>NC_051847.1:218733639-218740696 GCF_002237135.1 Teleopsis dalmanni
CCAAAAATGAGCTCGATCTGTCAGACAGTTCGTTTACGGCAGCTGTTGAAACCAGTTCACCTCAGTAGTGCGTTGCGAAATGTCTTCGACGGTCGTACGACCGTCCTGGAAGGCTTTGTACCACTCATAAACTTGAGTTTTCGATAAAACTGATTCCCCATAAGCCTTTTGTAGCATTCGCAACGATTCTGCACACGAAATTTCGTTCGAAACACAAAATTTGATGCAAACTCTTTGTTCAATATTTTTTTCCATTGTTTTTTTCGCAACGCCCTACTGAGGTGAACTGGTTTCAACAGCTGCCGTAAACGAACTGTCTGACAGATCGCGCTCATTTTTGGCATAGTAATTAAGGACAGTGCTGCCAAACTACATAAACTTAAAATATCGAAAAATATACAGCGCGCGAATTTTAAATGAGAATTTCCGAAAACTTTTCGGTCTTAATGTATGTCAATATATGCAGTATTGTAAAATAATCAGAAACTTTTCAAAACTATTTTATTTAATAATTTATGAATTAATTAATTAATCACTTTTTGTCAATATAACTCATACTGACAACGAAAATAATCAAAAGTAAACAACTTAAAGTAGAAAATTGAAAAAATTGAAAAATATACTTAAAGATCATAAAATTTACAATTACTCTTAAGTAAATAAATAAACAAATTTGCAAATTTGAAACTTCATTTCATTTACTGCAATGCAATTTAACTAATAAATATTTAACGAGTTTGTCCATAAGTGTACGTAGTACGTACTGGTTACTCAGTTGACTTGCGGCTAAGTTTCCATGTACATGAAGATTGCGTACAATCAAGCAAACTAACTGACAACTGCAATTTAAAATTTTCCGCTTAACACTTAACAATTATCATTAAGTACACATAAAGTTTATTGAATTAGCCAAATGCTCGCATGCTCACCGGTCATAGATACGAGCACACACACACATTTACTCGCCGCCAAGCCAAACCTGTACAATGCACAATGTACACTGTGCACTCATACTGGCAAGTTTTTACGAGTAACCGGGCTAGTAACATAAGTACACTTAACACATACGTGTATTGAGTAGGCATGGCAGTTTTCCATCTTCTCGCTAACAGTCTAATGTTAAATTAAAGCTTGCTGTCTTTAGGCTATATAATAACATAAATACATACATACATACATGTTGGCCGAGACATGTACATATGTGAATGCACTTATGTGAGAGAGTGAGTATTGAAATATTTTATTTGTGCTGTAAAATATTAACGCTCATGTTAATCACTTCGTCGGGTTAAGTAGACAAAGTGTTTGCTTGCAGTTGGCACCGTAAGCGTGCGTAGTAGCTTCTGCTTCCACTCTTTCCTCAGTGCTGCTTTCTTCAGTGTCATAAGGAAGCGTTTAAATGATTCATAATTCATGCTTTTGAATATTTTTATTGACGGTTTTTTATTATTTTACCAAGTATTAACTGCAATAGATTTGAACTTGCAATTGAAATGGAAAACATTGCATAGTTACAATAGGAACCCACAAATTACAAATCTACACAATTAGCTTGACATGATATATATATACCTGTAATCCAATATTTCAGAAATTGATTTTTAACGTTCTCAAAACTTTATTCAATTTGTTTTAATTTGCTTAAAAAGTTTTAAGTTATTAACAAAAGTTTATGATATTTTTTTATATATTTTTTATATATTTTTTTAATCTGGCTGTAGGTCTCTTCTTATTAAATAATTCAACGTTTAATATTTTTTTTGATATACTTTATATTTCGACTCTCCTTGAGAGCCATCATCAGGACTACGATCTACTATAAGTTAATATTATTAAAATTACATATACGTCATCCTCTTTTTTCTGTCCTCTATATTGCAGTGCAAAAAATTTAAACGTTGAATTATTTAACAAGAAGGGACCTACAGCCAGATGATAATGAAATGATGAATCTAGTTTGAGATGTGGTTTCAAGAACTTGACAATTCGTAATTTCTAGTTTCATCTCATATTCATGACTCTGATATATAACTGATTTCATTCATTTTTATTTTTTTTAATTCTCATATCAGTGTAATTTAATTGGTGAAGTATTTTAAATTGAATAATCATTGAAAACGAAGTTAAGTACAAAAATGATTTTAATTAATTACAATTTTTTTAGTTTTAATAAAAAATATTTTAATAATATTATTTTTTTATGAATACTGTCATTGTTTAGGATCTGAATTTAAAAGTAAATTCGAACAAAGTAAAAAAATTCTAAATTCAAAAATGGCAACCCTATATCCAGTACCAATTAAGGATATTGACTACAAAACTGAAGTGAATTCCCTTGGATTTACACTTTATGAGGAAGCAGCTTTGCTGAACGCTTGGCGCTATGTGAAACAAAACATTCAATATCATTCTCATGAAATTTTTTTGAAGTGAATAATTTATAATTTAATTTTTAAATTCATTATAATTAAATTTTTTCCTTACTTTTTTAATCCAGTTTCTTTACAAAAAATGAACATTTTATTGGCCAATTTCGAGATCAAAATGGAAAACTTAATCTTGTAGTCTTATACAAGCACTCCAAGTCTGTATTATTTACCTTTACGTATTTAATAGAAAATGGGATACACGATGTAAGAAGAATGAATTTAATGCTCTCATACTGGTCTCGTGCACATTATGAAAATGGAGTACGTAGAAACGATATCATTGTAAGTTTGGATTAGCATTATTTCTTCTTGATCTTTCAAATAATATATATTTTTAGCTACTCTGTGATGCAGTTTTATCGCATATAGTAGAAGCGCTTGGCTGTAAGTGCACCACAACAATTAAGGGAGCACTGGATAAAATAATTCTTATACTTCTCGACGCATATCCTGAGATCTAAAATTAATTCAGACAACATCGCAAATAGTGGTTCAAAATTTATATTTCATTATATTTTCTTCACATTTCTAAATTATTGAAAGTAGTAGATAATAGACTGTTGTATATTTTTTTATATTTATATCATCATTATTATTGGGGCAACGATCCTAGTTGAATCATGGCCTCCCGTTTTTATTCATGTTTTTGTATGTTTATATATTTATATATTTTTATATATATATATTTATATATTTATATATTTTTATATTTATATATTTATACTTTTACAATACTATAAACTGTGGAATAAGCTGATTTATTTCCTGTTTCAATATGGAATATATTTGCAAATTAGAAATGGATTGTATAGACACAATTCGGTATAAAAACCGAATAGCAATAATAATAACAAAATATCCGAAACTTTGTCGCGCAACAAACACAAATCAGAATGCATTGTATGGCTAGTAACATCATAAAGTTTAACCCTATATCTTCCATTACCACGAATTCCAATTTGCCAAAGTTTTAACTATTAATTTCCATGGTAATTTGTAATCTATAATTTTCAATGGTAATCTATAAAGATAAGAATTTACGATTTATGTCACACCCACATCATTTTCAAAAAAGTACTGGCCAATTATACATCTAGCCCAAATACCACACCATGCATTTGATTTTTTGACAATGGTATTTCTGCGGCTATAGCTGAATTTCCTATTTAACTATCCCCAGATGCAACAATTTAATTTTACCCATTTACTCGTTCATCCAACCGTTCTATTAAAATAGAAAAATGATCCAGTTTTTTCGTTTAAGTATTTCAAATTCTTTTATATAGTTAGATCTTATGCACCTTATGCACTTATCTTATGTAGCACCAAGAGTGTACTTGTTACTTGGGTCATAGAAGAAAGAAGTTAAATGTTGAAATTTTGAATTGGGCCTATATAATATATGTTATATGTAATAAAAACAGACAGATTTTCACAATATTCATTATAACCATCCGAAAATTATTTAGTCATAAACTTTTCTTTAATTTTAAAAAATCTTTGCAAATCTTTGCAAATTTTTATTGAAATAATTTTTCTGTACTTATACCTTTCAAGAATTTCTTTTACTCTCTGCTATTTGTACCTTGTCTCCATTATCACTTAAATTTTTAATCAAATTCAGTATAAAAATAAAACTCTGCACTTTCCTTAGCTCCTCAATATTACTTCCTCATTTAACTGGAAAGCGAAATAAATCGAATGGCTGGTCGTCTGCACCTTGCCCACAATATGGGTATCAACATAAATAACCGCTTACCTCATTTATATGTGAATGTCAATTTATAAAAGGCTTAATTAAGTGATTAAATACGCAAACATGTATGCATGCTAAATATTATCACAAATTAATAACGTAATATAAATTAAAAGTTATTAAAACGAAGTAAAGACACTGAAAATAATAAAAATGCGAATTCGACTGCAGAAAACAGAGGCCATCCATCCAAGCCCGTTGCCAAGTGCCGGCATACGCGGCTCTGGGTTTATAACGGCGTAACTTTTGCGACTTTTCTTTCCAGGAACAAATGTTGTTCTGCATTTTAATGCTGCTTTAATGCAGAACCTACCACTTCTGCTGCTCTCAGCCCATCAGTCTTGCTGCTTTATATGCTGAAGTCTCGTGTACGACTTTATGGATTGCATGATTATGTGTTGTTTCCCGCTAATAAATGTTTCTTAATGAATAAATCAAGCGGCGATAAAATCTCCTAAAAGGTTCATAAGAAACTCAAAACTAACAATATGAGACTTACCACAAAAGATGGTCATAAACGAGTAAGTATTTCAGAAATTCATTCAGAATAAGAAATTTAATTTCTGACGAAATGTTTGGAAATAAAAAATGTATATTACTATATATCAACATTTTGTATTTTATTAAATACTTTTGAAAATAACTTTTTGCCATATATGAAAATAGTTTTTTAAATTACACTAAACTGAGATATGTTTATCTAATGCTATTCTATTATACTCAAGAACCTTATAGTCCATACAGGTTAACAAGACGAATTAGTTTATTCGATTGAACTATCATATAAAAACTAATGAAGATTTGCTTGATTTATTAAAAAAAATATAGAGTAACTACAAATGGTTCTTCATATCAAGAAGTGGAATTTTATTTTCAAATTAAAATATTTTATTAACTTCTTATTTTGATTGAAATTAAAACAGTGTTCTCCATTCCTTCCTACTACATACTCGTATATTCCCTATCAAATTTGTTTTATTATGTATATTTGTATGCAACATCGCTAAATTAAACAGTAAATCGTATATATCATCACGATATATATGTATCATCGTTCATAAAAGTTGACTTTATTATCATTATTTTTAAGATCCATATTTATTTATATATTATTTTTATACATTTTACGTAGTTTTTCTCTCTTTATTTCTTTATTACTTTGATCCAATAATCAGCTCACGTGCCAGTACATTCTTGTTGTTGTTGGTGTTATAGTTTCATTAAATCTGAAAAGTTATAAAAGATGAATAAAAGAATGGAATGGAGTAGGTGAATAAGGGAGGGAGAAAGGTGGTAGTATTGATATAGCCCAGATCCAGGTAAAGGAAATTTGCTATCTGGGGGAGAATCATAAATCAGTAGTTTTCAGTTCTGTGTACATTTCAGTAAGAAAATATATAGGCGTAGTTGAGGAGTAGAGCTGCAGCTAAGGCACACATGGTAGTTAGATGTATTTACGCGTAAAAAGCAACAGTTTAGCACGTAGCTACATCCGGGCGTAAATTGGGCTAGGATATTTTTTGCTGCAAGAAGGAGGCTTTATTCACCTTCAGAGATTTCGATCGGTGAACTGTTGAGGACCTTTTTCTAAAACAACCGTGCTGTCAGAGAGAATATTTCTGACTGACAGACCTTATCCATATTGAAGCTCACTGCTCGTTCGAAGTGAGTGAAGTGTGGACTCTGGTTACTGTGGCGCCAGTCTATCTCACATAGCTATGGGGCGAAACTGGAACAACAGAGGCTGCAATAGATTACTTTATATGTGCTCAATAGAATTTCTTTATCTTCTTTCAAAGAACAGCCTGCGAACGCCTTTACAAAATTCGACTGCATAATTTAGGCGCATGTACGGTGAAATTCAGCATGCTGTCAACTACGGCACCCTCTGCCCTTTTACTTAAAGAAAAAAATCGTTTCTTATTTAACCATTGCAATTTAATGCTTTAAAAATATGATTGTTATGCGGAACTCTTGCAATTATACTTAAAGAACATTTATAATGACATAGATTGAATCATGATATATCGGGCCAATATTTTGAACTCTTTATGACTCTACGAGCCACTTAGCGGCAACTACTTTATACAAATCGTACTTAACAGAAACAATAAATATTAACAGTAATTAACAGGTACATTTCAGCGATTTCAATGTAAAAATTGCGATTTCAGAGTCCAATAACTCGAGAACCAACCCTTATCAACAAAACCTTTATAAAAATTTATCGTCAAATTCAAGCAACTTGTAAATCAAAACAACATTTCCTTTACTTTTAAATGGAAAAACAATTAAGTTTAGTTTCCAAAATATTTAATGTGTATTTCTTTATCAAACACTACCACGTTTAATATACCTTAAAATCATATTTTAGAAACTCCTTACCGCATTGCCAATAATATATTTTTATAGGCCTAAGTTTAAGCGCAATATATTTCCTTAAATATCTCAATGCGTTGGCGATAAATGTTGTTGTTATTGATGTGCAATAACATATTTCATGTTGCCATAATTTCATTTCATTTTAATCATTTTGAGTTCAGATACTTCTGTGCAGTTCACTGGACGGTGTTCGTCCATTACGTTTACTCGTGTACTTGTTGCACTATGTATCCTCCTACCTCTCACCACCAAGCCAAACTCCAATTCAATTCACTGACAATTCATAAATTTGCAGCTTAAATGCTGCACCAACTGTAGCACCAACAGCAGCAACTGCAGCAACTGCACCAGCAACAATAAAACAAAACAACAGTTGTTCCTTTACAATTCGCACTGCTACAAATATTTATTTCCATTTTGTTGTTATTGTACTTTTGTTTGAGATTTGTTATTGTTGTTGCTTTTTTGCTCTTTTGCTCTTTGGATCATT
>NC_051847.1:218740796-218764618 GCF_002237135.1 Teleopsis dalmanni
TTGTAGTAGTTGTTGTTGCACGGTTACACGTTTGTTGTTATAAAACTAATTTTGGAGATCAATGAAAATTGTTTGGACGCTGCGTGTCGAAAATTCAATCAAAACGGGTCCATTTTGATAAAAGGAACTAAAAACTTTTGGCTGCTCTGGTAGTTCTGTTCTGTTTTTTTTTCTTCAAACGACGAATATTTGCTGGTGGTATTTATTTTGTATGGAATTAAAGTATGGACTATGGAGTTTGGAGTTCGAAGCTTGAAGCTGGAAGCTGGAAGCTTGGGTCATCGGGTTCACGACATGAACAAGTAAATTGCATTTTAACATGTGAGAAAAATGTTGTGGCAACAGTGAGGAAGCAACATGATTTGGAAATGTGTGTGCGGAAACGTGTGAAATTCCTAATTCACATTCGAGGTCCTGCTGTGATTGTTAAGTGTCTTCATAGTTTATGCGCTGCCAAGAGGAACTGCGTCAGTTCGCAGTTCGTGTGTCGACGTTTCAATAGTAGTTGGGAAGCACGTATTATTTGCGTGTTTCTATTTCTATATTAAATGAATAAAAAATAATAAAAAGAAATAATTTTATATTAGCAGGAAGTACAAAGCAAACAACAATGTCAGGTAAAAGGAATTCAAGGAATTCAATTAACGACGGGATATCGATAAGCAATTTTCGCACCAAATTGAAAAAGAAATATTCAATTTATTTGCATAATTTCCACATTTAATAATATTTCCGAATATGTTTACATGAAATTGTTAAAGTATATAAATAATGTATAGGAAAACTCTTAAATGTATACATAAGAAAATACTGCTTCTTCTTCTTATAGTAATGAAACAGAATAATCAGAATAATGAAGTAATATTCTAACAACGTGTGATATAAAACTAGAACTTAACTGTGACAATCACAACATCTTGTGCTAGTGATGGCAAATTACCGTTAGTACCAATTAACAATAATTGTTTGAAACTATTAATCGACTATCAATGTAAGGAAAAAGAAACTATAGTACGTGAGGTTAGGATTAGTTGAAAGGACGCGTGTTAATAGAAATATTAATATTTCCACTAGAAGACATCTGTTGTCTTCCAGTCTAACTAGTCTAACTATTGTTTTTAATATAAATCTAACAAGTGTAGCTTTACTACCTCCATCAGAGCGAGTAGGTAGTGCCCTCGTTGAGTATGAAGTCACATCGTCTATAAAGAGATTGAAATTGATTAATGGATTCTACATTTTCTTTGTCTTGGCAACTCTTGCATAGTCCGCTTGTCATATTCCAATTCCAGATATAGTCACAAAAATGCAATAAATCTTACTTTACTGTCTTTGTCTAATCGGTAAGAAAATTGTCTCTGAAATAGAAAACGGTTCATAAATATCACTTCCTCTTCGTCATGGTAGCTCTATCACAAATTGCTTGTCAGAATATACCAATTACAGGTGAAGTTAAAAAATCTAATATGTCTAGCCTTACTATCTCTGTGAGGCTAGAGAAGCAAAGATTTTCTATATAAAAAAGTCGTTTCAACTGTAGTCCTGAACGAAGATATAGCGATTGATTAATATAGCGCCTTCTTTTCCTCATGAGAACACAGTCTATTTGTTTGAATACACTAATGTGTCCTTAGCGCTTTAGTAATCCTTTAATAATCTTTGCTGAAATTCAAAAGAAATTTATTTTTTTTGTCTAATCAAGGCTGTTAGGGTTTAGTTACTTTAATGTCCTTACAATTAATCTATAAACTAATTCATAAATGTCTCTAAACAGCTTTTATATAGAGATATGTATTGGCTTATGTGTATCTCTCTCTGACCATGTAATCTACTCGTTAGTATTTTATCTTCAAACTTATGAATTGTTTAATATTTGTCATACTTTAAAATTCTTCAGTCTGAGACTAACGCCAGTCACTAAATGAAGGACCTCTAGGTAACACTGAGCCTAATAATCGTTGTATACTTTCAGTAGACCACATATGTATAGGCAATCCTCACCATGTCTTATGAATATTTTTATATTATTAAGAATATTGTAATCAGTTAGTTTCTTCTTGACTTTTTTTTAACATAGTTCTCTTGTTTAGTTGAAAGTCAAAGACAACATCTAGTTATCGACCTTCCGGTTTTAATATCTTATTTTAATATTTTATTTTAATATTTAGTTTTTCTCGTTAACAGAACGAGTTCAATTTTAATAGGGTTAGCTTGTGACCCCTTACTTAAATTCCACTTACAAGTTTTACCTAAAATCTATTTCATAAAATAGAATATTGATGAAAATCAAAATAGGTGTCGGTCCAAGGCCGTTAATGATCTTCGTACACTTTATCTCACTTCCTATTTTAATAACCTCCGATACTTTTTCAAGAAACAAGTAATATTTTTTACGGAAGCATTTGTTGTACATGAAAAATCTGTAAAATTGCTAACAATGTCGATACAAAGTAAAGAAAAGCAATTTATGATTATATCTATGAGCGCAATTTCCTTCAATGCATTTTTGGGAAGTAACCTCCAAAATCTAATTTTAATACGCTTCCGCCTAAACTACTACATGGATCATAAATTACCAGCATAGGCCAAAGGGTGCAGCATTGTAATACTTATAAATCTTAAGTGCCATTGATAGTGCAGTGCAGCCACACCAAACCAAAGTAGCAACAACAGCGCCCACACATAATAATGAATACCAACTAACAACAACAACAACTGCACTCACCTGTACAGCCATAAACGGAATGTATCTGATCTACTCCACGACATACAATTGCGGTCACACATTGTGAAAGCTGGACCAAAGCAGCAGCATTGGAAGAAACTACGGAAAAAATCAACATAACGGTAAGCCAAATGGTAGTGTATTGTAATTGTGGACCGTCTCTTGGCATGAAAAGCGCGCCAATATGGTCTAAGCTCTCTTCCTTCTCCGCAGCTATGCTTCAAATATGCACATAGTTTGGTGCCCGAAAGCAAGCGTGTATGTAAGTAGTTTACCTTGAATTGGTTACAAACGTTAAAAAAATATGTATAAAGTGCGCTTAAGCCAAGCTTACAAACAATAACAGCAGTTTACTCAGTATGGAGAAAAAATGTAGCAACAAAATATTTTAAGGGAGTAACTACCAAAAAAATGAAAGAAAATAATTTATTGTATGTGCTGCAATAAAAGCAAATCCAACGCGCTTTGGCGCCACAATCACTGCGCATATAGCTATGCACTTACTACTGCTGCACTAATTCTCCCCACTGGATTAACGACAAATCGTAAATCAAAAGTCCTTTTTAGTGCTGCTACTACTGCTAGTGCTGCTGCTGCTGCTGCTAGTCCTGGTCCTGGAGCTAGAGCTGGTGCTAGTGCTGGTGCTGGAAGTAAAGCAGTAAAGTAGAAATTGTAAGCCAGCAAAAGTTGCCACGCAACGTGGCAGGCACTGCCGCTGACCACACCAAAGGAGTTGGCGTAAAAATCATAACTTTATAGCGTAGCGCTTATATGCAAAACATAATCCGTATTTGCGTCTATGCTGTGTTTGAGTTAGTAATTTACATTTATGTGCGGCTCCTAATAGTATGCAATGTTACTTTGTATTGACGATCTTAAGCTAAAAATGTAATTAAATTGCAATTTTAATAGCTTTTGCGGTACGAGAAATGTGAAATGAGAGAATAAATAAAAGAAATGAAATAAATGAAAAAAGGGTATTAGAAAAAAGCTAAAATAATTTATAGGAGTTTATAAAATACAAAAATAAAAAAGTGTTAAAGAAAATATTTAATTTAAGGCAAATATTTAAAATATCTTTTGCAAAATTCTCCCATAGCTGTGCATTTAATTTTTATACGGAAAGGACTAAGTGCTCTGCTCAATATGAAAAATTTTTCTGCTATTATGTTTGAGGGTGAGTGTGTGTGTGTGTATATGCACACATAAGTATGTGGAAGTATGCACACATAAGTGCTTCTCTACTTTACTTTCCACAATTCTTATCATTTCTTAAACAATTTTCTACATTATTCGTCTAAGAAAAATTTCCAGCAATAAATTGTATAATCGAGCGCACTCAACTTCACAACTGTTTGGAACCGAACTGCAGCAGCAATAATGCCCCTAAGGATATGCAATATTATTTTTGTTTTCGTGTTTTTTATTTTAGTTTTTTTGTCTTAAGCATTTGAAAAATGTTTTACACTGACCTCATTTAAGTGCCCCTACTCCTGCAGCGAAATGAAAATAATAATAATGAGTGCGAGTGCATAAAATTAAGTAGGAATTGATATATATAATATGAATAGTGAAGTTTGTATAACGATAAAATTTCGTAGTTGACGTACTTAAATAAAGGATAAAGGATATTCGGCATAAGTGAGCGCAAATGCGTTTATTTAATAAATGGCTATGATAAAACTGAATTTTTTATAAATTCAGATTGCATTCTTGATTGTAAATATTTTTGTGAATTTTTATTTATATATTTTGTTTAGAATTGACATGATTAATTTTTATTGATTATAGTTGTTGGAAAAAGAATATGTTTTACATTATTAATCATAGTTAAAATTGTTTTAAAAAATAAAAAAATATATACTTTAATTGAAATTATTATAAAAATAACATTGAATAAAAATTTAATGAGGGGTGTAAGAGTAATTGCCCTTGTACTCATTACCCTAAGTTTTCGAGTAGTTGCAGGTTTCCTCAACTTTTAGCAAAGTTTACACATAAAAAGATTTCTTTCATAGACTATATTCAACTTTTCGCAAAAGACGTAAACCAGTTCATTCGTATTATTATTATTTTAGTAATAAAATTTATATATCCACAGCAATAGCAATGAAATATATATACACAAACACACACCTCCCATATAATTGTGTTGAAAATTCCAAATGTTTACGTTTAATAAACTGCTTAACGCATTTTGTTATTAAGGTCAAGAAGTGCATTAAATTAAATGCTTTTCCATATTAGCAAAACAAAATATTAAATCCCATTTTATGCCGTTCGTTACGCAGCAGAGTTGCTTAAGTTCGATATTAACTGTAATGCCACGCAAGCTCATTAAAATAATATTAATTCATTAAGTGTAGATACTTTCCTACCCCTACCCCAGCCATCACCATAACCAGTAACTCGAACTCGCCCACAAAACTGCCTTCTGACAACTGACTACACTGAACTACTGCCTACAACCATGCATACTCGAAAGCATTTAAAGCTTCAATGCTAAACCATAAAATTTGCACATAAAAAAGCATAATGTACAAGCCATGACGCCTTAGGTTAGGCCAAGAAATATGCAAAAGTATAAAATATAAATAAAACCGAAAACAAAAATATTGAAGCAAAAAATGACTGATTTTGTTTTTATGTTGCCTGCAGGCGCCAAAAGCAATTTTATGCTATATTTTTACGGCAATATAAATTGCGTAGCACAACAACATTTAGATATGGCAACAAAGGCATCAGCTAGCTACATTAGTAGCACCAGCACCAGCATCAGCATCAGTAGAAACCAAGACACCATCAGTAGATATATTGGTAATTAGAAGATGTTTATAGCTGTATAGGATTTTCTTATTTCATATTTGAATATATTTTCTCGTTTATGCAATAAACCCACAGTAGGCGGACAGGTGCAGATATCCACAACACCTTATCACCAACCTATATTAAAACGTGCCTAAACACTCTGATCCGAAATTGGTATATACTCCTCCTCATCCTCTTCCTCCTTCTGCTATATATACCGAGTTGTATAAGGTTTAATGCCACTTCAATTTGAAACAAAACACAACGCTGCGGAATACTCAGAAGTCTGGCAATGCATAATTCGTTCTAAAAAGCAAAAGAATTAAATTAAATAAATTAAACCAAACAAAAGTTGCATGGCGGAGAAAAAGTTTGCTCATATTTTATGCCAATCATAAGCTTAAGACTTTATAAACAGCTTGACTTTACTTTTAATTTTTATGGGTTTTGGCATTGCTGCTTACTCTTCACTTACTCCTAACTTAGTATACAATCGCATTTTTTCGTTTTTTCTTTATTGTTTATTAGGCATTTTTATAACATTTTAGATAATTTAAGTAAAATGGAACAACATCAAAATGTTAAACAATTTTATCTGTTGTGTAAAACTTGTATCTTGCAAATACATAAAAATCCATACGCAATTGCCAGGATACATATTTGCGCATATAAAAATTTTTACGACTCACAATAGACTCGGAATGTCTTTTATTGATTTGAACGGTTCTGTTTCTGTTTTTGTTCCTGCAGAAACACACGTAAACGACACGAATTGCTTGTTGATAAAATTAAACCTTTTGCAACTCTTACCTCTTGCCTCTAGCCTCCCACCACTTACCATCCAACTTCTGCCACACACATGCCACCTACAACGTATTTCCGTTAATACCTAAAATGTAATAAAATAACATAAAACATAAAAGAACTTATGTTGCGATATCAAACACGCGCCAAGCCCAAATTCTATAAAATATAACAAGAAAAGTGAAAAATAGGTACCAGAAACAAAAGCCATCTACAGAGTTTATTGCTTCATAAGTGTATCGGTTTCCTTGCCTACTTTTAGGAGTGAGACAGGCGACAGGTGAAAACAGCACCATTAATGAGTGTGATACTCATTAAAATATCTAAGCATATGTATATCTTTAATTATGTGAGTGTGGTGCATATTGTATAAATAAAAATTGTTAATTATGAAAAAATTGGCTAAATCATTAGCCGCAGCTTAGGTCCAGATATATTCCAAATTGAGAGTACTTAAATACTTTGAAGCCGTTCAGACTTTGAAAGAAGCCAATCTGTAATTGATGTTAGTTGAACCGGAGCTACACTCGCCTAACATAAACTTTTTTATTTACAGTTCAAGCATCAAAAAAGTAACGCTTTGTATATTAAGTGGACAGACATAGCTTAGTTTAGCAAAATTCGTTATTATAGAATAAGAGATTTTACCACAGTTTTAAATTATAACAGACGTAGTGTTATAACAAAAATGCTTCTATGCTTCTAAAAAAATAATCAATTGTACAAGACAAGTAATAGAACTAAGAGGACAGTATGTGCTGTTATAATATATATTATGGAACGTTGAGACAGCGCACCATCCAACAAGTGGCCCCACTGAAGTGAAGAATTAGCCGAAATAGACCACGAAACGACTTGGAACCACTTTTTCCTTCGATTCTCAGATATATGCACCGCTGTCTCCTTTTCTTCTAGACATAGTCTGCAAGTGTCTTCCTCAGCAAGAATTATATTTTTAAGGTGATACTTGAAGTTTCCATGTCCCGTAATCAATGAGGCCAGCCAGCTTAAGGTACTTCACACACTAAGCACTTTTATCGCTTCTCTGGCCAACGGTTTCGGCATCATGAGTTTAGTCTGTCAAATGCTCATCTCTTTCCATCCATAAAGATGAAGTGAAGTTATCCACTTATCGACATAGGCTGCTGACATTACAAAACGATCCCTTCGGACGCTCTAAGCGAAATGCTATCTTTATTACCCATTGATCTTTAAAGTATCATTCGCAAAAGCGTTATTAAGCTCAAAGCTATAGGCATCCGAGCAGAACATTAATGCTTCCATGGCTAGATTCTAAATACAGTTCCAAACCAACTGTATAAAATGACATCGGATTATCTAACTGTATAAATATTTATGGAGTCATAAAGAAATTTTTTCGTAAAAAAATTTGCAGACAATATTTTCGACAAGAAATGAATGAAAAAGAAAAAACTTTGAAGTAAACTACAAAGTATTAATTTTCACAGATGGCTTAAAAATTTACCATGGAATAGAGCAGGGATTTTCGCACCATTCGTAGACACGAAGCACTCTCTTTGGCTACCTAATGAGCCACAGGTTTTTAGGCTGAAGTTTAAGTGATTAAGGGGCTAATCACAAACAACATCAAATACAGGTGTAGTGTTGCCATTTTTATTGACAGTCAAGCGACAATTAAAGCCATTCAATCCTTTATCATAAAATCAAAGAAGTTAAAAAATGTAGAGAGCCAATTAGCAAGCAAAACCGGCTAACTGACATCATTCTCATCTGAATCTTACAACATTAAAGGGAATTAAAAAACAAAGGATTTAGTCCGCCTTGGTACTTCCTTAGACATATTTCTAGGGTACCCAGTTTATTTTCTATAGGAAATCGTTAAGAAAAGTACTTACCTATACATTCTTCAGCCAGCCACATATATGTGAAATTAAGTGAATGGTCATCAAATAACAAGACCAGATCTTAGAAGTACATTAAAAAAGACCGCATAAATACCGCAAGGCTTACTGTAGCTCTCTCTGATCACTGGTGTATAGAAACCCAGGCAGAGAAATTGCACATTTCCTTAAATACTCATTGTAAAAGTTTTTGAAATTAAAAGGAAAAAGAAACAATTAGCATTTTCTCTGTGAATGAATGAGATCTAGCCTCAAGAAGAAGTAGGTTTTTAGAGAAGTACTTTTTTGACCGTTTGTCAGACTATTCATCGGTAAAGCGAAAGATTAAATTATATAAATTTCACCTGATGATTTTATTTTTTGTCTTTTTATATTTTCAAGTTTTTTTAACACATTTCAATCACTATTTAAAGTTAGTCTTTGAAATCGATCTTATTTTTCATTCGAAATTAAATATTCAGTACATAATGTAAACATTTCCTTGACAAATTTTGAACCATTCCATTAACTTATCTATTATACTCGTAAATACTCAAATCATTGACTGTAGGCTTATTAAGCCGGCTATGTGGGTAGAAAAGTTTATGTATTACAATAGTCTTTAAACACATATCGGTAAGTCATTCAATTTGAAATACAAATATTTTCTTAACAAATTTTTTTTTCTTAAAATTCATTGTTGCAAACACTTTCTTGACGACTGCCATAAATATGTCAGAAGAAAATAGCTTTTAATTCTTTTACTAAATAAATTATCAATTCAATAAAGTAAATGTATTTTATTAATAGTACAGAAGTAATCACATGATTACCGCTTAAATGAAATTAAGCTTTCACTTAAGCTTTCACTTACAACAATAAATCTCTTTAAAAAAATCTAAAATTAAATAAAAAAAATTTTAAAAAAGAAATAAACCGAATACGAGTAAATACAAATGAAATAAGAAATATTAAAAAAATATAAATGAAATTGATAAAAAAATTTGTCATGTCACTTCTGTTATATTAACGACTTTATCAACATAATTACGTCATCTAAATTATACAATAAAAAAGAATTCATACTCAAGCACATGTCTATTTGTATCTGACAAGGCTGTTCGTAATAAACCCAAACGCGTATCTGTCTTCTATCACAACAACAAACGTACTTGATAACGTTGCAAAAATTGACAAATTTTCATTTTTGATTCTGAGAGTATCTCATTTCGCCTATTTGTGCTATTTTCGAAATATAATCGAGTGTGGAACGTGGATGCGTGTGTGAAGGAGTGTGTAATGTTAATGCGATATTAGAAATGACTAAAGCAAGAATTTCATATTATTTTATTAAGGACATTACAATTTTTTCTGCTTATTTCTGGAGCCATGTGTCGTTAAAGCTGATATGATAAGAAATTGATAAAAATTGCGTGAAAACATATGCCGAAATGAATTTCTTTCCTTCCTTCCACCTAAACTGCTTGCTGAACATATTAATAATCATTGATTAAATTGGCATTAGTTGGCAGAGCAGGAGTTTTGCTGACATCTAAAAGTCACTCAAAGTTTAATCTCAATTTAATAATTAACTAATATTGTCGATTAAATTTGTATTTGTGTTACACCCGTATATGTGGGTGTGTATGCATGTGTGGGGATATGATTGTCTTTTATAAATAAATTAAATATTTATATTAGAAACTCTATAGAATTGTTTTTTGTAAGGTATAAAGCAATTGTTCTTGAGAACGATAAATAAGTTAAAAATTGTTTTTAATTTTATTGCCAGCTTTTAGGGGCAAAATTTTATAATAATTCTAATTTTTATGAACATTTATTTCTGATCAAATAGCAAAGATTTCCACAAATTTTATTTTATTTCCTAATACACCATCATATATATTGAAACATCATATATAACAATCCTCAGTCACAACACTAAAATCAAAAAATTCTTAATAAAAAATTCAATAAAAATATTCACACTTGTTTATGTGAAAAAGTGGTAGACATAAATTTAAATTCAAATATTTTTATGCACTATTGTAATAATATTTACTATAAAACAGTTTTTTGTTGGCCCTCGAAAAAGTTCAATAACATATCCATAGTGTATATATAAATCAATGGCCTTTGTTTTACTTAAAAACTTTATTCAAAACTAAATAGAATTGGAATGTATTGAGCTTATCTCTTAAGACCCCAACGGCAATATCGACAGTTATATATAAAGCGGTTAACTAATTTCTTGCATTTAACAATTTAATCATAAAAGACAAAAAAAGTCTCTTCAGACAGTTTGATTAACTTGGCTTAAAAATTTAAAATATTAATAAACCATTTGACAGATAAGGAGACTTCCATACATATACTACGTAGACATAAAGGCATACATGCTACATTGTTTCCATAACACTTTAATAATTCTAATATACGAAGAATATAAAATTTCGTAACATATTTTATACAAATAAATAAATCAGAGATTAAAAATATCCATTATTTTTATAAGCAATTTTTTTATTTCAATAAAATTCGATTTTAAAAATAACAACTACATCTTTATATAACAATAATACGAGAAATATAAAATTGCTCATTATCATTTACTAAATGAGTGTGAAGTCCGCATTACAAAGTGAATTCTTTTTATGTTTGGTGACATAACATTCCTCAATAACATTCACTCAAATAAATAATTTATATACTTTAAGCAACAACAGCCAAAATGTCACCTAACTGCACCCAAATATTGGAATATAAAATAATAAAGAAAGAAACAAATGCATTACAAAAACTACACAAAAATAAGAAGATATTAGAATGAAAAAATGGTAGTTAACTGCACTTAAAACACAGTATACAGTATATTTGTATAAATATTTTCATTTAAAAAAATAATATTGGCTTTAATAGTAAATGTGAAAAACAATGAGCTCTCAAGCTATAATTTTAAAAACCTCCAACAACGTTAGTTTAAAGCCTGCTTTTAGGAGTAGCATTAAAAGTACTGATAGATCGAATATCGTAAAAAAAGTCTTAATTCATATAAATCTTGTACTCGAGAATAAATGTATACAATAACGAAACAACTTAATTTTTTTTATTTTTACTATCAAATCAATATTTAAACTAAAAATGTACTCTTAACTTACATTAACTTCAGGTAGAATCCACTATTGAAATTTTAAAGCATTTAAAGTATTATTGGTATTTTATATATAATTATTGCTTATAAAAATACATATAAATAAGAGATAACTAAATTTTTTTTTATATTTAATTATGAAATCAGTATTATAGTAAACATATGATGTACACTTGAATTTAGTGCCTAGACTATCAGATAGGACCTACTACAGAAGTTTCCAACTGCTCTCTCTCTGTCTCTCTCTGTCTTTTTAATATTTTTTCCACTTAATTTATATCTGCTATATAACCACTATGCTTGACATAATTGCCGCACTACTTTTCCAATTAAGAAATACTTTTCGAGAAATTTAATTTATAATTTCATTTTACTTAATTTATTAATACACGTATTGCTTACATTTTGCTAATGAAAAAATATTGCTTACATTTTCTATAATTTAGTTTAATTTAACGTATTCATGAAAGAATATTGCATAATTATATCTTTTAAGTTTGGCTATAATTTAATTTAACATATTAATGAAAGAATAATTATATCTTTTAAGTTTGGCTTTAATTTAATTTAACTTATTGATAAAAGAATTTTGCTAAATTAAGTCTTCAAAATTTTGTCTCATATATTTTTAATATAAACATAAATATATAATGTTAACAAATTTCAGAACTTTAGTTTTCTAATAAAATTAATAAATTTGAATTCACATATTTATTTATTTCTTTATTAAATTAATAATAATGAATTTATGTAATTAACGCTGTATAATGACATAATTCAGTAACAATATTTAGTAATAATATTTAAACTGAGCTCAATAATTTAATTGAGTTTATAATATTACTTGCCTGGCGTATTTATATATTGTATATATTACATAGTTGGAATGAAGTTTTCTTTTAATTCAAAATAAACTTTTAAATCTTATTTACACAATTTATTGCCCATAGAATAAATTATTTGTTAATTATCTATACAGTCCACCATTTTTTTAAAGCTTACAAATTAATTATAAACAAAAATAATTTTTACTTGTTATAAATAAAACTATAAGATAAAATAAGATAGAATAATAAAATTTATATATTTAATTTGAACTTATTTGAAAACCTGAAACAAAATTAAATTATTTAAAATAATAAATTACATTTTAAAATTTAAAATTTGTTTATTCGTTCATTTAACGTTTCGTTTCGTTTCGTTAAGTTTGTAAACAATGGTACTGCTTGCTTATCAATGAAATTCGCCACAGATGTCATATTCGCTTTGGCACAGCACAGTACACAAACAACAAAAATACTCCACAAATGCTCGGCGAACAAATTTCTTGGTTGAATTCGCTTTCCGTGAGTGTTGCTGTTCATATACGGTTCGGGTAGTGCAACGCGATTGACTGATAAATAATACTGTAAAATTGTGCAAATATTTTTAAATTACAAACTAATTTATTGCTTAAAATAATATTTAATATAGGAACTATAAACATTGTTAATTTATCAAGAGAATAGTGTGAGAAATTCAACTAAAAACTGTGCAGCTGCTGTTGAACAAAGAAAAGACGCAAGCAAAGCGAAAAAAGGCTCCGCCAAAGGGACCAGTAGCTGCAGCAGCAATTTAAATAAAAATTAATAAAATGTGTTGACTTTTGAAAAATTCAATTTTAATAACAAAAAACTATTTGTGATTGAAGTGGAAATATTTGAAAACGGTGTGATTTTGCTTTCGGTGTTGCTGTGGACGGTTAAATATTCCAATAAGCAAAATTTTTGTATATAAGTGGGCAGCCTACGTTGTTTTTTTTTGTTGTTTTCTTGCGGACAGACACTACACTTCGTTGTATGCTGCAGCCGCTTATGTTACTCGTATTGTTGTTTTTGTTGTTGTTGTTGCTTGTGTACCTTTGCCAAAGAAATAATCAATAACAGAGTAGCAGCGCATTCTTGCCACATGCGAAAAGGTTTTGCTGTCAACTGCCACAGCACGTGTATATATTTGTTTCTTTTACACGCACGGGCAGCAAATATGAAACGTTGAATTCGCTTCAATGTGTGTTTACATTTTTTTATGTTTAATGTATGATTTTTAAAGTTATTGCATTCTAATTTTGCGGATATATTCGCCGTGTGTTCGCCCTTTTTTGCTTTTGGTTTTGTTATCTTTTTTGTTGTTGTTCTTTTCTCTTCACATATTACGGGCAATTTTAGATACCTATTAGAATTCTAGTTTGTGCATTTTGTTTTGATAAACAAAAGAATGGTTTGTTATGAAAATGATGTCAATTTCTGGTCATTTGCTTCTTTTGTATTAATTCATTGGCATATTTGTGTTCGACTTTTATCTGACAGTTATTTGACACTAATTTTAGGCAAACGCCTTTTGTGGTCTTACCATTGACAATTACCCACGCAAATGTGCGCAGTGATTGCACGCAAGGATGCACGACCTTTGACATAGTTTACTTTTTGCAGATATCTATTTAAATCTTTTTATTTGTGTTTCATTAAAATTTTTTTGAAAAAAGAAATTAAATATTTTTATTATTTTAAATTAAAATCGGATATTTAAGCATTATTTTGATATACATATATATTATCTTGTATTTGTGGTCCACAAAAATCTGAATTTAAGAGATACAATAAAGGTCAATGCCCTTAGCTCACAGTTTATAAAAATGTACACTATTAGTAATATTGTTTAATATTAACAATAAATTAATATTGACAACAAAATTCGGACCTTTCGGTTTTCTGTATATTTTAATTAATTTTTATTAATTTTAAAAGATATTTTATCTTTGGGTGTGGCATATTGTATGCCATAATCCTGCATAATTAAAATTCCAATGTCATTTGATAAGAGTTGTATTGTATCTTTGTATAAAGAAAATTAAACAAAAAGTAAAACTTATTCTATTTTAATAGTTTTCTCTTATGGTATTTGTAAATGGTGGTTCAAGCAAACTTTTGCTATGTCGAACTTTAAAAAAGAATCTGCCTTCAGTCGAAGAAACAATCTTATTTAATTACAATTGCATTTGATTTGTCTGTATTTATTAAAAATAAAAGTGTTTTTTAAAACAAATGTGTTTTTTAAAACAAATGTGTTTTTTAAAACAAATGTGTTTTTTAAAACATTCCCATACTAATTGTCACAACTTAATCTAAATCTTCCGATTCAATATACTTTTATTCTAGTATCTTACTTTTATTCTAGATATTTACTGATAGGCTTTAAATGCGTCTCACTTGCTTTACTTACTAAGTACTTCATTGGATGCTCTTTGTAACTTATTCCCACTTATTCCAATTGGATGTACTTACTTTTTAACTTGAAAGTAATCATTAACTAAAATTTAGTTCATAAATATCTATTCATTTTTTAACTATAAATTTCTTTAGATCGTTCTTAAAATATAGATCTATGTAAAATTCTGAAAGACAGTCATATTCATATCGTATTTCGATAAAAGAAATCTTAAAGATTTGATGAATCCTTAACACCTAATACCCACTATCTAAAGTTCTGCAATATTTATATAAAATGTCAGTTTTATTCATGTCATTTTGATATGCTATCAAAAATCTTTAAGAGCTAATATCCACTATCTCAAGTTCTACAATCTATGTAAGATGTCACACTTACTTCAATGAATCTACAGTCTGTATCAGTGATTACTAATGAATATATTTTGCGTTATTTTTTCAGTTTACTTAAATTCATATTAAATTTTATATTGAAAATGAAAAATGTCTGAAGTAATGCCATAGGTCATTAGTTGATAAACCAACTATACGTGACAGTAGTTTTGTCAACCAAAAACAGATTATATACTCTATAAAAACAACTTATTACTAACAGGACACTGAACTTTAGGTTAAAAGAAAGAAAATTTTATGCTAATTTCTATTATATCCATATTAAAGTATCTTTAAATAATCATGATTTAATAGAGTGTCCTACGTTTTCACTTCTGAATCTGTTACTGAATTGAATGTAGTTACGAAATTGTAATTCTCAGTTACTTCTTTTAACATATCGCTCTTTTAGAAGTGGTATTTTTTTTTTCTGTTTTTCTTGCTTATATTATCAGTTGGTAGATTTCAGAATACTGCAAATCAGACAAAGTTTTTGGAAAAATACTACTAATAGAAGTACGTACAATATTATGTTGTGTTTTCTTAAAAAATGAATTATTTTAAACTCTTAAGTAACTCCCACTTCTTGAGACCTAAGTTGGTCCGTCTTTCATGAGAAATATTGCCACTGGCATTTATCGTTTAATTATATCAACCTGTTTTTTGTGCTTTTTTTAAATAATGATAAATTTTTTTTATATATATAATCTCTTATACTCTCTTTATATGTACATCGTGAGTTTGTATTTGTTACTCTAAAAATAAATTATATTGTATTGTATCGTATTTTTAAAACTTTAATTAGCTGTGCGTATTTATTCAGGAAGTTCTACTAATGTGAACCACTTTATAAACAAAAAAAATTAATACATTGATAATTCGTTAATTAATATATTTTTAAATATCAATTCTGATATCAAATATATTATTTATTTTTATTTTTGGTTTATTTTTATTGAGTTTTTTTTTTCTCACTCAAACTAACAGTTTAAAAAGCTTAGTTAACTTATTTTCAAGTATCAAAACAAACGATAAAATTGAATTAATTTACATTTTAAAAACTGAATTTCAACAACCAAAACAAAAACCACAAACAAATTGGCTGGGAACAATACTGCCGATTTATTCCAAATCTAATAACCGCAAAGTTGAAAATATGCTAATAAATGCTGCGTCAAAATTGTGTCAAAAAATACATAAAAGCACATTCTCTGTGGTAAATAGTTAACGTCTTGCGCTACAATCGGTCTCTTACTAATTTAAACAATTTGAACATAGATACTTTTTATATTTTAATTATAAAAAAATACATTAAATTTTAAAAAATGTTCTTGCACGATTGGCTTAAGATCAGTTGAGTTAAAATTCTTTTTTTTTTCTTCATGCATTATCTAGCAATGAAGAGTAATGGTCTTATCATAGCAAATGCTTAAAGTCGCTATATACTCTATCGTATCTCAGACTAGTAACTTATCTATTTTTTTTCTGCTATTGAAAAAATGTTTCTTTCTTCTCATATATTTTCTACGTTTTCATATTTTTATGCGTTTAATAAAGCCATTAATGCCATTCATTCACTCTTAATTTTATCACAGTTTCCGTTAAATAACTTGTTTACATAAATTGGTTTGGTTTCCATTTAAATTGTCTATCTCTGTGCAGTAAATAAATTTATTTATTAGTTTAAACAATAATTTACATTTATTATAATAGAAAAGTGTATAAATTATTACACTTGCCAATTGAAATAAATTTCTTCCACCTTCTCCAACCAAACCCCAGAAGAAGTGTCTTTCACTCTTCCCGAAACAAATTGCAATGACTTTTCTGTCTGTTGGCAATTTTTGTCGTATTTTCAATTGGCTTTAATTCAATTAGATTTCTATTATCAAATATCGAGATGTCAGTCAATTTGTCAAACCAAAGCTGATATATATTGACATCGATTTAAATCAATTTGCTAACGATTTTCAGATGTCACTGACCTGCTTCCGTTTCTTCGATACAAGCAAAGCAGCGAACGTATCTCCTCAGTGCTTTACGCACGACATTGTTTACTTCTACACTTTTGTCAAACCGACAATTGTCACTTGATTGACCAATTTTAGAATCTTTTACTTGTCTTCGTCTTTTTGCGTATTTAACAACTTTTATTATATTTATCCATTTATTTCTTTTTCGAATATTTTTCATATTTTTTCGCTAACATGTCGAAAAGTAATTGAAATACATTAAATATGTCACAATTTCTCTGTCAGTGGCGCATAAAGCAATGTATGGGAGAGGACGGGTACGAGGAAGGGGAAGGCAGCAAGTTAATACAATTGTTCTGAAATTGAGTTAATAGAAAAAGTTTAATTGAGAAATTATTATGAACCACTTTTAATAAAATTATTTAATATTCCGCTGTTCTCTATTATAATAATAACATTAAGCATTTGATGGTAACTAAATTTAAATATAAACAAAAAAAAGATTAAAAATCTTCAGATCCTCTTTTCTCATCGACCTGACTAAGCTGTCATTCTATAATGTTAGGGACCTGATCAACTTTATAAAACTGTCAGGTTGATTTTCCTTTACCTAATGGGGAGTCGTTACCCTTTTCGGCGTTGGTTGTATACTGTTTTAAATCTATGTACGTACCAATGTTAATCCTGTGATATCACAATAGGCCATCATTTGAGCTCATGTGGGCTCTTTCGAAACAAAGCCGCCACTCCAACCTACCTACCCACCATATAAACAAAATTTATACTTAAATGAATTTATATATAAGTAAAAATGAATTTATATAAATAAATTTTAAATAAATATGTCGTATTTAAAAAAAATATTTACATATATCTAAATACTGAAACTACTTCAACCTCTCTTCAAAAGCTAAAAGCTAATCCAGGAAAGTAGTATGCTTATCTACAATAAGTAAGTCATCAGACGATCTTTGCTATATGGATGTTTCACTTTTAATAAAGCAGCTAAATACACCATTGAAGAACTGCAAAAGTTTCGAATTATCACCCGAAGGAAGATATGTCTAGTATATCAAAATCTCTGATATTCATAGAGATCTTTCTTTTGATCCATCACCTAGCACTTAAAAATTGAAGTGTTTAAACTATTCACTAATAAATATAGAAACTCCAACAATTCTTTAGCTTTCAAGGGATGAAGAGAAGAGATAAATTCGTTAGGTACACTTGAAAGAAATCAAGGGATGAAAAAATGATTTGTCTATATTTCATTTGACAAACTACTGACATAACTCATTAAATGCAAAAACAATATACAGTTCGTACGAGCGAGCTTTACAAATGAAACACCAGAACAACGTTCTGCTCGTTTAGAAAACAAAAAAAAAAATTAGAAAAATCGTGAAACTAACAAATTTTATAAGCCAAAAAAAGAATTCACAATAAAAATTATATAGAGTTCCAAGTTTTTCTTATCCATTCTCGCGGTATATTATAAAGTTGATCTATATTCACTTAACTTGAAGATCGTTTATTTGTGATCTTCACCGTCAATATTTCTGAGCCATACCATAAGACGAGTAAAATAAGCGACTTATGGTATATGGAATTATTTTTGTTTGTCGTGATAGTATGCGTCTTCTAAATTGCTTACCAATCCAGTAGAAGCAGTTATTCGTAAGAGTGATTGCTTGTTTGAACTCACGACTAATGTTAATTACTACTTGGATACATGTATATTGATTAAAAATGGTGAAACCATTGGCAAATACCTGTAAACGAATAAAAGGTCTTTTTATTGAAGTAATAGATATATAGTTTAATAAAACGACTATATTAATGAAGGGATTCGATGGATCGAATATAAGTTCAATAAGTACGATTTTTTTATTATTAACATATATCCATCAATTGATATAGATTTTACTATAACAGAAATAAAAACTTAAGCTTCTCATATTAAAAATTTGTTTGTCATTTATTGTTAATTTTTGCTTATTTATTTTCACATAATATTAAAAAAAAAAATTTTAATAGGCTCTGAATGTGACCTACGAAGTAGTCCGAAATGTTTGATTTAAAATTAATTTTTTAAAATATTATTAAAATATAAACAAAAATTTTCACAATTACTCATAATGAATATATATGAGTAACTATTTATTTTAAAAAGTAATTATAATAATTACTTTTTAATATATGGAGTTGTTGAATAAACGTCCTTAAACCCGGTTAAAGTATATAAGTCGAATATGTTAAAATTTTGATATGACGGGTGGTGTTGGATGGATCGGTTATAAATTCGATAAGAAAAACTTTTCATTTTTAACATATTTCTGCAGATTGGTTTAGATTTTATTATAGCTGGAATATAACCTTAGGGTTCTCATATTTAAAAATTTTTTTTCTTCATCACTGTTAACGGGCCATGAAGAAACTAAGTCTTTTCGAGGATACTTTTCAATAACTGTCTATTCTTTGTAATTATTTTTAAGTTGCTAGAGTCAGAACTATTATTAGGTCTGCATTTACTTTATTGGATGTATAGAAAAATGTTTTTGTATGACCTCTACATAATTCTGTGTGAAACGTTTTTAGATTATTTTTTTTATATTGTAATTTTTTTATATTCCAACTAACAATCAATTAATCAGGTCTATAGTGCTTCTTGAACTACTAAACTAAATTAGAACAGCAGTAAATTATTGCTGAAGATTAGAAGATGTGGCAATATACATAGTTGTTGGTTGGTATAATTACATACTCATCTATATAAACGATGCAAATGTTTTACTACATTACGGAACATTGATCTCCATGCACCATTAACATTAGCATTCTCGCTCCTGCGTCTATGTATGTTCCGCTACACGTGTCCTCCATATGCTCGTAATTGCTTCCAAAAATGCACAAGTTTTTAAGACGAAATACGCATTTTTATGGCTCAGTTGTGGCCCAACAAATTGAACCCATTTGAACTCCAGTAAGAAGAAGCATCGCGAAAGATGTCGGCAAAATGTGCAATAAATTAATAAAAAAAAACACTTAAAACAAATAACAAAATCAGAGCTTAAAATAAATGTTTCACTGTCGCTGGAACATAAAAATGTATTTTATAATAAAGCAACACCGAAAGCAAAATTGTGATAAAATTAAAATCAAAATAAAAGACAAACGAAATTGAATGACTCACCCATTGAGTACGCGCATGGATCAGTAGCGCTACTGGATCATCAATTACCGCGCGAGGCATGATTTAGTCGCTGCCGGTCCGCCGAAATAAACAAGGCGCTCATGAGCGAGTGTTTACATTAAGCGAGAAACTTCAGTGTTTTTTATGAAAAAAAAATTTTTTTAACAAAATAGTGTTTATTTCTATTTGCAGTTAAGATACGAAAAAACTTAAAAATGTCGAAATAATTAAAATATAAAAACTTATAAAACAAAAAAAAAACAATCTCATTCATAAAAATATATTCAATATTACAAATGAATAGTGAAATTAAATAAAAATGATACGATTTTAAATAATAAAATAAACAAATACAACTCACAAAGTCCTACTTCCGCTCAGGCACAGTGGGCAAAAGTTTTAACTTCGCTCAAATTAAATTTGAACGAAACGCACAAAATATCACAAAAAAGCACAAATTTTACAAAAAAAAAACAAAAGAAACGACAAAGTAGTTAGTTTTGGAACTTACAAATTATAGCAGTTTTAAATATACCATTTATACCATATATCGTATATATACTATAACTTAAGAACTCGTCGAGCACTCGTAGAGAAAGCCAAAATGTCGCGTTCAAAGCACACAGTTGCATGCTTTATATCGAAATTTTTAATACTCGCTAGCATAATCGTTCAGAACATAGCTATACCGACGCCGCCACCCGATATGATACTCTCGTCACCAGCACCATTCTCTGCACCCGTGACAAAGTCTACCAGTGAGCTGTTGGCTGCTTTGGCCTCAGCCATGACTACTGGTAGCGCAGTTGCTGAATCGCCTACCGCACCTGATGCAACACTCAATAATTCCTACGACTATGGGTCAGGTGACGGTGGTGCAGGCGAAGCTGATGGCGATGGTGATGGGGTTGGGGTTGGTAATGGTTCCTCACCCGCGGAAGCTAAAGAGACTGATTTTTCGTTACCCTCACACACATCACCAGCATCTGTAGAACAACAAGATGAACCACATGTACCGCCAACTACAATTTCTTTCGCTAAAGTTGCTCCAGCAGCTGTTGACACAAATGACGGTGGTTTCAATAGCGGCAGCAATGGTGCTGGTGGCGGTACGGCGACCACTGTTGATGATGACGCAACACCACCATACGCCGCTGTGGATGACAAATATGGTAAATACAAGCAATGATAATAATTTTATACATAATAAAAGCGTAACAGTTTAAGTGGTCATTTTCTAGTTTATTAAGTGTTTGTCGTAATTTAACTGCTGAACACAATTGTGGCAGCCGCATTACATAAAAAAGCATAAAAATATCTGAAAAAAAACTGAAGCAAAAAAATTTCTTGCTGCCACACGAGATACTCAACATTTATGTACGCTAAATGTATTTTGTGTCTGCTTGAGTTTTTCTGCTCTAAAAATATTTTACTTAATTGTAATTTTATGTACATTTTTTAGGTTTACATGTGCTTGACATATAAGCATTTGCACGTATTCACATGTAATTAAGATTTCTTTAAGGTCTGAAATACATTTACTACAAATTTCTACAGTAATTTATGCATTGTAAATGCTTTATATGCATTTATATTCGTTAATATATTCTATTAATATTCTATACTTCAGAGTAAAATATACTCATATCTAGTATAGAAATATCTCATTAAACTTGACCTCTGTTTTTGTTCGTTATAATTCATCAAAACTGTTTGAGATGTTTGAGATATACGTATACGTACAATAACGTTTTTTATTAATGATCAGTTTCTGTTATCAGACCCGCACTTCTTCTCCTCCATTTTTGGAAACGACACTGCACATTGACTACCGCACATAAATGTGATTTACGAGTTAAACTTAATGCGCTAAAATTAATTGCACAACAAAATTGCAATGAAATATTGTTGAAAAAAAAAATTATACAAAAATAAATTAGTTGCATTAGTTGCAAATTTAAACAAACAACTAAAAAGTTAGGTAAGAAAAAAAATGAATATTTATTTTTATGTACTCACAAAAAGTGTCCATGAGAAAGTATATATATTCGAATGCCGGTCTTCAATACTTCCAATACAAATTGCGGAAACTCGAAGTGTAGCTCACATTTTTTACACGGTTACCCATACTATATATATGTATATAGTATCTACCTATGACATTGTCTATAAAGACTTACATGTTTCAATTATTATGCATAACTTCGTCTTGTTGCCGTCAGCCTGAAGTTCATTAAAATTGCGTATAAAAGTTAAAAAGACCTTAATCAATGCTATTTCCTATACTACTTACACACTTATATATCTGATAAACGTAGTTCCATCCATGACTCTCAATGAATACTGCGCTCTATGACTTCAAAATTACATATGAAGGGCAATATTTTATTACAAGTACTCGTATTAGTGTCTTAATCTAATTACAATAATTGTGATTAAAAATTCTCATTACATAGTTGTTAATACTATTAGTGACTCATTAATATTACAAAATTAATTAAAAGCACTAGAAATAATTGTACCTTGATCTACTAATAAAAATAAACCGGAAATGTGGAGAACTTTTAAAATAAAAATATTATAAACTTTTATAAATTTAGTCATATCTAGTACAATAAAAATATTCGAGATCTAATATTCACTAATAGCAATTCTATAGAAGAGTAATATATGAGTTAAATAGCTTGTTATTATTATATTAAATGACCTGCACTGTGACCTAAAGATCTAATTATATCCCGTCATATATTAAGAGTATTTCTTCAAATCCAACTACCCCTATATATTGTGATATTAAACCTACATTTCACAGTTTTATTTCTTCATCCGATATGATTTGCCTTATGCAGTTACTTCTTTGATTTATACGACAGTGCCTTAGTTTGTGTTTCGAGTTTTTATTTTCTTCGCTATAAAACCTACAAGTTCTAGTAGTGTAAGTAGAGCCCCTAATTTGAAATATGATTGTTTAACCCACAGTCCCCGTCAGAATTCTTGTAATTACTTTTAAATTAATTTTTGTATAATTTATTTTCCCTATTAAACACGGACTTAAATTTTTATTAATAGTTCTTTAATATGCTAGACCTCGTAAACGTGGTCTTACGGTAGTTACTCATATTAGAAAAAGTAATACTTTTGGTGTTACTTAATTATAATATTTAAAAGAAAATCTATATTTTTTCTAGTAATGCAATATTAGGTATACGTACTAGACTTCTAACAGAAATATCAAAAATATGAACATTGCGGACTTACCACAAAAAAAAAACTGCGCAGAACAAAGATTATGTCCACTTTTTAGAAAAAAAAAAGGAATTTACTTATTTTATGCATTTTATTATATTATTAATATATTTTATTTTATTATATATATTTTATTATATTATTATATATTGTCTGATTCGTATATTACACTGACTTAAAATACTTATATGCATATGTATAAAGATAATAACGATATTATTTGTTAAGAATTCTTAAAATGAAAATTTAGTTAAAAATATACTAAAATATTTACTTGTGAGGTAATAGTCCATACATAAGTATATATAGTACACGTACTACCATATATATCTTCAAGATTAAAAGCAACACTCTTTAGTGTTTGATCACAAGCAATTTGTTTATTCATTTTTTTCCTATATTACTTTTAATACACTAATGAAAAA
>NC_051847.1:218764718-218806911 GCF_002237135.1 Teleopsis dalmanni
GTAGTATAGGAAATAGCATTGATTAAGGTCTTTTTAACTTTTATACACAATTTTAATGAACTACAGGCTGACGGCAACAAGACGAAGTTATGCATAATAATTGAAGCATGTAAGTATTTATAGACAATGTCATAGGTAGATACTATATACATATATATAGTATGGGTAACCGTGTAAAAAATGTGAGCTACACTTCGAGTTTCCGCAATTTGTATTGGAAGTATTGAAGACCGGCATTCGAATATATATACTTTCTCATGGACACTTTTTGTGAGTACATAAAAATAAATATTCATTTTTTTTCTTACCTAACTTTTTAGTTGTTTGTTTAAATTTGCAATTAATGCAACTAATGCAACTAATTTATTTTGTATAATTTTTTTTTTCAACAATATTTCATTGCAATTTTGTTGTGCAATTAATTTTAGCGCATTAAGTTTAACTCGTAAATCACATTTATGTGCGGTAGTCAATGTGCAGTGTCGTTTCCAAAAATGGAGGAGAAGAGGTGCGGGTCTGATAACAGAAACTGATCATTAATAAAAAAACGTTATTGTACGTATACGTATATCTCAAACATCTCAAACAGTTTTGATGAATTATAACGAACAAAAACAGAGGTCAAGTTTAATGAGATATTTCTATACTAGATATGAGTATATTTTACTCTGAAGTATAGAATATTAATAGAATATATTAACGAATATAAATGCATATAAAGCATTTACAATGCATAAATTACTGTAGAAATTTGTAGTAAATGTATTTCAGACCTTAAAGAAATCTTAATTACATGTGAATACGTGCAAATGCTTATATGTCAAGCACATGTAAACCTAAAAAATGTACATTACAATTAAGTAAAATATTTTTAGAGCAGAAAAACTCAAGCAGACACAAAATACATTTAGCGTACATAAATGTTGAGTATCTCGTGTGGCAGCAAGAAATTTTTTTGCTTCAGTTTTTTTTCAGATATTTTTATGCTTTTTTATGTAATGCGGCTGCCACAATTGTGTTCAGCAGTTAAATTACGACAAACACTTAATAAACTAGAAAATGACCACTTAAACTGTTACGCTTTTATTATGTATAAAATTATTATCATTGCTTGTATTTACCATATTTGTCATCCACAGCGGCGTATGGTGGTGTTGCGTCATCATCAACAGTGGTCGCCGTACCGCCACTAGCACCATTGCTGCCGCTATTGAAACCACCGTCATTTGTGTCAACAGCTGCTGGAGCAACTTTAGCGAAAGAAATTGTAGTTGGCGGTACATGTGGTTCATCTTGTTGTTCTACAGATGCTGGTGATGTGTGTGAGGGTAACGAAAAATCAGTCTCTTTAGCTTCCGCGGGTGAGGAACCATTACCAACCCCAACCCCATCACCATCGCCATCAGCTTCGCCTGCACCACCGTCACCTGACCCATAGTCGTAGGAATTATTGAGTGTTGCATCCGGTGCGGTAGGCGATTCAGCAGCTGCGCTACCAGTAGTCATGGCTGAGGCCAAAGCAGCCAACAGCTCACTGGTAGACTTTGTCACGGGTGCAGAGAATGGTGCTGGTGACGAGAGTATCATATCGGGTGGCGGCGTCGGTATAGCTATGTTCTGAACGATTATGCTAGCGAGTATTAAAAATTTCGATATAAAGCATGCAACTGTGTGCTTTGAACGCGACATTTTGGCTTTCTCTACGAGTGCTCGACGAGTTCTTAAGTTATAGTATATATACGATATATGGTATAAATGGTATATTTAAAACTGCTATAATTTGTAAGTTCCAAAACTAACTACTTTGTCGTTTCTTTTGTTTTTTTTTTGTAAAATTTGTGCTTTTTTGTGATATTTTGTGCGTTTCGTTCAAATTTAATTTGAGCGAAGTTAAAACTTTTGCCCACTGTGCCTGAGCGGAAGTAGGACTTTGTGAGTTGTATTTGTTTATTTTATTATTTAAAATCGTATCATTTTTATTTAATTTCACTATTCATTTGTAATATTGAATATATTTTTATGAATGAGATTGTTTTTTTTTTGTTTTATAAGTTTTTATATTTTAATTATTTCGACATTTTTAAGTTTTTTCGTATCTTAACTGCAAATAGAAATAAACACTATTTTGTTAAAAAAATTTTTTTTTCATAAAAAACACTGAAGTTTCTCGCTTAATGTAAACACTCGCTCATGAGCGCCTTGTTTATTTCGGCGGACCGGCAGCGACTAAATCATGCCTCGCGCGGTAATTGATGATCCAGTAGCGCTACTGATCCATGCGCGTACTCAATGGGTGAGTCATTCAATTTCGTTTGTCTTTTATTTTGATTTTAATTTTATCACAATTTTGCTTTCGGTGTTGCTTTATTATAAAATACATTTTTATGTTCCAGCGACAGTGAAACATTTATTTTAAGCTCTGATTTTGTTATTTGTTTTAAGTGTTTTTTTTTATTAATTTATTGCACATTTTGCCGACATCTTTCGCGATGCTTCTTCTTACTGGAGTTCAAATGGGTTCAATTTGTTGGGCCACAACTGAGCCATAAAAATGCGTATTTCGTCTTAAAAACTTGTGCATTTTTGGAAGCAATTACGAGCATATGGAGGACACGTGTAGCGGAACATACATAGACGCAGGAGCGAGAATGCTAATGTTAATGGTGCATGGAGATCAATGTTCCGTAATGTAGTAAAACATTTGCATCGTTTATATAGATGAGTATGTAATTATACCAACCAACAACTATGTATATTGCCACATCTTCTAATCTTCAGCAATAATTTACTGCTGTTCTAATTTAGTTTAGTAGTTCAAGAAGCACTATAGACCTGATTAATTGATTGTTAGTTGGAATATAAAAAAATTACAATATAAAAAAAATAATCTAAAAACGTTTCACACAGAATTATGTAGAGGTCATACAAAAACATTTTTCTATACATCCAATAAAGTAAATGCAGACCTAATAATAGTTCTGACTCTAGCAACTTAAAAATAATTACAAAGAATAGACAGTTATTGAAAAGTATCCTCGAAAAGACTTAGTTTCTTCATGGCCCGTTAACAGTGATGAAGAAAAAAAATTTTTAAATATGAGAACCCTAAGGTTATATTCCAGCTATAATAAAATCTAAACCAATCTGCAGAAATATGTTAAAAATGAAAAGTTTTTCTTATCGAATTTATAACCGATCCATCCAACACCACCCGTCATATCAAAATTTTAACATATTCGACTTATATACTTTAACCGGGTTTAAGGACGTTTATTCAACAACTCCATATATTAAAAAGTAATTATTATAATTACTTTTTAAAATAAATAGTTACTCATATATATTCATTATGAGTAATTGTGAAAATTTTTGTTTATATTTTAATAATATTTTAAAAAATTAATTTTAAATCAAACATTTCGGACTACTTCGTAGGTCACATTCAGAGCCTATTAAAATTTTTTTTTTTAATATTATGTGAAAATAAATAAGCAAAAATTAACAATAAATGACAAACAAATTTTTAATATGAGAAGCTTAAGTTTTTATTTCTGTTATAGTAAAATCTATATCAATTGATGGATATATGTTAATAATAAAAAAATCGTACTTATTGAACTTATATTCGATCCATCGAATCCCTTCATTAATATAGTCGTTTTATTAAACTATATATCTATTACTTCAATAAAAAGACCTTTTATTCGTTTACAGGTATTTGCCAATGGTTTCACCATTTTTAATCAATATACATGTATCCAAGTAGTAATTAACATTAGTCGTGAGTTCAAACAAGCAATCACTCTTACGAATAACTGCTTCTACTGGATTGGTAAGCAATTTAGAAGACGCATACTATCACGACAAACAAAAATAATTCCATATACCATAAGTCGCTTATTTTACTCGTCTTATGGTATGGCTCAGAAATATTGACGGTGAAGATCACAAATAAACGATCTTCAAGTTAAGTGAATATAGATCAACTTTATAATATACCGCGAGAATGGATAAGAAAAACTTGGAACTCTATATAATTTTTATTGTGAATTCTTTTTTTGGCTTATAAAATTTGTTAGTTTCACGATTTTTCTAATTTTTTTTTTTGTTTTCTAAACGAGCAGAACGTTGTTCTGGTGTTTCATTTGTAAAGCTCGCTCGTACGAACTGTATATTGTTTTTGCATTTAATGAGTTATGTCAGTAGTTTGTCAAATGAAATATAGACAAATCATTTTTTCATCCCTTGATTTCTTTCAAGTGTACCTAACGAATTTATCTCTTCTCTTCATCCCTTGAAAGCTAAAGAATTGTTGGAGTTTCTATATTTATTAGTGAATAGTTTAAACACTTCAATTTTTAAGTGCTAGGTGATGGATCAAAAGAAAGATCTCTATGAATATCAGAGATTTTGATATACTAGACATATCTTCCTTCGGGTGATAATTCGAAACTTTTGCAGTTCTTCAATGGTGTATTTAGCTGCTTTATTAAAAGTGAAACATCCATATAGCAAAGATCGTCTGATGACTTACTTATTGTAGATAAGCATACTACTTTCCTGGATTAGCTTTTAGCTTTTGAAGAGAGGTTGAAGTAGTTTCAGTATTTAGATATATGTAAATATTTTTTTTAAATACGACATATTTATTTAAAATTTATTTATATAAATTCATTTTTACTTATATATAAATTCATTTAAGTATAAATTTTGTTTATATGGTGGGTAGGTAGGTTGGAGTGGCGGCTTTGTTTCGAAAGAGCCCACATGAGCTCAAATGATGGCCTATTGTGATATCACAGGATTAACATTGGTACGTACATAGATTTAAAACAGTATACAACCAACGCCGAAAAGGGTAACGACTCCCCATTAGGTAAAGGAAAATCAACCTGACAGTTTTATAAAGTTGATCAGGTCCCTAACATTATAGAATGACAGCTTAGTCAGGTCGATGAGAAAAGAGGATCTGAAGATTTTTAATCTTTTTTTTGTTTATATTTAAATTTAGTTACCATCAAATGCTTAATGTTATTATTATAATAGAGAACAGCGGAATATTAAATAATTTTATTAAAAGTGGTTCATAATAATTTCTCAATTAAACTTTTTCTATTAACTCAATTTCAGAACAATTGTATTAACTTGCTGCCTTCCCCTTCCTCGTACCCGTCCTCTCCCATACATTGCTTTATGCGCCACTGACAGAGAAATTGTGACATATTTAATGTATTTCAATTACTTTTCGACATGTTAGCGAAAAAATATGAAAAATATTCGAAAAAGAAATAAATGGATAAATATAATAAAAGTTGTTAAATACGCAAAAAGACGAAGACAAGTAAAAGATTCTAAAATTGGTCAATCAAGTGACAATTGTCGGTTTGACAAAAGTGTAGAAGTAAACAATGTCGTGCGTAAAGCACTGAGGAGATACGTTCGCTGCTTTGCTTGTATCGAAGAAACGGAAGCAGGTCAGTGACATCTGAAAATCGTTAGCAAATTGATTTAAATCGATGTCAATATATATCAGCTTTGGTTTGACAAATTGACTGACATCTCGATATTTGATAATAGAAATCTAATTGAATTAAAGCCAATTGAAAATACGAGAAAAATTGCCAACAGACAGAAAAGTCATTGCAATTTGTTTCGGGAAGAGTGAAAGACACTTCTTCTGGGGTTTGGTTGGAGAAGGAGGAAGAAATTTATTTCAATTGGCAAGTGTAATAATTTATACACTTTTCTATTATAATAAATGTAAATTATTGTTTAAACTAATAAATAAATTTATTTACTGCACAGAGATAGACAATTTAAATGGAAACCAAACCAATTTATGTAAACAAGTTATTTAACGGAAACTGTGATAAAATTAAGAGTGAATGAATGGCATTAATGGCTTTATTAAACGCATAAAAATATGAAAACGTAGAAAATATATGAGAAGAAAGAAACATTTTTTCAATAACAGAAAAAAAAATAGATAAGTTACTAATCTGAGATATGATAGAGTATATAGCGACTTTAAGCATTTGCTATGATAAGACCATTACTCTTCATTGCTAGATAATGCATGAAGAAAAAAAAAAGAATTTTAACTCAACTGATCTTTAGCGGATCATGCAAGATCGTAATTTAATGCATTTTTTATAGTTAAAATATAAAAGTTTCTATATTGAAAATTGTTTAAATTAGTAAAAGACCGATTGTAGCGCAAGACGTTAACTATTTACCACAGAGAATGTGCTTTTATGTATTTTTTGACACAATTTTGACGCAGCATTTATTAGCATATTTTCAACTTTGCGGTTATTAGATTTGGAATAAATCGGCAGTATTGTTCCCAGCCAATTTGTTTGTGGTTTTTGTTTTGGTTGTTGAAATTCAGTTTTTAAAATGTAAATTAATTCAATTTTATCGTTTGTTTTGATACTTGAAAATAAGTTAACTAAGCTTTTTAAACTGTTAGTTTGAGTGAGAAAAAAAAACTCAATAAAAATAAACCAAAAATAAAAATAAATAATATATTTGATATCAGAATTGAAATTTAAAAAAATATCAATTAACGAATTATCAATGTATTAATTTTTTTTTGTTTATAAAGTGGTTCACATTAGTAGAACTTCCTGAATAAATACGCACAGCTAATTAAAGTTTTAAAAATACGATACAATACAATATAATTTATTTTTAGAGTAACAAATACAAACTCAGAATGTACATATAAAGAGAGTATAAGAGATTATATATATAAAAAAAATTTATCATTATTTAAAAAAAGCACAAAAAACAGGTATATATAATTAAACGATAAATGCCAGTGGCAATATTTCTCATGAAAGACGGACCAACTTAGGTCCCAAGAAGTGGGAGTTACTTAAGAGTTTAAAATAATTCATTTCTTAAGAAAACACAACATAATATTGTCGTACTTCTATTAGTAGTACTAATATTTTTTCCAAAAACTTTGTTTGATTTGCAGTATTCTAAAATCTACCAACTGATAATATAAGCAAGAAAAACAGAAAAAAAATACCACTTCTAAAAGTAACTGAGAATTACAATTTCGTAACTACATTCAATTCAGTAACAGATTCAGAAGTGAAAACGTAGGACACTCTATTAAATCATGATTATTTAAAGATACTTTAATATGGATGTAATAGAAATTAGCACAAAATTCTTTCCAACTGCATTTAGCTCAAGAAACCCACAATTATTGCAGTGTCCGCTGAAAATTGAAAAACTATTTCGACTTAAATAGATGTTTTAACCTAAAGTTCAGTGTCCTGTTAGTAATAAATAGTTTTTATAGAGTATATAATCTGTTTTTGATTGACAAAACTACTGTCACGTATAGTTGGTTTATCAACTAATGACCTATGGCATTACTTCAGACATTTCTTTAATTTCAATATAAAATTTAATATGAATGTAAGTAAACTGAAAAAATAACGCAAAATATATTCATTAGTAATCACTGATACAGACTGTAGATTTATTGAAGTGAGTGTGACATCTTATATAAAGATTGCAGAACTTGAGATAGTGGATATAAGCTCTTAAAGATTTTTGATAGCATATCAAAATGACATGAATAAAACTGACATTTTATATAAATATTGCAGAACTTCAGATAGTGGGTATTAGGTCTTAAGGATTCATGAAATCTTTAAGATTTCTTTTATCGAAATACGATATGAATAAGACTGTCTTTCAGAATTTTACATAGATCTATATTTTAAGAACGATCTAAAGAAATTTATAGTTAAAAAGTGAATAGATATTTATGAACTAAATTGTAGTTAATGATTGCTTTCAAGTTAAAAAGTAAGTATAAACAATTGAGAATAGTGGGAATAAATTGCAAAAATTATCCAATGAAGTACTTAGTAAGTAAAGCAAGTGAGACGCATTTAAAGCCTATCAGTAAATATCTAGAATAAAAGTAAGATACTAGAATAAAAGTATATTGAATCGGAAGATTTAGATTAAGTTGTGACAATTAGTATGGGAGTGTTTTAAAAAACACATTTGTTTTAAAAAACACATTTGTTTTAAAAAACACATTTATTTTTAATAAATACAGGCGAATCTTATGCAATTATAATTAAATAAGATTGTTTCTTCGACTGAAGGCAGATTCTTTTTTAAAGTTTGGCATAGTAAAAGTTTGCTTGAACTAATACCATAAGAGAAAACTATTAAAATAGAATAAGTTTTACTTTTTGTTTAATTTTCTTTATATAAAGATACAATACAACTCTTATCACATGACATTGGAATTTTAATTATGCAGGATTATGGCATACAATAGGCCACACCCAAATATAAAATATCTTTTAAAATTAGTAAAAATTAATTAAAACATAAAGAAAACCGAAAGGTCCGAATTTTGTTGTCAATATTAATTTATTTTTAATATTAAACAATATTACTAATAGTGTACATTTTTATAAGCTGTGAGCTAAGGGCATTGACCTTTATTGTATCTCTTAAATTTTAGATATATTTTTGTGGACCACAAATACAAGATAATATATATGTATATCAAAATAATGCTTAAATATCCGATTTTAATTTAAAATAATAAAAATATTTAATTTGTTTTTTCAAAAAAATTTTAATGAAACGCAAATAAAAGGATTTAAATAGATATCTGCAAAAAGTAAACTATGTCAAAGGTCGTGCATCCTTGCGTGCAATCACTGCGCACATTTGCGTGGGTAATTGTCAATGGTAAGACCACAAAAGGCGTTTGCCTAAAATTAGTGTCAAATAACTGTCAGATAAAAGTCGAACACAAATATGCCAATGAATTAATACAAAAGAAGCAAATGACCAGAAATTGACATCATTTTCATAACAAACCATTCTTTTGTTTATCAAAACAAAATGCACAAACTAGAATTCTAATAGGTATCTAAAATTGCCCGTAATATGTGAAGAGAAAAGAACAACAACAAAAAAGATAACAAAACCAAAAGCAAAAAAGGGCGAACACACGGCGAATATATCCGCAAAATTAGAATGCAATAACTTTAAAAATCATACATTAAACATAAAAAAATGTAAACACACATTGAAGCGAATTCAACGTTTCATATTTGCTGCCCGTGCGTGTAAAAGAAACAAATATATACACGTGCTGTGGCAGTTGACAGCAAAACCTTTTCGCATGTGGCAAGAATGCGCTGCTACTCTGTTATTGATTATTTCTTTGGCAAAGGTACACAAGCAACAACAACAACAAAAACAACAATACGAGTAACATAAGCGGCTGCAGCATACAACGAAGTGTAGTGTCTGTCCGCAAGAAAACAACAAAAAAAAACAACGTAGGCTGCCCACTTATATACAAAAATTTTGCTTATTGGAATATTTAACCGTCCACAGCAACACCGAAAGCAAAATCACACCGTTTTCAAATATTTCCACTTCAATCACAAATAGTTTTTTGTTATTAAAATTGAATTTTTCAAAAGTCAACACATTTTATTAATTTTTATTTAAATTGCTGCTGCAGCTACTGGTCCCTTTGGCGGAGCCTTTTTTCGCTTTGCTTGCGTCTTTTCTTTGTTCAACAGCAGCTGCACAGTTTTTAGTTGAATTTCTCACACTATTCTCTTGATAAATTAACAATGTTTATAGTTCCTATATTAAATATTATTTTAAGCAATAAATTAGTTGGTAATTTAAAAATATTTGCACAATTTTACAGTATTATTTATCAGTCAATCGCGTTGCACTACCCGAACCGTATATGAACAGCAACACTCACGGAAAGCGAATTCAACCAAGAAATTTGTTCGCCGAGCATTTGTGGAGTATTTTTGTTGTTTGTGTACTGTGCTGTGCCAAAGCGAATATGACATCTGTGGCGAATTTCATTGATAAGCAAGCAGTACCATTGTTTACAAACTTAACGAAACGAAACGAAACGTTAAATGAACGAATAAACAAATTTTAAATTTTAAAATGTATTTTATTATTTTAAATAATTTAATTTAGTTTCAGGTTTTCAAATAAGTTCAAATTAAATATATAAATTTTATTATTTTATCTTATATCGTTATAGGTGGACTGAATAGACAATTAACAAATAATTTATTCTATGGGCAATAAATTGTGTAAATAAGATTTAAAAGTTTATTTTGAATTAAAAGAAAACTTCATTCTAACTATGTAATATATACAATATATAAATACGCCATGCAAGTAATATTATAAACTCAATTAAATTATTGAGCTCAGTTTAAATATTGTTACTAAATATTGTTACTGAATTATGCCATTATACAGCGTTAATTACATAAATTCATTATTATGAAAAAAAATTGATTTAATAAAGAAATAAATAAATATGTGAATTCAAATTTATTAATTTTATTAGAAAACTAAAGTTCTGAAATTTGTTAACATTATATATTTATGTTTATATTAAAAATATATCAAACGAAATTTTGAAGACTTAATTTAGCAAAATTCTTTTATCAATAAGTTAAATTAAATTAAAGCCAAACTTAAAAGATATAATTATGCAATATTCTTTCATTAGCAAATTAAATAAAATCAAATGAAATTAAATCATAGCAAATATAAGCAATATATCTATACGTATCTTAATAAATTCAGTAAAATCAAATTATAAATTAAATTTCTCGAAAAGTATTTCTTAATTGGAAAAGTAGTGCGGCAATTATGTCAAGCATAGTGGTTATATAGCAGATATAAATTAAATAAAAAATAGATTATCGATTGGGTTTATAAAGAGAGAGAGAGAGAGCCGTTGGAAACTTCAGTAGCTGGTCCAATCTGACAGTCTAATGACAGACATTTAAGTAAGTGTACATCTTAAGTTTTACTATAACATTGATTTCATAATTAAATATAACAAAAATCAGTTCATATTTTATTTATAGGTATGTATACCTATAAGCAAAAATTATATATAAAACACTGCTGGCTTTTATCTATCTATTATTATCGATCAATTAATACTTTAAATGCTCCTCCTAAAATTTTAAAAGTTGATCCTACCTGAATTTAATGTAAGTTAAGAGTATATTTTTAGTTTAAATATTGATTTGATAGTAAAAAAAAAAATAAAGTTTCTTGTATATATTTATTCTCGAGTACAAGATTTATATGAATTAAGGCTTTCTTTACGATATTCAATCTATTAGTACTTTTAATGCTACTCCTAAAAGCAAGCTTTAAACTAACGTTGTTGGAGGTTTTTAAAATTATAGCACGAGAGCTCATTGTTTTTCACATTTACTATTAATGCCAATATAATTTTTTTAAATGAAAATATTTATACATATATACTGTATACTGTGTTTTAAGTGCAGTTAACTATAATTTTTTCATTCTAATATCTTCTTATTTTTGTGTAATTTTTGTAATGCAGTTGTTAGTTGCTTTATTATTTTATATTCCAATATTTGGGTGCAGTTAGGTGACATTTTGACTGTTGTTGCTTAAAGTATATAAATTATTTATTTGAGCGAATGTTGTTAAGGAATGTTATCTCACCAAACATCCACAAAGAATCCACTTTGTAATGCGGACTTCACACTTATTTAGTAAATGATAACGAGCAATTTTATATTTCTCGTGTTATTGTTATATAAAGATGTAGTTGTTATTTTTAAAATAGCATTTTATTGAAATAAAAAAATTGCTTATAAAAATAATGAGTATCTTTAATCTCTGATTTATTTATTTGAATAAAATATGTTACGAAATTTTATATTTTTCATATAAGCATTAATTGAGTGTATATTGGAATTATCAAAGTGTTATGGAAACAATGTAGTCTGTACGCCTATATGTCTACTTATATGTATGGAAGTCTCCTTATCTGGCAGTTGGTCTATTAATGCTTCAAGTTTTTAAGCTAAATAAATCAAACTGTCTAGAGAGATTTTATCTATCTTTTATGATTAAATTGTTAAATGCAAGAAATTAGTTAACCGCTTTATATATAACTGCCGATATTGCCGTTGGGGTCTTAAGAGATGAGCTCAATACATTGTTAATAGTTTTTGAATAAAGTTTTTAAGTAAAACAAAGGCCATTGATTTATATAAACTATGGATATGTTATTGAACTTTTTCGAGAGCCACCAAAAAAACTTTTTTATAGTAAATATTATTACAATAGTGCATAAAAATATTTGAATTTGAATTTATGTCTACCACTTTTACACATAAACAAAAGTATGAATATTTTTATTGAATTTTTTATTAAGAATTTTTTGATTTTAGTATTGTGACTGAGGATTGTTATATATGATGTTTCAATATATATAATGGTGTATTAGAAAATAAAATAAAATTTGTAGAAATCTTTGCTATTTGATCAAAACCAAATGTTTATAAAAATTTGGAATATTATAAAATTTGGCCCCTAAAAGCTGGCAATAAAATTAAAAACAATTTTTAACTTATTTATCGTTCTCAAGAACAATTGCTTTATACCTTACAAAAAACAATTTTATAGAGTTTCTAATATAAATATTTAATTTATTTATAAAAGACAACCATATCCCCACACATGCATACACACCCACATATACGGGTGTAACACAAATACAAATTTAATCGACAATATTAGTTAATTATTAAATTGAGATTAAACTTTGAGTGACTTTTAGATGTCAGCAAAACTCCTGCTTTGCCAACTAATGCCAATTTAATCAATGATTATTAATATGTTCAGCAAGCAGTTTAGGTGGAAGGAAGGAAAGAAATTCATTTCGGCATATGTTTTCACGCAATTTTTATCAATTTCTTATCATATCAGCTTTAACGACACATGGCTCCAGAAATAAGCAGAAAAAATTGTAATGTCCTTAATAAAATAATATGAAATTCTTGCTTTAGTCATTTCTAATATCGCATTAACATTACACACTCCTTCACACACGCATCCACGTTCCACACTCGATTATATTTCGAAAATAGCACAAATAGGCGAAATGAGATACTCTCAGAATCAAAAATGAAAATTTGTCAATTTTTGCAACGTTATCAAGTACGTTTGTTGTTGTGATAGAAGACAGATACGCGTTTGGGTTTATTACGAACAGCCTTGTCAGATACAAATAGACATGTGCTTGAGTATGAATTCTTTTTTATTGTATAATTTAGATGACGTAATTATGTTGATAAAGTCGTTAATATAACAGAAGTGACATGACAAATTTTTTTATCAATTTCATTTATATTTTTTTAATATTTCTTATTTCATTTGTATTTACTCGTATTCGGTTTATTTCTTTTTTAAAATCTTTTTTATTTAATTTTAGATTTTTTTAAAGAGATTTATTGTTGTAAGTGAAAGCTTAAGTGAAAGCTTAATTTCATTTAAGCGGTAATCATGTGATTACTTCTGTACTATTAATAAAATACATTTACTTTATTGAATTGATAATTTATTTAGTAAAAGAATTAAGAGCTATTTTCTTCTGACATATTTATGGCAGTCGTCAAGAAAGTGTTTGCAACAATGAATTTTAAGAAAAAAAATTTTGTTAAGAAAATATTTGTATTTCAAATTGAATGACTTACCGATATGTGTTTAAAGACTATTGTAATACATAAACTTTTCTACCCACATAGCCGGCTTAATAAGCCTACAGTCAATGATTGGAGTATTTACGAGTATAATAGATAAGTTAATGGAATGGTTCAAAATTTGTCAAGGAAATGTTTACATTATGTACTGAATATTTAATTTCGAATGAAAAATAAGATCGATTTCAAAGACTAACTTTAAATAGTGATTGAAATGTGTTAAAAAAACTTGATATAAGAAGACAAAAAATAAAATCATCAGATCAAATTTATATAATTTAATCTTTCGTCTTTACCGAATAGTCTGACAAACGGTCAAAAAAGTATTTCTCCAAAAACCTAGTTCTTCTGAATGCTAGATCTCATTCATTCACAGAGAAAATGTTTAAGTGTTTCTTTTTCCGGTTAATTTCTAAAACTTTCACAATAAGTATTTAAAGAAATGTGCAATTTCTCTACCTGGGTTACCATACATCAGTGATCAGAGAGAGCTACAGTAAGCCTTGCGGTATTTATGCGGTCTTTTTTAATAAGCTTCCAAGATCTGGTCTTGTTGTTTGATGACCATTCAATTACTTCCACATGATTGTGGCTGGCTGAAGAAAGTATAGGTAAGTACTTTTCTTAACGATTTCCTGTAGAAAATAAACCGATATACCTAGGATACCAACTAAGAAAGCACCAAGGCGGGCTAAATCTTCTGCTTTTTAATTCCCTTTAATGTTGCTATATCCAGATGAGAATGATGTCAGCTAGCCGGTTTTGTCTATAAATTTCTTTACAAAAAATTTATATAAAACAGTTAGATAATCCGATGTCATTTTATACAGTTGGTTTAGAACTGTATTTAGAATCTAGCCATGGAAGCATTAATGTTCTGCTTGGAAGCCTATAGTTTTGAGCTTAATAACGCTGTTGCGAATGATACTTTAAAGATCAATGGGTAATAAAGATAGCATTTCGCTTAGAGCGTCCGAAGGGATCGTTTTGTAATGTCAGCAGCCTATGTCGATAAGTGGATAACTGCACTTCATTTTAATGCATGGAAAGAGGTGATCATTTGTAGACAGACTAAACTCATGATGCCGAAACCGTTGGCCAGAGAAGCGATAAAAGTGCTTAGTGTGTGGAGTACCCTAAGCTGGCTGACGTCATTGATTACGGGACATGGAAACTTCAATTATCACCTCAATATTATCACCTTCAATTATCATATAACTCTTGCTGAGGAAGAAACTTGCAGACTATGTCTAGAAGAAAAGGAGACAGCGGTGCATATATCTGAGAATCGAAGGAAATCGAAGGATTCTCGAAGGAGAATCGAAGGCTAATTCTTCACTTCAGTGGGGCCACTTGTTGGATGGTGCGCTGTCTCAACGTTCCACAATATATATTATAACAGCACATACTGTCCTCTTAGATCTATTACTTGTCTTGTACAATTGATTAATTTTTAAAGAAGGATTTTTGTTATAACACTACGTTTGTTATAATTTAAAATTATGGTAAAATCTCCTATTCCATAATAACGAAATCTCCTAAACTAAGCTAGCGGTTTTTTTTAATTGATTGAACTATAAATAAAAAAGTTTATGTTAGGCGAATGTAGCTCCGGTTTAACTAACATCAATTACAAATTGGCTTCTTCCAAAGTCTAAACGGGTTCAAAGTATTTAAGTACTCCCAATTTGGAATATATCTGGAGCTAAGCTGCGGCTAATGATTTAGCCAATTTTTTCGTAATTAACAATTTTTATTTATACAATATGCACCACACTCACATAATTAAAGATATACATATGCTTAGATATTTTAATGAGTATCACACTCATTAATGGTGCTGTTTTCACCTGTCGCCTGTCTCACTCCTAAAAGTAGGCAAGGAAACCGATACACTTATGAAGCAATAAACTCTGTAGATGGCTTTTGTTTCTGGTACCTATTTTTCACTTTTCTTGTTATATTTTATAGAATTTGGGCTTGGCGCGTGTTTGATATCGCAACATAAGTTCTTTTATGTTTTATGTTATTTTATTACATTTTAGGTATTAACGGAAATACGTTGTAGGTGGCATGTGTGTGGCAGAAGTTGGATGGTAAGTGGTGGGAGGCTAGAGGCAAGAGGTAAGAGTTGCAAAAGGTTTAATTTTATCAACAAGCAATTCGTGTCGTTTACGTGTGTTTCTGCAGGAACAAAAACAGAAACAGAACCGTTCAAATCAATAAAAGACATTCCGAGTCTATTGTGAGTCGTAAAAATTTTTATATGCGCAAATATGTATCCTGGCAATTGCGTATGGATTTTTATGTATTTGCAAGATACAAGTTTTACACAACAGATAAAATTGTTTAACATTTTGATGTTGTTCCATTTTACTTAAATTATCTAAAATGTTATAAAAATGCCTAATAAACAATAAAGAAAAAACGAAAAAATGCGATTGTATACTAAGTTAGGAGTAAGTGAAGAGTAAGCAGCAATGCCAAAACCCATAAAAATTAAAAGTAAAGTCAAGCTGTTTATAAAGTCTTAAGCTTATGATTGGCATAAAATATGCGCAAACTTTTTCTCCGCCATGCAACTTTTGTTTGGTTTAATTTATTTAATTTAATTCTTTTGCTTTTTAGAACGAATTATGCATTGCCAGACTTCTGAGTATTCCGCAGCGTTGTGTTTTGTTTCAAATTGAAGTGGCATTAAACCTTATACAACTCGGTATATATAGCAGAAGGAGGAAGAGGATGAGGAGGAGTATATACCAATTTCGGATCAGAGTGTTTAGGCACGTTTTAATATAGGTTGGTGATAAGGTGTTGTGGATATCTGCACCTGTCCGCCTACTGTGGGTTTATTGCATAAACGAGAAAATATATTCAAATATGAAATAAGAAAATCCTATACAGCTATAAACATCTTCTAATTACCAATATATCTACTGATGGTGTCTTGGTTTCTACTGATGCTGATGCTGGTGCTGGTGCTACTAATGTAGCTAGCTGATGCCTTTGTTGCCATATCTAAATGTTGTTGTGCTACGCAATTTATATTGCCGTAAAAATATAGCATAAAATTGCTTTTGGCGCCTGCAGGCAACATAAAAACAAAATCAGTCATTTTTTGCTTCAATATTTTTGTTTTCGGTTTTATTTATATTTTATACTTTTGCATATTTCTTGGCCTAACCTAAGGCGTCATGGCTTGTACATTATGCTTTTTTATGTGCAAATTTTATGGTTTAGCATTGAAGCTTTAAATGCTTTCGAGTATGCATGGTTGTAGGCAGTAGTTCAGTGTAGTCAGTTGTCAGAAGGCAGTTTTGTGGGCGAGTTCGAGTTACTGGTTATGGTGATGGCTGGGGTAGGGGTAGGAAAGTATCTACACTTAATGAATTAATATTATTTTAATGAGCTTGCGTGGCATTACAGTTAATATCGAACTTAAGCAACTCTGCTGCGTAACGAACGGCATAAAATGGGATTTAATATTTTGTTTTGCTAATATGGAAAAGCATTTAATTTAATGCACTTCTTGACCTTAATAACAAAATGCGTTAAGCAGTTTATTAAACGTAAACATTTGGAATTTTCAACACAATTATATGGGAGGTGTGTGTTTGTGTATATATATTTCAATGCTATTGCTGTGGATATATAAATTTTATTACTAAAATAATAATAATACGAATGAACTGGTTTACGTCTTTTGCGAAAAGTTGAATATAGTCTATGAAAGAAATGTTTTTATGTGTAAACTTTGCTAAAAGTTGAGGAAACCTGCAACCACTCGAAAACTTAGGGTAATGAGTACAAGGGCAATTACTCTTACACCCCTCATTAAATTTTTATTCAATGTTATTTTTATAATAATTTCAATTAAAGTATAAATTTTTTTATTTTTTAAAACAATTTTAACTATGATTAATAATGAAAAACATATTCTTTTTCCAACAACTATAATCAATAAAAATAAATCATGTCAATTCTAAACAAAATATATAAATAAAAATTTACAAAAATATTTATAATCAAGAATGCAATCTTAATTTACAAAAAATTCAGTTTTATCATAGCCATTTATTGTATAAACGCACTTGCATTCACTTATGCAGTAAAAATGCCGAATATCCTTTATCCTTTATTTAAGCACGTCAACTACGAAATTTTATCGTTATACAAACTTCACTATTCATATTATATATATCAATTCCTACTTAATTTTATGCACTCGCACTCATTATTATTATTTTCATTTCGCTGCAGGAGTAGGGGCACTTAAATGAGGTCAGTGTAAAACATTTTTCAAATGCTTAAGACAAAAAAACTAAAATAAAAAACACGAAAACCAAAATAATATTGCATATCCTTAGGGGCATTATTGCTGCTGCAGTTCGGTTCCAAACAGTTGTGAAGTTGAGTGCGCTCGATTATACAATTTATTGCTGGAAATTTTTCTTAGACGAATAATGTAGAAAATTGTTTAAGAAATGATAAGAATTGTGGAAAGTAAAGTAGAGAAGCACTTATGTGTGCATACTTCCACATACTTATGTGTGCATATACACACGAACACACTCACCCTCAAACATAATAGCAGAAAAAATTTTCATATTGAGCAGAGCACTTAGTCCTTTCCGTATAAAAATTAAATGCACAGCTATGGGAGTATTTTGCAAAAGATATTTTAAATATTTGCCTTAAATTAAATATTTTCTTTAACACTTTTTTATTTTTGTATTTTATAACTCCTATAAATTATTTTAGCTTTTTTCTAATACCCTTTTTTCATTTATTTCATTTCTTTTATTTATCCTCTCATTTCACATTTCTCGTACCGCAAAAGCTATTAAAATTGCAATTTAATTACATTTTTAGCTTACGATCGTCAATACAAAGTAACATTGCATACTATTAGGAGCCGCACATAAATGTAAATTACTAACTCAAACACAGCCACAGACGCAAATACGGATTATGTTTTGCATATAAGCGCTACGCTATAAAGTTATGATTTTTACGCCAACTCCTTTGGTGTGGTCAGCGGCAGTGCCTGCCACGTTTCGTGGCAACTTTTGCTGGCTTACAATTTCTACTTTACTGCTTTACTTCCAGCACCAGCACTAGCACCAGCTCTAGCTCCAGGACCAGGACTAGCAGCAGCAGCAGCAGCAGCACTAGTAGTAGTAGCAGCATTAAAAAGGACTTTTGATTTACGATTTGTCGTTAATCCAGTGGGGAGAATTTGTGCAGCAGTAGTAAGTGCATAGCTATATGCGCAGTGATTGTGGCGCCAAAGCGCGTTGGATTTGCTTTTATTGCAGCACATACAATAAATTATTTTCTTTCATTTTTTTGGTAGTTACTCCCTTAAAATATTTTGTTGCTACATTTTTTCTCCATACTGAGTAAACTGCTGTTATTGTTTGTAAGCTTGGCTTAAGCGCACTTTATACATATTTTTTTAACGTTTGTAACCAATTCAAGGTAAACTACTTACATACACGCTTGCTTTCGGGCACCAAACTATGTGCATATTTGAAGCATAGCTGCGGAGAAGGAAGAGAGCTTAGACCATATTGGCGCGCTTTTCATGCCACGAGACGGTCCACAATTACAATACACTACCATTTGGCTTACCGTTATGTTGATTTTTTCCGCAGTTTCTTCCAATGCTGCTGCTTTGGTCCAGCTTTCACAATGTGTGACCGCAATTGTATGTCGTGGAGTAGATCAGATACATTCCGTTTATGGCTGTACAGGTGAGTGCAGTTGTTGTTGTTGTTGTTGTTGTTGTTGTTAGTTGGTATTCATTATTATGTGTGGGCGCTGTTGTTGCTACTTTGGTTTGGTGTGGCTGCACTGCACTATCAATGGCACTTAAGATTTATAAGTATTACAATGCTGCACCCTTTGGCCTATGCTGGTAATTTATGATCCATGTAGTAGTTTAGGCGGAAGCGTATTAAAATTAGATTTTGGAGGTTACTTCCCAAAAATGCATCGAAGGAAATTGCGCTCATAGATATAATCATAAATTGCTTTTCTTTACTTTGTATCGACATTGTTAGCAATTTTACAGATTTTTCATGTACAACAAATGCTTCCGTAAAAAATATTACTTGTTTCTTGAAAAAGTATCGGAGGTTATTAAAATAGGAAGTGAGATAAAGTATACGAAGACCATTAACGGCCTTGGAGTGACACCTATTTTGATTTTCATCAATATTTTATTTTATGAAATAGATTTTAGGTAAAACTTGTAAGTGGGATGTGGGTAAGGGATCGCAAGCTAACCCTATTAAAATTGAACTCGTTCTGTTTGAGAGAAAAACTGAAATATTAAAAGTCACTTAATATATATTGGAGTAACGTTGAATTTTCGTCCTTAAGGTCGATAACTAGATGTTGTCTTTGACTTTCAACTAAACAAGAGAACTATGTTAAAAAAAAAGCCAAAAAAAACTAACTGATTACAATATTCTTAATAATATAAAAATATTCATAAGACATGGTGAGGATTGCCTATACATATGTGGTCTACTGAAAGTATACAACGATTATTAGGCTCGTTGTTACCTAGGGGTCCTTCATTTAGTGACAGGCGTTGATCTCACACTGTAGAATTTTAAAGTATGACAAATGTTAAACAATTCATAAGTTTGAAGATAAAATACTAACGAGCAGATTACATGGTCAGAGAGAGATACATATAAGCCAATACATATCTCTATATATCGTAAGAGCTGTTTAGAGACATTTATGAATGTCAACAAGTTTATAGATTAATTGTAAGGACATTAAAGTAACTAAACCCTAACAGCCTTGATTAGACAGAAAAAATAAGTTTCTTTTGAATTTCAGTAAAAGATTATTAAGAGATTACTAAAGCGCAAGGACATATAAGTGTATTCAAACAAATAGACTGTGTTCTCATAAGGAAAAGAAGGCGCTATATTAATCAATCGCTATATCTTCGTTCAGGACTACAGTTGAAATGACTTTTTAATATAGAAAATCTTTGCTTCTCTAGCCTCACAGAGATAGTAAGGCTAGATATATTAGATTTTTTAACTTCACCTGTAATTGGTATATTCTGACAAGCAATTTGTGATAGAGCTACCATGACGAAGGGGAAGTGATATCCATGAACCGTTTTCTATTTCAGAGACAATTTTTTTACCGATTAGACAAAGACAGTAAAGTAAGATTTATTGCATTTTTGTGACTACATCTGGAATTGGAATATGACAAGCGGACTATGCAAGAGTTGCCAAGACAAAGAAAATGTAGAATCCATTAATCAATTTCAATCTCTTTATAGATATGTGACTTCATACTCAACGAGGGCACTACCTACTCGCTCTGATGGAGATAGTAAAGCTAGACTTATTAGATCTCCTTAAAAGACTAAATTGATTTATATTGAAAACAATAGTTAGATTGGGAAACAACAGATGTCTTCTAGTAGAAATATTGATATTTCTATTAACACGCGTCCTTTCAACTAATCCTAACCTAACGTACTATATTTTCTTTTTCCTTATATTGATAGTCGATTAATGGTTTCAAACAATTTTTGTTAATTAGTACTAACGATAATTTGCCACCACTAGCACAAGATGTTGTGATTGTCATAGTTAAGCTCTAGTTTTATATCACATGTTGTTAGAATACAACTTCATTATTTTGATTATTCTGTTTCATTACTATAAGAAGAAGAAGCAGTATTTTCTTATGTATACATTTAAGAGTTTTCCTATACATTATTTATATACTTTAACAATTTCATGTTAACATATTCGGAAATATTATTAAATGTGGAAATTATGCAAATAAATTGAATATTTCTTTTTCAATTTGGTGCGAAAATTGCTTATCGATATCCCGTCGTTAATTGAATTCCTTGAATTCCTTTTACCTGACATTGTTGTTTGCTTTGTACTTCCTGCTAATATAAAATTATTTCTTTTTATTATTTTTTATTCATTTAATATAGAAATAGAAACACGCAAATAATACGTGCTTCCCAACTACTATTGAAACGTCGACACACGAACTGCGAACTGACGCAGTTCCTCTTGGCAGCGCATAAACTATGAAGACACTTAACAATCACAGCAGGACCTCGAATGTGAATTAGGAATTTCACACGTTTCCGCACACACATTTCCAAATCATGTTGCTTCCTCACTGTTGCCACAACATTTTTCTCACATGTTAAAATGCAATTTACTTGTTCATGTCGTGAACCCGATGACCCAAGCTTCCAGCTTCCAGCTTCGAGCTTCGAACTCCAAACTCCATAGTCCATACTTTAATGCCATACAAAACGAATACCACCAGCAAATATTCGTCGTATGAAGAAAAAAAAACAGAACAGAACTACGAAAGCAGCCAAAAGTTTTTAGTTCGTTTTATCAAAATGGACCCGTTTTGATTGAATTTTCGACACGCAGCGTCCAAACAATTTTCATTGATCTCCAAAATTAGTTTTATAACAACAAACGTGTAACCGTGCAACAACAACTACTACAACAACAACAACTGTGCCAGTTGCAATAAAAATAAAAATTAAAAATAATGAAAAAAAAATATCCAAAAAGTTTTTACGATTTCCCGTGTGGCGAGCAAATGTATAATTTTACATCATTGCTTTTGTTGGCGAGAAAATCGCATATTGGTAAAGGTTGGAGGAGTGTGGCTAAGCATATAAGTGGCAAGCACACTCCCGCTACGTAAAATCCATTAACCCGCTCCGCCAACAGCGTTGCTGGAACATCGAAATTAAATTGAATTTCTCACTTTGGCAGAACTTTTCAAGAAACACGGACACGACAAAGTAGCATTATCCAAATAGGTGGCAAGGTAAAGTGAAATATGAAACATACACTAACTATTTACTATGCCCTCGCCCAATCATCCATTGGTCCATGTTGCCACAACATGGAGTAGAGTCAGAGTCAGAGTCAGAGTCGACAGCTTGACTTTTCGTTTTGTTTGCTGTAATCATGGCACACGCACACTTTGCCATGTCACCTTTTTAATGCAGCTTTTAGCCTTTAAGCGCCTTTATAGAGTCACCGCTTCGCTTTTTCATCTAAGCAGCTTCCGGCGGGTATTCCGCATACACCAAGACAAACAGCAAATGATTTTTGAAATTTTTTTTGATATTCCTTTTAGATATTACCGATTTTCACTGCACTCCTGACATTAAATTCCAAACAATATTGTTTTTGGCTGGGTTTGCTATTGTAGCTGCCATTTGCGATTAACCTTTTCTTAGCAAGTAACTTAACCCAACCATGCAATATACACAAAAAACACACATACAAACACAAACACAAATACATATATACATGTTTGTCCGCAGAAATCACATAGTACGCGCTGTACAAGCTCACCAATGCAAACGGAAACCGGATATCCGCTTTGGCTTGTACGCTACACGAGGCGGGCGCACGGTTCACAGCAGCACAGCAGCTCAGCTGAAAACGTTGCCATGTTTACAGTGTACGCGCTTGCATTGTGCGCTTCACAACTAATACGAAATAATAAAAATAAAAATAATAATAATAGTAATAGTAATAGTAATAATAATAATAGTTAAAGGTAAGTGCAGGTGACCCTAATGCTGTTGGAGGTGAAAAGTGTAAACACCGGAGCTGAAAGGCATTGCATTGCGTCTTCGGTGGATAGCTGCCATTTTTAATAATAGTTTTATTATGGAATGGAAATTGAATGGGTCGGAATTGCTTTTAAGCGAGCTGCTCCACTTACCACGCTCTCTCATTATTGTTATATTTAGAGCTTTGGCATTGCCACTGATGAGGAGCAAATTGTTATTCTGACATTCACGCATTAATGCATTCGTTAAGCAAATTGTTTTCAAAGGGATCCAAGGAGAGTTTTAAGAAAAACAAAACACAAAGTCAAAATAAAATCTTCCCAATGGACTACCAATGCAAAAGAAGCTATTTGTGAAAAAACTGGAGTGGCTAATATTCTATTACTTTTCATGTTAAAGCAATTACTTTCCTTCTTTGTTGCGGTCACTGATTAGCTCTGAAAGAACTCGATTAGTTTAAAGAGTGTTTAAGAATTTTAAGGACTAGAAATTAAATCCGCTTAAGCATTAATAGGAAAAGTAACATCAGAGCTAGGTGGTGGCTTTACCATATATAAATCGTAATTAAGTTAAAGGTTTGAAATGCTTTCTTTACATCAAATTTATAAAAAAATTGATTAGAATAAGTAAGCAATTAAAACAGACGAATAAAAAGAGAAAGATAATTTTAAAAATGAAACAAAAGCAATGAAGAAACAAAGTTAACACCTTTGATTTTTATGAAGTAATGACAGTAAACCATAATAAATTAAAAAAGTTATTTATTCATTGAATTTAATAATGTCTCTCTTCCTCCAAAAAATTAACTTGAATTATAAACTGTTTTATGTTATTCTAAGAAACGAATTTTGGATAGGTATAGTATTAAAAATAATACTCATAAATAGTCCACAGAGGTGCCATAAAGGGAAATGAAAAGGATGACAAAATTGCTTAAATTGTCACTACCGCAGAAGAGGACAGAATATGCAAGATACTTAGGTCTCTCTGTAATATATTTTTTGTATATTCCTATACGTATTTCGGCAAATTCACTTTTGTCTTCAACAGGAGAATACCTAATACTGAGTAACTAGAAATGTACTTCTTCATCAAACACGTTGCTTGAGATTAAAACCTAGAATCTCATATCCAAAATGACATCTATCCCCTACATGCAAAGCAAGTAGAGCTCTGCCGCCATTATAACCAAACTATAAACCTATGAACTATAAGATTTGCAAATATCTCAAATGTTAATCTTCAAAAAGTAATTTCTTTTATCAGAGGCACAATTCGGTTTTAAAACTCAGTGCCGTATTTCCACAGGCATGGTTTGAAGACCATCCAAAATCAAACGATCAATCTTCACGCTTATAATCTTTGCGGATTCTCAAATGTTGATTCACATCGTTTGATTTTAAAACTTGGTAAGTCATATCTGGTTGAAACAATATAAAGCATTACTTTATTAGAAGAGAACGCTTCGCTGCCAATATACCTTACACAACCAATGACCAATGACCTAGTAGGCTTTATGAACTACCCAAATATTGATCTTTCAAAATTGTGCCCTTTATCAACCGTACAGATTGTTTTTAAAACTTAGAATTTCAAATACAGTTGTATGTTATAAAACTGGGTCTATGGATTAATTCTTAGGAAGAGAAAGCTTTGCAGTTATCAAATCTCAGAATGGTTACAGGCTCCTCGTGGAGATATGCAGATCTGAGGTCAATTATTGCTTAGTCTAATGAACTGATAAACAATAATCCAGTCAAGGCGCAAAGAGGGGTTTTGTAGAAACCTCGCAGTTAATAGAGAGTAAAAGTGCTCAGGTACACTGACCCAACTCAACTAGCCTCAACATAGTGTAAATAAACTACTAACCTACAATTTTATGAACTTGGCGGATACCGCAAATATGGAGTCGCCATAAATGTTTATTTTTTTAAACTACGGAGTCTTCGTATTACCTGAAGGGAAGCGGTTGCTCTGCAACATTACAATTAACCAACCAAACTACTACCATTACAATAATATGTTTTATATTAAAGAAATGTTAATGTATTCATAATTAGACTCCTTCATTAAAATTTTAAATATATCAAATATTAACATATTAACACTTATAAAGTATTATGCTTAACAAGTACTCTTTACTATATTTTGCAAAATTTCGCAGGATTTTGGATGTTGCCAATACAATCTTGCCAAAGGTAAATAAAATGATTACTGGTAGCTCAAAAGTAAGCATCGAACTACATAGTAGCAAATTTAATAATAATATCAGTATAAAAATTGAACAGTAACACAAATATTAAAGAACCAGAACATAGCAGGATGTGAAAGGATACCTGCTGACAACTACGCAACTGCAACCTATAATAACATTAAAGACACACAGAAATGGATATGCTAACTATAAAAAGCTGGCAACAGTGTCAGCTCTGCTGAAACATCAAAATGACAAACTAAACTTGAAATCTGGCAACTTTGTATGCAAACAAACCAAATTTTAGTATCCTGCAATCCTTAGGAAGAAATGCACCACAAAATCAAGTTTGCATCTATTTTCTATTTTGTTTGTGTATGAATTACTAAGTTTTGTGGCTTTCTCTGTTTATATTTCCACATTTGTGGGAGTGTAAAGCAATTTCATGCTTACTTTTCCTTCTTCTACGATTTCTGCTTCTGCTTCTGCTCCTGTTCCGGTTCCCGCTCCTGTTCTTGCTTCTGCTCCAGCCGCTGGGTCTGTTATTGCTGCTCAGCAGTAGAGAGCTCAGTTCCAGGAGTTACGTACACAAGTAATTGGAGTGAAATGTTTTATGCACTGGAGTTTACGATGCACAAACACACAACATACAACATACAACACACAACATGCAATCGAAGATAAAAACTAACTAAAATGGAGCATAAAAAAGTATTTGCTGTGTTCTTGAATTATGGTTTTTTGATGTGCTACTGACTGCGGTTAAGGATTTTTAAATGAAAACAAAAATCCTAAATTTTGCAACAATACAAAATAGAATTTTATGGGTTAGTTGAATGTTTGAAAATGTGTACAAAGAACTTAATGAAATTTTGCTTAAATTGATTTAATTTCATTCGATGTTGGTGAAAACTAATTGAATTACTGCTGTGCCACAGTTATTAAATATGCAAGCATTGCATTTAATGCATTTAGTGCATTTAGGGCATTTAAGTACTTTATTACTTGTGATTTGAGACACTGCATTAGGTTTTCATATTTTAAATAATATTTATAAATCATTTAATTTGTGCTCACTAAGCTAGCTAATAAATTGCATAATAAATTCTATGTGCAAATTAGTTGAGCTCTTATCTCATCTGCAGCGTCCGTCGTAGTTCAAAGACTTGATTAGCCGAACAACAAACTTGTCTACTGTCATTATTTGGCAAAATCCTGCAAAAGTGCAATGCAAACTATTGGATAATTTCATATAAAATACATACAATATTGTATGCATTAAATTAATCTTACTCATATGTTTAGATTATGAATAGAAAATGAATAGTAGACTCATTTATCAAATCTCTTGTAGAAAGTCATGCATCTTCTTGTGTTCTTATGTCAGTTTTAACCATAATTGAAAGCCAATTAAATTAACACTTTCTTCTTAGCAAAGACTTGAAGTGCTCCATAACAGTCATTTGAATTATTCTTCGGATTTATAATATATTTATTAAATTAGTTAGTTGTTGAATTTTGTCTAAATGAAATATGCATAAAATTTTAAATAAGCAAATTGGAACTTGAGCAGCCATCGACGTATGAAATAATTTGACAAAGAAGAAAGGTTGATGGCAAATTCATGTGAAATATTAATGTTATTAAATAATTAATGCAGTAACACTTTGACAGCAAAAAGCAGAAATTTATATGAAATACGAAGGGAGCATATCTAAGCAGTGATAGAGTCATAGTGTATAGGAGAGGTCCTGCGAATGTGTTCTCCGCAAACATCAAGTGAGATGCATATGACAAAATATGTAGTATGATTTTAGGGGACGTGATTGGCTAAAATCATTTGGGTTTGATTATGAAATTGTGAATTAAGATTATATTTTGGACTTTATTAATAATAAATGTTTATTAATAATAAATGTTAAGTATGATTTATTGAAAAAATATATATTACAAGATCATTATAATTCATTATTGACAGATTTACAAATTAATTTATTTCGTGAGTTTATTGTGTTAGCTATATTCAACATATTTTTGGAAAATTCTAAGCAGTATGGATATTATGGATATTAAAGTAATTCAAATATTAGAAATTTGAAATAAAAAAATTGTTTAAGCATTTGAAAATTTTTACTCATTAAAACGAAAATATATTCGTGTATTTTTTTAGTCTAATTTCAAGTAATTTCAATACAACGATATTACATTAGTATATTTTTTTAGTGTAATTTCAAATATTCTCAATATTAAATACACTTCTACACTTCACTTCCACTTAAGTTAGCTTAAATTGCGTTTTTGTTTCAATGTGCATCTGCATGTGCAATAATGTGCAATTGCATAGTTATGTGCTCATTCACATATTTCAGGTAGCAACAGTTAAATAACATAACAAACATTTTTAGTGCCCACAATTCAACGAAATTCCCAGTAAATATCTATTAATGCCAAAATACTCAGTTTCAAGTTGTCTATGCGAAATATGCTAAGTACAATAATAATGTTAAATAAATGTTTGTATGTAGCACTCGTTCATATCGAATACCGTTCATCACTGGAATTGTCATTAAAATTGATTAATTAAATTTTGCAAATTGTCAGTGTGGCACATGCTGTTTGTTACATAGTAAACCAGCTATAACTATGACAATGTTGCCAGATTTTGACTTAAAATTTTAACAAGAATACAAATAATATGGTTGTTTTGATCGATATTTATACTTTGTAAGAACTTTGACTTAAGTAAGGAGTAATTCTTAATATATAGTGCGTAAAATATGTTTCAATAGAATATTCATAATTTTCGTTTAATTATATATGGTAAATTTAATTATTTTAACATATATTATGCATTGAGTTATAATGTATATAAAGAGTATTGAAATTTCGACAATTTAAAGGATTTGAAAATTTTTTGAATACATAGTAATTACATTTTTTTATCGTCCGATTGAGTTAAATAAAATTTTTTGTTTTTAAGGCTATGGCCTGCTCTTTTCTTCGCCTAATTCCAACTTTGTTTAATAAAGAAAACATTTTGTTCCCACCTATAAATATGCAACAAATTTTAATTAAAATCATTTCTTATACTAGATGAAATTTTTAGATTTCTCTAAAATAATAATTTGCTTCTGAAAAAGATAATGTGTTGACAAATTGGTTAAGTGTTGAGAAGGGAATGGAGGATGGGTAAGGAGGGAGAATATATATATTTTATTCTGGAGTGTGTTAAAAACAATAATGCTTCTCTTAAATGACAACCTGACAACCATATTCAGTGACTGATTAGTGAAACCCTAAAGACATAAAACGATTTTAAGGCAGTCGCAAGAATTAGGTTGATTTAAGTTTGTGGAAGTGTTGCGGTTGGTCTTTGCGGTTGTCATATGTGCGGGACATAAAGATTAAACTTTATTTGAAGTTAGGCACGCATTATTGCAATAAGAAACATTTTATAGATGGTTTCCAAAAAATATACGCAATATTAATTTACTGTTAAATCGATAATACTCTACTTAGATGACAACCACATTCATCAACTGACTTGTGGATATGATTGCGGTTTCTAATTGTGTGTAAATTGGATAAAATAAAAATAGACCTTATAAAAAATAAACCTTATAGAAAATTCAAGTTTATATTGTACATTATTATTTATCTCCTTTTATTTTTTCTCGAGTAGGTTCATTATTTAATTAGTGTAGAACTTTTATCGTTTATCAATAAATCATTAACCTGGACTAAATGATTTTTAGCCCGTTTTTGGTCACTCAATTTTTTACGGCTGAGAGAGTTTTGCAAAGACTGAAACAAATAGTAGTCAGGTGGTGCAAAGTCTGAACTATATGTTGTGTACTTCCCAACCAAGTTTCGTCATTTGTTGTGAGTTGTGATAGAACATAAACACTTTTCTGCTGCCTAAGTCAGATAGTTTCTCTTTGAATTCTTTCGGGCGTTAGAGTTGTAAGTAGTATAGCATTAAGATAACCGTTGCACCTGGTTGGCGTGACTTTTAATAGAAAATTTATTACAAATGTCAACATGATGGGTTTTAATAATGTCTAATGAGAAAAAATAATGGATACTATTTATATTACCGTATATTTAGTTATTGTTATATTTTTAAAGCAATGTTTAAAAATATCGATAAAATTTTTCGCTAAAATTAATTTGATTTATATAGAATGAGAATAATTTATAAATTATTTATATTTAAGAAAGTAAAATATTTGTTTTAAGAACATTTCTTTTACGAAGTATAAAAGTTATTACACATTTGTGGTTTTTATGGCTTCCTATTTGAGAAAATAAAGTTTATTTGCACAAATTTTAAAAAATTTTATGACCAAATTCAATTTTCCGAAATGAGAGATTTCTTTTTTTTTTCGTTTTGTTGCTTTAATGTAATCGTATATACATAAGTTATTTTTTTTTTATATATTTTATATTTTTATTTGAGCCTGTAACAATTTTCCCTTAAGTACAATAAATGTGCCTATACATATAAATGTTCACATCCTTCGTAGTACTAATATAACTTTTTTTTTATATAAACGCATGACTATATACCTATGAAAACTTGAGTCAGATACACCCGCACCGAGTATCACGTTTTTAAGGACTTTCGAGTCTGTACTGTATGATGCATGATGCTGTGGTCTGCTCTTCAGTTGTGTGGTATAAAATTCTTATTTGAGTTTAAGTTTAAGTTTTAGTTTCAACTTTGTGCAGATTTCCGCAAATTTATGCTATTTAGGTTGAAATCGACTTTGTAAGTTTTTCTTACATAATTTCACTTAAGTTGTGCAAATATTTATGCAGCCATTCAAGCACACTTCAGCGCCAAGTTAAGTTTAACAGATAATGTATCTATATATTTATTTATACATATATATGTATGTTTGTCCATTCAATACGATCTTTTTAGCAAGTTTTTTTTCTCCAACCAATTTTATAAAAAAAAGAAACATTTTTAATAATTTTATTTCGTTTTAGTTTTAGTTGAGATTTAGTGTTCGTATTTAAAAATGAATTTATGGTTAAAGCAACAAAAAGTATTTAATTCAATTATGAAACCACAATGCATAACCAAAACCACAAACTTCAATAGTAAAAATTTAAATTATTTAAAAGTATTATTGACAATTAATTTTAAATAATTTACCATGCAAATAATTTATGCAAAAACGATAAATGTCAACACATTTATTAAATGAATAATAACGGTCTAAATCATTTGCAAACATTCTGAAGCAATCCACATGAATGCAAATACAAGCAGTGCAAATAAAAAACATAAATCTATTAAAAACAAATCGGCAACATATAATAAATTTTCATAATTTCAAAGTAAATAAATCATAAAATTACTATAATTACTTTGTTCAGTATTTTTTGCATATTCATTTCGACCCCATCAATTAATTTATAACAAAAGCATTATAAACATATTTCTGTTTGTTAATTATGTTACAAAATTAAGTAATTTACCTCACCCCCACTCCCACTCCCACCACCATCTCATGGTCACCCTTTGACCGGCATAGTTGGGTGGCCTCTCTATTAGCTCAATATCTATTAAAGTTTTTTAAAAGTATTTTCAAAATGCAAATAATGTGTTTAGAACTCTACTCATAATACATACACAATTTCCCAACAGACAGACGTATACATACATACAATCATAATATTTCGCCAGGGTTTACAAGTCAAATTTACTTTTCAGCTATTTTTAATACGGTGTTGTTTCCTTTTATTAATTATGCAGTTTTTATGACAATTACAAATGATAATTCATTTACTACAAACACGTAAACGTATATAACTAGACATGTAAAAATATTTACATTATATCTCTTCGCATAGTTTGCATAATTAAAATTAATTTCCCACTTGACATTCACAACTGCAACAAACAGCAACAAACTGTTCTCATTTAGCTGTCACGTGAGAACAGTTGATGGCTGTAATTTCTCGCTGATGACTGCCTCGCTGATTATTGTGGAGAAAAAAATTTGAAAAATAAATGAGTGATTTATAAATATAAAACCAATTTTAATAATTACATGCGATTAAAACTGCAATCGATATTAATTAAAAGAAAGAGTAAAATAGATCAGAACAAGTTAAGATATTCTTCATCAAGGTTTTGCTAACCAGAGTTTAAACAGAGTTTGTCAGATATAATTTTAACATGTTTACTGTTTTCAACTACAACTGCAAGTGTTCGTTACATGAATCCGGCTTTTTATTTAGTGAATTATTCAAAGAACAGAAGTAATACTCAAATTTTAGTGTTTAGTGTTTGCTACTACAACTACAAGTGAATGGTAAACTTATGTGATTCACTTACTAAAATTATACACTGCGGTGTTATAAAACAATAAGATGACTCGCAAAGCTCGTATTTATTAAATTTAATTAAAAAACAGAAGCTATGTTCAAATTTTAGTGTTTAGTGTTTGCTATAAGCGCTACAAGTGTTCACTAAACCTATCCGGTTTAATCTGGTAAACCTACCGTGTTGCCGTAAAACGATATGATGACTTTAAGTCAGCTGAGAAACTTTGAGACAGCTGAGAAAATATGTGTAAAATTAAGTTTTTAATGAAAAATTTTGTATTAATTTAATTAAATTTTATTTTAATTTAACTAATATATAAATTAGCCACAGATCACGGCTTCTCATTCACCCTTGACAACAAACTTACTGTCCTTGATTAAGCGGATGACATCTGTTCGTTATCTTATAACTTTTCCCAAATGCAAGTATTGCTAAATAATATCGCAAAGCGATCCATCAATATCAGCAAAACTAAGTTTATGTGTTCGAATTCAAACTGCTCAACGAATTTTCAACTAGATGGCGTCTACATCGAAGATGTACAAAGTTTTTACATAGACTATCGAAAGCCAAGTAAGCGTTTGGAGTCCTAAGCAAAATCTGACGTTTATTCAACATGTCAGAACGCACTAAAATACGCCTGTACAATGCAAATGTAAATGCAACTTAACATTTGCAAAGTAGTTATCGACAACCGACGCTCAATATCTTTAATCCTTTGCAAATCGCTGTTTACGACTTTATGGCTTCTCCATGTATTTTGGTCAGCAACCATAACCAATAGTGAGTTCTGAGAATGAATCTGCCTCTTAAAACTGATGAAATAATGACGCGCAAATTCAGATGGCTTGAACATATTTTAAAAAAACCCGCTGATGATATCGTAAAAAAACTCTTAAATTTTAATACTCAACGCAGTAGAAGATCGGAGCGCCCGCGCAATACTTGGAAGAGATAAACTGAAACCGAATTAAGAAGCGCTAGAAAGAGCTGGAATGAAAGAAACCGTCTTGCATTAGATAGAGTTCAATGAAAACTATTTGTCATCTAGGAAAAAAAGGATTATATATATATATATAACATTTAAATTAAAACTTTTACTTTTAATTATTTTTTAGAACTTTCTAATTATCTACGTTTATTTAATAGAATGGATAAGGTTCCGTTTCTTTATATCTTCAACTATTTTAAGTAAACGAATATGATGGACACCCCACAAACTTTATATTGAAAATATGTTTTTCCTCAATATGCATTAGTATGGACACATTGAACAAATATTACTTTTGCTTCTCTAAGGTCAATATTGTATAAATATTTATTCCAAAGTCAATTTTATTTATAAGAAAGTTTAGTTTAGTAATTTTAAGGAAATATTTTCAAATAAAATATTTGCAATTAAAGTTTGAGTTATTTTATATAAAAAAAGCAAAGAAAATTTATTTAAAATAATAAATTGCAAAAAAAAACTTGCAAATATTAAATTAAATAAATTTAATATTTTTCTAGAGTTTTCTCTATATGAATTGACTGCCAGTTGTATTTGTTTATATCAATTCTGCTGAATCATTCCGAATAAATAAGCTTTTAAATATTTATAAAAAATAAAATATATTTTTCATTCTCTCATGTTTGATTTATACACAATAACCACAATATTTATTTGGTAGATTCTCAATGAGACTTCATAGATTTATTTAATAATTTTGTAGTATTGAATAAGAATGTTGAATTTAAATTGTAACAAAAATATATTAAGTGGCTTTATTTTTTAATTAAAAAATTATTTTTAAAAAATTTGCTATCTGCAGAAAAAACTTGATAATTAACTCATCGAAAAAAAAACAACTAAATAAAAATTTATTCTACAGTTCTGGGGAAGAAGAGAAATTGAACTCAACCAGAAATTTAAGCAATATATAGATGTGGTTACTTCAACCTTAAATGTAACTATCAAAATCATGGAACAGTTATTTAAATAGATAGCCAGGTAGCCACAAAGGATACAATTTTCATCAGGTGACATCAAGACGGGTGATGGTACACAACCATTTATGTATTTCATGGGTTCTTTGACATTCTAAGATTCCTGAACATGAAATTGAAAAAAAAATTTGCCTGAAATAGAACAGTCCACTTGCTTGTAGAACTGAAACCATTCTGTTGCCCAACGTATGATCGAACTATAGTCTAGCTGTAGAATTTGACGACTATCACTATAGTGCAATATATACTGCAATCATAAATGAAATGCAGTAGTCAGCGACTGTAGTTAACTGCTATAGTTTAATCATATACTAAATTGTGACTTAGCAAGCAATGATATGTCATCACTTATTTAAAAACAAAAAAAAATAGAGAAAGCTAAAATAGGACAATTTATTGAGGATATAACAATTCAAGTCGTTAACAGGTGCGGTCAATATAAAATGACTTGAAGAATGTATGTAACTTTATGAGGAAGACTGCAGAATCTTTCTAAGAACTTTCTCAGGACACTAAAGGTTTGATAATTAGTCTTCCAAACTGGAAACTTGCTTATATTGAATTGATGGGTTTGTAAAAAAGTGAATGAGTTTTAAAGCATACGCCTGGAGTTAGTCCGGCACTAATGAATAATCGAAATAAATACTTAGCTGCACATCCCAATGAGGGTGAAAATATAAGACTCGGCGAAGTAGCTTTATTATAACAGTTAATCGAGAAAATCCGACTAGGAGAACTACTCTAAGTCCAAGATGGTGTCGCCCATCTTCTAAATTTAAAAGTAGCAGTGAGGTACACATCAATTGAATTCAATCGATTGATTGATTGATAAGTGTGTAGATTGTAATTATTTGATGCATACTGAACTCTTCGCGGACAAAATCGAGTTGCAGCTGATGCTGTTCCTATGACCAACATATTACTTTGGTCATATCTGGATTCATTAAGTAAGATTATAATATTTAAAGACTCCATACTATGCGATTAAAACATTTTTTCAAGTATTTTGTTCTTATTAATTTGAAAGCAAAACCATGTAGAGAATGCATTTATAAACGATAATCATTGCTTTCCTTTCATTTTAAAAATTCTGAATTCAACCGTTGAATGTTAACCGTTAAACATTAAGTACTCTGTACTTTGGAAATGATTTCACTGAAAATATTTGTGTATCAAAGTGAACTTTTAAACTGAATTATTTTCCACATAGTTTTTTTAACTTTAAGAGGATTTATGCATTTATATTTACTACAATATATAATCGAATGGATTTGAGTGTATATATGTGATATGCGCGAGTATTTATCATAAATGCAAAAATGTCATTCAACTTGCATTTAAAAACACATCGATTTTTATACGAATTTGATGGAATATTATTTTTACATAAAAACTATATTTTTGAAATATTTATTGCAAATCCAAAAAGGAAATTATAAACAAAATGGAAAATGGAAAAAGGAATACAGAAGCATAAAGTAGAAACCAGAAAGCAGAAAGGATAGCAAAAATCGGAGAAAATGCTTCCAACGTTGATAGTGAACGTACGAACGTTTTGCTAATGGTTTCGCATTTATTACTCAAATAAAATATCATAAATCAAAATTCAACACAAATGCACTGCGGTGTGATTTGGTGTGGTTCAGGTTATAAATACAAAATGTATCCCAAGATGAAGTCACATGCCATATGGAAGAGAGAAATAATGGTTGATAAAATCAGTATGAAATGACAGGTGCATTTATTATTTATTACATCGTGGAATACAATTATCTACGTTACACTGTCACTGTCACTGGTATTGGTATTGGTACTGGTACTGGTGTTGGCAGTGGTATTGGCACTGGCATAGGTACTGGCATTGGTACTAGCTCTAGTACCCACTGTTGGCTATGGCGGTAGGGAAATGATTAAGAATTAAGACATGAAAGGAAAACTGTATGAGTTGATGAAATCCATTAACCAATGGCGCAGATATATAATTTAAAGCAAATTGAAATCGGATGATAAAATAATGGTAGCATGTGTAAGGTATTTACTTTACATATACGAGTACTACACAAAAAAAAAAATATGAAAAAAATATCTTATTGCACCAGTGAATTAAATTCAATTCGAATTTGCTTCTGTCGTAAGTTAATGTAGTAATTTACTGTTAAATAAAAAGTATTTTCATTATAAACAGAGAATTGCATGCAGTTTACTTTGAAATCTAAAATTTCTGAGATTATTTATGTTTATATTTTATTTAGTCTGTTTAGTACATAAGCAAAACAATAAATCATCGACAACAAACTCATTTGGGTTCTTGGACATAGGGAAATTGTATGGCAGACGACCTCGCCAAGGCAGGCGCTCTTCTCCCTAACATTAACTTCTCAGATATAGGCGTTCCACTTGCTACAGTTAAACTGGCAATTAAACAAAAACACCTGAGCATAGCTAAACAATACTGGGTTGACGAACCTCAATGTCAGATTTCTAGGATGACGGTCTAATTTAGACAAGAAAAGAACTAGTCAGCTACTTCAACTAAGACGAAACCTGCTCAGCACCACGGTATCTGTGCTGACGGGACACTGTGTAATAGGAAGGCATGCTATGAGACTGGGTCTTCCTTTTAATGACTTTTGTCGAGGTTGTGGCTCTGAGGATGAGGAGGAAACCGTGCTCCCTTTCATGTGTTAGTGTCATTCCTTAGCTAGAAGAAGATTAAAAATCTTAGGATCCCCCTTTTCTCACCGATCTGACTTAGCTCTCACCAACCTGTTAGGTTGGTTTTCCTTTACCTGATGAGGGAGTTGTTACCTTCGTTCGGTGTTGAGTGTATATTGATCTAAATCTATGTACATACCAACGTCACTCATGTGGTACCACAATGGGTCATCATTTGAGCTCAAGTAGGCGTTTTGGAATACAAGGCCGTCATTCCAACCTACCTACCTATCAAGAATCACTAAAATATATATGGTGCACTTGAGTGAAGTGATGCAACAAATCAAAAAATTGATTTTTTAATAGGAGAATTTGTAAAGTAAATAAGTAAATAAAGTGTATACAATCTGTCTAATAAATGAAATCAGTTGTTGAGCGACATCCGAGGGGTTTCTTTAACTCAGCCTTACCATATTATTATTTCCATTAGATATTATTTTACTTTCAAAAGACATATAGTATACAGAGAATTCTTTGAATTTCCGAAATTAACTTTGTGTGCACAGAACTTGGACAGTTCTGTAAGACTAAAGTACTAAAAGAACTGTACCGTGTACTGAAATTGTCGATGGAATTGCTTCTTAATTATCTGCTTTGTCAAAGTGTACTTATATATTAAAAGAATCTGCTTCTAATTAGAGCTGAAACTATCTTACAGTTCCATTTAATAGCTTCGTCTTGCATTAGTATTCTTTTCGAAGAAATCTTAATATAATTTTGATATTTATTTATTTCAAAGTATTTATTTATTTTCATTAAAGTTTTGAAAAATTTTCTCAACTTTATAAATAACTCTGAAGTAGAAGAAACCACATACAGGCAAAAACAATTAATTCATAATTGAGTTGGTTGATTACTTTTAAATTGTTGGTTGATATATACGAAGTATACGAGTACGAAGCGTCCTGATCTAATTAGAAAGAAGTTACATTGAATGACGAAATTGATTTCTTATGAAGCGCTTAAAAACTTTGCGAAACTTTTCTTTAAATGAAATGAAATTTGAATAAAAAGTCACTTGGCACACAAAAGTTGCTTTTGTACCTGAGATTGTCGCAGTTCCTTTCTTCAATTTGCAATTTTCAATTCCATCAATCATCAATTCATTTTCCATAAAAATTGAAAGTTTTTTAATTTAGCTGCAATCAGAAAAGTGTTGTCCTGCGCTTACGACGAACATTTTTAATATAAAATAAAATATAATTTGAATAACAAAAGCACAAAGAATTCAATTCAATTTAAAACCAATCTTATTTTCACTAATTCAACGGAGGGTGCAGCAAGTCAAGTCAAGGAAAGCAGAAACAGGAAAAATCTCGAAATGTTTTAATAAGATTAAAATGACAATGTTACATTTTCATTTCTAGTCACATTTTCTTAGAATTTTCCCTACACTTTCAATTGCGAAGGAAAAAAATAAATTATTGTAGTAACGTTGGAAACTCAATGGAAATCAATGTTACAAAAATGAAAATAGCGCAAATTTAGAAAAGCAACTGTCAAAACCATGCCAAGTAATTGTTTTCCTTTAGATAACGCCAAATTCAATTCCGTATTCAATTATGTATCGCATAAGTACTTTTCGTCCTACACGATGATTCTGCATATATGTTGTGATATTGTGATGTTGTGAGGTTACTTACTACTGCACAGTGTGACGAAAATAGTTGTCAAAGGACATCAAAATTATAAAGAAAAGGCAAACGAAAAGCTTCATATGGACCAAGAGGTTTAGGGCTACATTCATATGTTTAGGGCTACATTGCAAAATCGATTCGTTACGTTGCTTATCCGATTGATTCGGTGCCTTACAGATTAATTTTTTATACTCAAATAACAAATCACTTTTCCATTTTCCATTTTCCGTATGTGAAACCCTATTTTATTAAATGTGCAGTCAATATTTGAGTTTTTTGTTTATTAAAATAAAATTGAATTCAAATGTTGCGCATACGTCATGTGGTACCAGCATGTGGCCTTGTTAATATTGGGAAAGAATACAGCCAACCGACGCAAACACAAATTCTCTGTTTATTATAGGAAATTGAAGACTTAAATCAAAATTTAAGCACACTCCGCTCAGTTATGCTTGTACTTGAAGTTTTTTGTTGCATTATTAATAAAAATTTTATGTTTAATATATAAAATGGAAGTGGATTTTTAACGCTGCTGGCCACTTCCTCCACTTACTCCACTTTACTGCTTTGCATTTTGCTTGCTAGTAGGTTTAATAAAATTATTCTTATTATTATTATTATTATGAATATTATTTTGCAAATAAACATAAAATTTTGTATCTTGTTGGATGAAAACGTGAAACCGCAATGGCTATGATGGAGCGAACGAAAAAGTCGCAAGGATAATTGCGTCAATTGTGCCTTTGCGTCTTATGGGTCATCAAGTTGTACAATATAATCCGTTTAAGCTCTGCTAGTCCTTTTCGTAAATAATTGTAAATGCTACTGCGATTATACATTTGGCAGATATAAATTGTTATAAGCGCTTTGGAGCGGCATATGCGAGATAAGAGTGATGGCGCAGATACTCGTATATGCCAATATTGATTTTATGTATTTAAATTTTGCTTTCATAAATAAAGGATAAAGACTCAATAAGCAAACAATATGCTGATTTATTAATATTTCTTGGTAGAAAATGGATATTATGATTTTAGTGGCTTATTTTATTAAAATTATGAAACAAATAACAATTTTGGCAATGTATCCTTATACATATATTTAATGAGACAATGAAATATGTGTTCATAAATTAAGGTATTAAAATGTTAAATAAATATTATGATTTCGATAAGTGCACGTTGTTTTATTGTGGTCATAAAAGATAGTAAAAATTCATTAGATACTTGAACATTTATGAAAATTGTATAAGATAATTAAGAGGTTTATTTTTTAAGTTTAAAGGAAAGAAATTGCAAGAAGTATTTTTAAGCTATTCAAACGATTTTAATAAATAAAGAAATATTGAGAAATGATTTTTATTTTCTATTATTATCTTAATGTAATATCGATTGAATTTGGATATGGTAGATAGCAGATTTAAACGGTAGCCAGTCTCTTAAAAAAAACGTAGCTCACTTAGGACTTCAAAGTGAGCCTATTGTGATATCACAGTTATGAGGCCACACTGATTGTTTTTGGTAAAAGTAATCATACGTCAGCAAGTAACTAGAGTTGATGCATTAATAAAACAAGCAATAAAAGTCTATATTACTGGTATCAGACAAGGGTGTGCTGTCTGCTCTAGTTAAAATGAATTCCTATTTCGGAACGCGAAGTCATTTTGTTGCAACAATATAAAGAACAATGGCTTTGTTGAGGGAAAGTTTTGAACACTTAAGCGCACTTGCACACATTTAGCTCTGTCATGGTTTCAAGGATGAGCCAATATTTGTATACCCGACATAAAGAGTCACCTTAAGAGTCATTGTCTTCTTTAAGAAGACAATATATACTATGTTTTCAAAATGATTGAATCAGATATATTAAACTTGAGTTGAACATTGCTTGGAGTGATGTAATTTGTGTGTTACTTTACCTACAGTTGTGGTTAGGTATCCTTCTTCCATAGAACAGAGTTGAGATTACTGGTGGGATATTTAACGGATCACTATGGACCTTAACAAAATAGGTCTGTCCAAAGAGATAGATTGTTGACTCTGCTTAGAAGCAGAAGAGACTGTCCAACCTTGATCTGGCGCAGAAGGAGGTCACTGGGTCGAAAACTACTCTCCTCTTCTGACATAAGGAAGTACTCAACGGTCGATATTCGGAAGGCGGAATGTCTTCTGTTCGGTTAGGGCCTGTTGCAGCACAAAAGATTAATCATGGTCGCCGTGCCCAGCTCCGTTGGGAGGTGGTACCCCGTTTTTTCCTATTCCTATTTTAATTTTAAGTTACTTTTTAAATTATCTAAAAATAGTAAAGGCAGCTTCTAAAACTTTTGAAACTTATTATACACTGACTAACCTTAAGTCATGCCTTTAAAATTTTTCCATTCCATTGATAAAATTTGACATTAAAAAAATAAACAAAGGAAAAACGAGAAATCCAGTACAAAATCATAGAAAATTGAACCTTAACACAAACTGATAAACTTTAGTAGCTCAAAGCGATAACAACAACATAATAAACACATTTGCAGACAGGCATATACGGGAATGTATGTAGATCCGAATCCTAATACATTAATGCGATACATTTGCATATTGTCATAAAGTCAGACTTTGATGACTGCAAGCAATGCTTGCCATACAGAAGGCATACATACTCATGCGATATCAAGCAAATATATTAAAAACGAGATTCAATTCAATTGAGAATAGCACAGAATTTAACAAACAGAAATCCAACAGAAAATTGAAAACAAATACCAAAGCATATGTTCAGGCGCTACAATACGCAGAGATGCATCGAAAAAAAATGAATCTTTGTATTTTATTTTCAGGGTCTCGTGCCAATTGAGGTTTTTTGGCTTTTTTTTTTTGTTAATTGGAAGTCATATTTAGTTTTCGTATAATTTCCGTATCAATATCACTTGAGTAAGTTGGTCTCTCTATTAAGTGAAATATACTTGCTTCTTAACGAGTTCTATTGCGTTTGTGCTGATTTAGTTGTACTCTTTGCAAGTCAGTGTGATAATCTGCTCATATTGCTTTGCTATATTAACTTATATTACATACAATTGTATAAAATGTTTTTATCTCCTTAGAGTATTAACAAAAACCCTGTTTTTTAATATATCGACATGCATGCCCTCCAATTTTCTTTGGCTACGAGCACGTTTGCTAATGCGACAAAAACGTATTGCAAATGTTGTGAATTTGGGTTTTTTGTTATTTTCGAACATTTGTTGTATTATAAGAAAAATATTATTTTTCCCAAATTCAAAGAAAAACAACGACATCCGTGGGCGTTTCTATGTACTTCATAGAAACCAAGCAGAAAGGAATCCACAGCGAACAGGCACTATGGCATTGTATACTGACGATAGCGCAAGGATAAAGCGCGCAGTAGAAATGATATGTTTGGGAAATGACAGAAATTGAGCAAAATTTATGCGTTCCTGGTACTGTCAACGTGGTTTAAGCATATCATAAAGTACATACATACTTACCTATTCTATACAGTATAAATAAAAACAAACATATATGCTATGAATAATAGTATTGAAAGTCTTTGTGGCTTCACAAAGGATTCGTTGGTTTTAAAAATGAAATATTAGCATAGGTCAGAGTAAGTTAAGAAACGGCGGATGCGTTTTTCTGTTTAAAAGGAAATCACTTTTTTTCACAGACAACTTAAAACCGACTTCAGAGACATTTTGTATGTCTAGTGTGGGAAAATGTTTTCCAAAAAAAAATTTCTATTTGTACACAATAGTTTGATATTGATTTTGGTTTATTGAGATACAAAACTGTTTAAGTTTTTGTAAATCAAATTCAATTTAATTTTCCAAATGATTGCAATCATTGCAGAATATTGCATTATTGACAATGACAATGTTGCAATGTTGCATTCATAATGAAGTGACAACACTGAACAAAGCAGCAAACATTAATTCGTACAATTTCAGATACATTTTGCACATATGTTTCACAAATATTTCACAAACTGAAACGAATTTTATGGTTTTACGCATAAATTTAAATTACCAAAAATACAGGATTTAATGCAAAAATGCAGTTTTTTTTCATATCGAAACCATTTCGGTCGGTTTTTCGGCATTAT
>NC_051847.1:218807011-218825209 GCF_002237135.1 Teleopsis dalmanni
GACTCGATAAGTCAGCACAAAATCAAAAAATATTAAAAATTCATTGTGCAAATTCAGCTTACGGAACAAGTTCATTCCTTTGACGTGTTGGTAATATTTTTATTGTACAAATGGGAGAAAAACCAAACCCCAAGAACTTTGTGCAAAACAAAAAGTTACAATTTCGATTCGAAACCGAAGTTGAAGCTGAAGCTGAAACTATTCATGAAAACACGACAATCTATAAAAATAACAAATCAGAGACAAAGTACTCTTACGTAAAGAGAAGTTTTATTTTGGCATTTTATTTTAGTTTCAATGAATTATTAATGTGAAATTCCGCAAAATTTGTTTTTGTCGAAAACAGTGTAAAAACGATTTTTTATAAGAACCACACCGCAGCACGTAAACTTAGTTCAAATGCGAATATAAAATTTATAAATAAAATTGTACACCTAAATTAATTCCACCAGCCAGTAAACAAAAAATATAAATAAACTTCATACGTATTTTTGTTACTATTTCGCAAGCTTGAACACCTAAAAGTATGCCAAACTTTGTCAGCAAGTGTCACGCAATCAATGTTGTTGTCGTCATTTGTAGTTAAACTCTTAATGCTTAAAACATTTTTTTACAAAATGAAAAAAAACTTTTAAATTATATGCCTAGAGTCAGTTGGAGAACATAAAAAATGAACTGTTAAATATATTGTCAACATAATTCACACATTTAAACAAAAACCATGAATAATTTTATTATTCATAACTTTTAGGGTTCCACCACGATAGCAGAAGGAATATTTTGCCAGCTGTTGTCTTTTTCAAACTTATTATTAAATAGTTGTAATAAAAAACTTTCGAATTCATTTTATATATCAAATTAATTACTTTACGTATTTTAAACAATTTAAGCAAAAAATGCCAGTAAACAATCGTATATATCCATCGCTTCTATAATCAATCTCCTATCTGGGACCACTAAATTCAGGTTGGTCCAATGCTACAGAAATCTAAGATTCGAGTTGGGTAGTTAAAAAACATGATCACTTGTCTAAATACTTATCTCATCTAAATACAAAATAAAATTTTGTTGCTGAGTTAAATAGTAGAAAAAAAATAGTAGTCATCTAGATACCCATCTTAACTAGATCCAAACAATTTTATAACTGAACTGCATAGTAAAAAAAAAATAGCATTCAGCTAGATACTTATCTCAACTAGATCTAGGAAATCAGATAGCAGTTAAATAGTAGAAAAAAAATTAACACTCATCTTGATCTCTCAAATCTTTCAACTGTATGGGGTACTGGAAAGAAAGTAACACTTATAGTATATAGATAACTAGTCACAAGATACTCATTATTAACAAGACAGCTAACAAGTTTGTGAAAAAAAATACCTTAACTATCTTCATACAACCCAAAGATTTCTATTTGATATCCACTTGTCAAACTGCATCAGTACTTAAAAGGATCGAATACAATAGTTCCCATCTATCCAGAATCCAGCAATCCAGAATATTTATTCGGGCTAACAGATATATTATAGCTTTTTCTATTTAAATAGAGTTAAATTCCCTAGTTTAACCCTAGTTTCCATACTGATCATGTTTTTGTGAACTACTTCTGCACAAATGGGATTAAACGATTCTAACAACAGCACACTATATATATATATAAAATAAAGTGAAACTTACACCCTTTATGTCTACTTATGTACTACAATAATTCAGTACTTCCACCTGACTTCAACTGAATCGAAGTGAGATTAAAGACTCGAACCAAGAGATATTAAGTTTGTTAGTAAATTTAATGTGTATTGTAACTTATAAAACTTTCTCTAAAGATAATATAATATAATCTGATTGTAAAGATCCTGTCATACCATTGTCCGTTTTTAAACTAATAAAAATTGAATTATAAAGAAGATCGCTGAATCATTATAAAATGAATCATAGAAGGGCAACCACTTGCACCTCATCTGTATTCCGTACGTTTTCTCATTGCAATATAAGTAGACAAAGTCAATGCTAGACTTACTTCTTATAGTTGTATATAAGGATTTTATATATGTATTCCTTAACAATGTCATACGGAACAAAACATTTTATTGATTTCTGATTACAACTACAGATATCCTTTCTTGCCATGATTGATTGAATTTGATTGAAATATTATAATTCGAGAAAGTTGTTAGGTCTACTTTTATTTGTTGTTCCTTACAAACTCTTCTTTAAGTTAGTTTTTATTACATGGTTATATGGCTTTTAGTGTTTCCTATTCCACTCGCTTTTACGACTTTGATACCTGAAAACTTGAACTTGAACTTAAACTTGAACTGATACTTGAAAACTGATTATAATTTATAATATGATAATAATTTATTGAAATATATTCAGTTCAAAAATATTTTTTATTAAAATATTAATAGATAACGATAATAATATTTACATAAGTTTGAATTTTTAAACTTCGTCAAACACAACTAGAGTTCGCTATTTACTGGTGGGATCGTATTTATATCTTTGAATGTATTTTATTATTTTTTTAATAAAAAAAAACATTTTTACTGTATTGTTAACTAGTTGTTATCTAAGTATCAATAACTCTTTCTACCAATCGTAACTATTTAAGCCTTGTTTCATAAACGTACTGAACGAAACGTGTTAAATAAGTTTTTTCGAAATTATTGCTTACTAGCACGCCTCACTTTTTATGATAAAAATACTTCATTTTGCTATAAATACATCATGAGTTGTTGCTTTCATTTTTCATTATATTTTTATATCGTTTTTATTAGAGTAATTAGCTTAAAGTGGAATTAATTGCACCGTTTAACATTACACATTAAAATATTGTAAACCTTTAATAGGCAAAATGGATTCGCGTGCAATTAACTTTCTCACAAACCCACAAAGTTCGAAGCTTAATACGTCAAATACGTATAAAATTAAAAAAAATATATAGAAAAGGTATTTGTATAATAACGTTAAATAATAGTTTCATGGTCAAAAATTTTTAATTAATAATTATTGAAAATTGTATTAAATAAACTACACATATATAATGAGTAACTTGTGCCTGAAATATTTTAACCGATATGAGATTTCATTTCAGGAAGAGATACACTCTTACTGCAACTTGCAAGCGTAACGTTTAACGTTATAAAATAAATATATTATTTAATGTAAACTATATACATATTTAAAATAAAGAAAATTATGTAAATTATATACATTAAGACAAAGAAGAAAGAAAATTATGTAGCTGTTAATTACTTTTTAAAAACTATATTTTAATAACATTCATTATTGAAGTTTTGAGGCATATAGGCTGAATGATTGAAAATTTATAAGTAATAGGCGAACAGATATTCAAAATATCAAATTTAACTCTTAAAGTAAACAATAGATGCAATGAACAATCTTTCTTCAAGGGTGAGACGTTTGCTTTGGACATACTAAATCTTAAAAGCATATGTTAATCGTAAAACGAAACTAATCTAGATAGCGATAATAAAGATATACTAGATGTTATTATCATTGCCTTCTTTACTAAGCACTACCATATGCTTTAATTATCAATTGCCATTCTTCAGCACCAGACCTATAAAGTCGAGATATCATTTTCTCTACCACGTCTTCCGATGGAGATATCATTTCCGCGGACTTCCTCTTCTCCTACTTTCTTACTTCGAAACATTTCTTTATTACGTCGGCTATTCTTACGAATACCCATATCAATATATTCTTAGTAATTTGTTGAATTCTAAGACATTTTTTTACTTATGTACTACTTCTAGTAAATTAAAGCATATATTTTTGTGAACATTGTTTTTTAAAATTGAAGAAATTGTATCGCTTTATTTATTTTTGGTGCCTATATTTCGCAGCCAATTGCTACGTTGGTCCTGATCATAGTATATTATATTCGAATTTAAGAAGAAATGCTGTGATTAATTTCTACATAAACTATAATCGTGTTTTGATTTGCTATGGGTTAAGCCCTATGCTATAGTAATTCAAGGAAAAAGGATAGGTTTAGTCTTTTGATTAAAAAAAAGAGAATATAATAAGTATGACACTTCTACTCTATACTTCACATTTAATTCATTCTTATTAAATTCCTACATTAAGACTGAAAAGTTTTCGGAAATTCTCATTTAAAATTCGCGCGCTGTATATTTTTCGATATTTTAAGTTTATGTAGTTTGGCAGCACTGTCCTTAATTACTATGCCAAAAATGAGCTCGATCTGTCAGACAGTTCGTTTACGGCAGCTGTTGAAACCAGTTCACCTCAGTAGTGCGTTGCGAAATGTCTTCGACGGTCGTACGACCGTCCTGGAAGGCTTTGTACCACTCATAAACTTGAGTTTTCGATAAAACTGATTCCCCATAAGCCTTTTGTAGCATTCGCAACGATTCTGCACACGAAATTTCGTTCGAAACACAAAATTTGATGCAAACTCTTTGTTCAATATTTTTTTCCATTGTTTTTTTCGCAACGCCCTACTGAGGTGAACTGGTTTCAACAGCTGCCGTAAACGAACTGTCTGACAGATCGCGCTCATTTTTGGCATAGTAATTAAGGACAGTGCTGCCAAACTACATAAACTTAAAATATCGGAAAATATACAGCGCGCGAATTTTAAATGAGAATTTCCGAAAACTTTTCGGTCTTAATGTATATAGGCTGTTGTTTATTATTTAGTAAACTACTTCTATGATACTTCTAAGCAATTCTCGATTGATTTGTAAGTCAAATTCAATGAAATCACAATAATCATCCATTCGATTAAAATAGATCTCAACTTCTCAAGATCGTCATCGTAACGAAACCTAATAATTCAAGCTAATTAACCTTTCTAACTAGTTAACTATGGCAATAAAATGCATTTATGTTTTTTATTATTTCAAATGGAATGTATATCTATATAAAAACAAGTTTAATAATACATTTCCTCTTTGATCTAATATTTTCCAAACTATGTAGCGAAAAAATTTTCTTCTCTTACATTATAAACCAAAAATTTTTTTCTTTGCTATTGTTAATACATAATTACAAATTTTTAGTGCTGTAACTTTTCACAAAAAAAAAACTTCAGGAAGTGCAATAAGTAGTTATTACAATACAATAAATACTTCACTCAATTATTGCATTAAAATAAAACTTCCCACTTTTTGTTTAATTTCAAATGGAGTTGCAAATTCAATCTATTATTTCACACTTACAAGTTTAAATAAATTTTACATCAAAAATAAACTTATCTGAAAATTGCAATTGATTTCAAATGAATAACGAACTATTCCCTTATTTAACTTCTGATTATTCCCCAAAAGTTTTGAATGTCTCAAAGTTAACTGAGATACTCGAATGGCTACAAAACAGTCAAAAGGCTTGTCTGCTGTTCTCATTCCAAAAAAATTTTATGTGTAGAAGAAATAATAATAATATTTAAAATAAATAAATAAACAAAATTATTAAAATAAATAAAGTAAAATTTGTGTTAATTATTAACAACATATTATGCCTGGACTAGGAGCGGCAATGCATATATCATTATATCATTATTGTTAATAATTACTTACTTAATTGGCCTTCACAGATTTGTAACACTCTTGACCCCGTTCAGTAGCCTCCACCAGCCGTAATCATCTAGTTGTTTTCACCAATTGGTGGTAGTTGTACTTTTTCGGTGTTAATAGCACTTCTTATAATTCTATATATATGTATATAAGTTGACAGGGATTTATTAAATAATTGTATTAAAATAATACATCACTTTTATGAAATCAACTAGTATTTATTATATTATTTTTTTTGAAATTATAATGTATAAAGTAAGTAGTATTTTTATTGTAGTATAGCAAAATTTATAAGACTTATAGCAAATTTTAAGTCAATACTCTTATAAACTTTTATAAATATTAAAGAAGATTTAGTTCTCATTGTGCCACCATTTAGCAAACATGAGATACATTTCTCTGATTCAGTTCATTAAAATAAATACTTACGCTCCGTTCTCAAAATGTTTTTGTGGAAAGCTCCGTTCGTCTTTGTCAATAACTTACAGATTAGTTTGTAGTAAAGCAGAACCGCAGACACATAAGATCTATTTATCTAACAAAGTTAGTCACTAAAAAAAAAAATTAACTTAAAGTATTTGTTGAATCGCTGTGCCATTGTGCCTATGCTCTAACTGTGGCGAGTTGCAACAAGTAGATGATGCAGAAGTTGCCAAGAAGAAGAGGAGGTAAAATTTATCAACCACTTCCTGTGTCTCTATCCAGGACTGCGACTTTAATGTCTTGGGGATCACTTTCACTTTTTCACTGTCTTGGAAGAGATAACGAAATCAAACTTATCGGATCTCCTCAACTTTATTTAGAAAAGCAAATGCTTTAACAAGGATAACGAAGGTTAGCAACTCGCCTCTCCCGGCAAAAATTTTTAAGAGCATCACAATGTGCAATATATACCTCCGAGTGGAAGTACGCCTTATGAACCTAACCTAACCTAAAGTATTTGTTATATAGTTTCGTTCTATCGAATTAGTCTACAATAAATATACTTCTTAAGACCAACCTGCTGTTATACCCGCTGCTATATTATCAATGCCTCGGTAAATATATTACACCCCTATCAAATTATTTCTATGTAGAATGTATATCAAGCTGCTCAAGAATATATATACTTGTTTTAGATCTCCTATATCTTCTTCATTTCTTCAATGTAACAAATAACTCGATAAATTAAATAATTTATCTTCGTTTCACACTATGTATAGAAGGGATATAATAAGTCCCCTTTTCTAGTGAATTTATTTTTTAATTATTCACACCCCTATCCAGACATTGGCGATGTTAATTATTCTATCGCCTCACCCAGCAAAGCATGTTACAATGTGAGAAACATAGTTTTTATAACTTTTCCTTTGTAATGATAAAACAATTTATAAATTTATGACATTTCACCGAAGCACCAATAACAACAGCGCAAACTGACACAATATGGCAACTACTTTCATTGTTTTATTTCCTTTACTTGAGTGACGTTGAAGTTGCAAGTGTTGAACGCTCGCTCCTCTGAGTTGACGAAATATTAGCCTCACTTTAAGTTTTGTTGTTGCATTCAGTTTACTGAGTGATGTAGTGATGTTGTGATGTTGAAATACGATGACGACACTTGAGTGGCTCAAGTGTTGAAGTGTATTTTTTATATTTTTAACTATTCTCAAATATTAATTCTTTTTTTATTATTCTTTCCAGTTTGTTAATGAAAAATTCATAAATTCTATTTTCAGCTAAAAATGCACTTGAAAAGTAGTTAACGCAAAAGTTGTTTATAGCAGAAACATAAAGTATTATGTATAAACAAAAAAAAAATACACAACTTAGTACTTGAAGACTCTAAATTAAAATTCAAGATCTAATATTTGATCTTGACACTATCGAATACAACCGAATTGTAATGATAGTTACATATAGAGGAGGACAATTATTGGTTAAAGGTCCTATTGGGATAATGTAGTATGACAAGATCCAATTAAACGTAAAATTCTGAGTTTGAAATTAAGAGAAACTGTTGACCACACATACCTAGTTTTTAAATAATTTTATTTTGCTTATCTTTAAAATATTTATAAAATTATTATGCAGCAATCATAACATCAAGTATTTATCAATAGATATCTGCGTCGTATTTTTGGCATTTGGTGGCCGCGTATGTTGTCTAAAGAACGTTTATGACAGAACGAAAATGACAAATCAAAAACCGATCGAGAAAAAGTTAATGCGCAGGAAATATAAATAAATCGGACATACTCTACGTAAAAATTCTGATAAAATAGCGCTTTCAGGCTTATAAGGGAACCCTTAGGAAGCAAGAAGCAGAGCTCGGCCTAGAATGACTTGGCGAAAATGTATCAAAAAGAAATCGCGATACGTTTAAATCTTATTTAGGTAGACTAAGTAAAAGTGGGCCGTACTTGGTACCGAATTTAAAAGATTTCGGTCAATCGGTTTTACGATCAATTTACATTCAAAAGAAAATCTATCTCAAAAACTATATTTAAGGCTCAGTTATATGGCATGTAACGTAAGAAATTAATTCAAAGCGAAATGCATAACCAACCACACCTGTGTATTTCATAGGAACGAAATAAACAAAGTCCACCGTTTTTGTTTATTTCGTCCCTATCAAATACGCAGGTTTCGTTGGTTGTGCATTTTGCTTTGAATTAATTTCTTACGTTACCTACCGTCTAACTGAGCCTTTAAGGAAAATTTCATTTCAATATCTCTACTGGTTAAAAAAATACCAAATTTTCATGTTGACACGCTGTGTATCGGGACTAAAGTTTAATTGAAATCATTCTCTTACTCTTGTTCTGAAATTTTTAATAGAAATTAAAAATGTAACCATAACTGTATGCATAACGTGTCTCTTACACGAGTATGTATATTTATTGTTAAAACTATGAAGAATGGGAAATAAGTTTTAGGAAGTCGTGATTATAAGTTTTAAGTAGTTACCCATGACATCAAAGTAGTAACTTAATTTACAAAGAGCAGAGTAAAAATGAATTCTTAATAAGTTTTAAATCTTGTTAAAGAAATATTTAAATAGAAGCAGCAGTTGTTAGTGACTTTCTGTTAAATAGCAAACAATTGTCAATGATTTCTGAAACCTCATCAATCCTAACAAATATTCAAAAATACTTTAAAATTTTTAATCCTCTTCCGTACACAATTCGGTATTCAAAATATTAAATATTTTGTTACTATGCAACAAACTAGAGAGGTTCTGGTTCTCGTAAAATAATTTTCATTTATTTTACTCAAGGAACCACTGGGAAGTTTAATGTAAGTTTGTTGTTGAGCATTTATGTCAACAGCAAACTGTGAATGTACAATTTTTGACAAATGATCAAACTACCGAATGTAACTCGCAAAAAAGTTTATCAATTTTCAAAATAATTTCATAAAGAAAAAATCTTAAAATGAATTAAGCAAAAGGCTCAAACAAAAGAGATTGATTTGATAAAGTAAGTTTTAAGCGTTTTTGCTTTTTGATGTTTTCTAACTTTACTTGAATTATTAATATGACTTCTTCGAAGTGCTTTGATAGCAGTTTTGGGTCAAATTGCTCAGCAGAAAACCAAAGGCGAATCCTTTTTGAAACGACAGCAACAAAACCATTTTTCAAAACTTCTTAAATAGAAAAACTTAAACTGTCAGATGTTGTTAGTGTCTTAACAAATGAAACTAAATAAATGTGAGGTTCCAAAATTTTGAGCTTTCCTAGAAATAAATATTCTCTGGTGGTTTTTAAATCGATACACTTAACAGCAAAATTCGTATGAGAATAAATGCGTAGTCTATGGTAAAGTTAATAAATATTATTAATTTTAACAGTACAACTTTTAATGAAGATCTTTAAATAATTACCAGCTAATAATAGATAGCAGATAAGCAAATAAGAATTAGACTCACATTTCCACAGCAAATAGGTCAGCAAATGGATCATGTAGTCCAAATTAAATCGGAAGTATATAAGTTAATATCTGTCCTTACGAGACTCTAAACTATAGTAAGCAATGCAACCAGATTCGGAATGTGATTTCAAAATAAGTTTTTTAAGCTAATTAAAGAGAATTCGACCCTCTTTCCCTCTCACCTACCTACCCATATCTAGTAAAGCATAGTAACTAACCATAGGCACTACTAACATTTAACTTATCTGCAAAATTTATAGTGCATTGAACACGTACTAGCGATTTATTGAAATACGAATGATTACAAATTTTATTTTACAAATGATAGATTGGATAAAAATAAATAATTTTAAGTAAAATTAAAAATTTTAAACTGTAAGTGTAACTAGCTTTACGTGTGTTTTTGACTTTACTGGAACGTATTGCAAACTAATACGAGTATATATTAAATTTTATTTAAATTAAAATAAATGAAACCTTTCAAAGCTTGTTATGATTGCACACACTAAGAGCTATATATCTACACATACTCGTACATATGTTACTGACCTTACATCTGTATATTTTACAGGCACTTCTGTATATTATTATGTGACTAATGATATCTACATTGGCCTTACTCGTTCGTATAAGAGCTGTTGATAATAATAATATTGTTGCTGATAAGCTTGTATCTTGCAAAGTGCTATACCCAGTCACTTTCTTTGTATCCGTAATAATGTCTTTTGCAGCTTGACGATGTGGATGTGCTTTTTAACTGTCATTCACAGTTTAAACCAGACACAACTTTTGTCTTGCGGTTTGGCATATTATATCAATCTTAAGTATGCACTTGGTATATTGTTGCTTACCAATGTACCAAGTGAGAGGGGGGTATAGTATCTTTGTACTACTCCTGTTCATGATTGTTTCAAATTTATTTAACCGCAAGCCATTTTATCAGCTGCTGTAGTTGACTGTTAAAAATACGTATGAAGTTGTAAAAATATATCTTATGAGTGAAACTAAAAGCATTGCTAAAATGCAGAGTATACTAATATTCAGTATAAAATAATTTTAATCAAAGTTTTGCGAAATAAAAATCAAAATAAATCAAAATGTGTGAGTGGTTGTAATAATATGGGTTAATAATTTAGTAGTTATAATTACCTTTTTAGAAACCTTATAAATATTTCAAAAAGTTATGTAAATAAATAAGTACATCAGTATATAAACAAATAATGTAAGGTTAAGACCCTCGCATGAGCTTATTAGAAGTAAAAAGAATCATAGCTCAATTCTCTAATACTCTGCACTGTAGTAGAAATTCAATATTTGAAACTTTGGGTGAGGACTTATATAAAAATAACTATAAAATCAAATAATAACAATAACAAAAAAATTAATAACTTTTGCTTAACGTCATCAGTCTAGTATCAGATGAATAACTGAATAATAAACATTATTTATATTATATTCGAATTTTTAATATTTTTGATGATAAAATGAATGCTATTATTTCATTTCACGTAAATTCAGTATTTTACATAAATTTTTTATAAATGAAGTCAGATTGTACCCGCGATCCTTATAATCCACTAAGGCCTATTGGCTACATTGTATCACCGTATAAGAAACTCATAAATTTAAAAACCATTCATCTCGTCACCAAATCATTGAAGATATCGATATAATCGAAGATTATGTTTTTTTGCAAGGTTTCCTCTCTAGATCCCTTATGTTTTGTTACCTCATATGAGAATAGACATAAAGCCAGGTTTACATCGTGAAGGATGTGATGTAGCATCACACATCAATAGTCTTGATATGATATAATCTTAAAGGTATAAATAAACCGTATTATGCTTGTCCATACCTCGTTCATTAAGAACTCTAGCCCTGTAATATCAAATAAGAATGACAATTTTAACTAATCTATAAGATATAGACGTACCGTATTATGCTTGTCCATACCTCGTTCATTAAGAACTCTAGCCCTTAAATATCAAATAAGAATGAAAATTTTAACTCTTAAAGCGTAGTTGCAATAAGTACCAAAAGATTAAAAATGAAAACAAAACAATATTATTTTTTCTTTCCATTGTCATTCTCTCGCTTATTATTTTTATTATTTTATTCTTCTTGTTATTATTTTCTATTTATTTTGTTCATTTACAGCAGCGAGTAAATGTTGTAAGCGAGACATTAATCACCATAGTTGCTCATTCTTTTGATTGTCATATGTCGTTCATATATCACATAAACACAAAAATTTCAAACACCGTACACACACAAGCACACACACACACACCAACACACTTTTAAGCAAACATTGTTTACTCACATCGTTTGTCTGTGTAACAATAGCAAAATTGTCATAGACACCACCTACTTCCGTTACATACACCAACTCATAAAATAACAAGACTTAAAACAACTTCCGCATAACTGCACTTCAACATGTCTATTTTTTATCGCCGTGCTGATGCATATGTGTGCGATTGTATGATGCCTGCATTTGTCACATTTTCCAGTAACGTCAAAAGCCATAAAAAAGGACAACAACCTCTTTTTGCTCCTTTTTCTTTTTTCTGACTGTCATTTCTTTTTTTTTTTTTTTGTTTTCATTTTTTTACTTTATTTTTTGTTGTTTCTTTTTCTCATATTTTTGCTTAGCAACTTTTTATTTGTGACACTGCACGACATCAAAGCGCAGCCAAGTGTGAGTGTGTGTGTATGTGTGTGTGTGTGGAGGCATGTGTTAAATTGTGCATGTGTGCGTAGACAACTTGTTAGGCGCTGCTTTAATGAACGTGACATTGATGAAATTTGATGCTGTCAATGATACCCTTTAGTGGCGTCTCAAATTGTTTGTATAAGCGGTAATTCATGCTTAGGTCGGTGGTTTTTCCTTATTATTTCGCTTCTACAACCTTTTGATAGGCAATTAGTTACTTTATATTGCGCTGAACTTACCACACTTTGCCACACTTTACCACACTTTGCCGCACTCTGCTTTACTTTTTATTACGGAGTGGACTTTTATTGCTCGTTGCTTTTTCAAGTCAATTTATCGCAACATAAAAACCTTTAATTTGTACACGAGTTAAAAATTTTATAGTTTCGGAAGAAAAATTATTAATATCGTCCTTATTTTAATAATTTTAAGGGAAAATATATTACGTGGTTACGTTTATGAAATTTATATTGCATGTTTATGAGTTTGCTATGAGTGTAGAAAAAAATTAATTTTTAAATCAATATGAATTTTTTTTTATATATTAATTATTTAAATGCAGGATATATGCTAAAGTAAAAAGAATTTTTTTAAAAATAAATATTTGTAGTGAAGCCAAGTATTGGCAATTACGTTTGTCGATACCCTATTTTATACGTATTTATATTAGCGGCCCTAGTAGAAGCATAGAGCGTAAAAAGTTAAAAACTACTGCAAAAAAAATTTTAAAAAAATTCTTGCAAAATGTTTTTCCATTTATTTACAGAGATTTAAAATCTCTGAGATCGTAATGATATAGATTTGTAAGTGTACAAAAAAGACTAATTCAGAATTGTACTCTCTGAAAATCAATGCAATATATATTGATTATATTAATATTTATATTAATTATATCAGATATACTTGGCTTCAATCACTTCAATCAGAAACTCCCCGAGTCATGGCAGTTCGAATACAACTACAATTCACCACAGAAAATAGTGATGTAAAGAAGTACAGCTAGAGCTATTTTATACGCCTCGGCAACTAACAACGTAGTTCTGCTACGGGTTAAACAGTTGAATAGTTATTTTAATGAATAGAGGAAGATTTTACAAATTCATAGCATACTTTCACATATTCACTCCGACTTACAATATATGGGTTTTAATAATTTTTTCTATTGATTTAATAAAGTTCAAAATGAAAAAATGTATTCCAATTGGGCCATCATTTAGGTTATTGATTAGATCTCGAAAAATGCAGTTGGAAATTTAATTTTCAGCATAAAATTTATGAAACTCCTCTACGACTTTTATTTGATAAAAAAAAATTAAACTAACGAATGTAAATGTATAAAAAATTTTAATAAAATTTGGTTCAATAAATTTCAAAAATTTGACCTATCGAGACTCGTTTTTGTTGCGTTGTCATGTTAACGAAACTTAGTTCGTAACGTCTGTTCACATGTGTTGACGTTTGTTTACATTAATAAAACCTAAAAAATAAAATAGAAATATTAGTTGTAAATAACAAAAATATTATGAAACAACGATAAAGAAATATTAAATATTTTAATTTTGCAAAAAATTTAGCAAAATATGCTCCAAATGCACATGTTTTACTGGAAGTAAACTTACACTTACAGTTTCTGGCGTATACGTAAAAAACATTACCAATTAAACTAAGTGGAAAATAGCAGAACAAGCATTGGTGAAAAATAAAAAACCAAGCAAGACAATTTATGTCTAACGGAAGTAAAAGCAAACATATGAAACAAGCGGAAGTCAGCAGCCATTGTTAAGCAAAACAAAAAGCAACAAATTAGTCGAAATAAAATTCTTTTTATTTGTATTTATAAATAAAGTTGTTTCTCAAAAAGTGAGATGAGAATAATTAAAAATTATTTAAATTTAATTTATTTAATTAATAGAAAACACCATAAATAAAAGTTCTTTTAAAAAAGTACACACACTGTATATTATAATCGCTGTAATGTTAAGTCTACTGTTAATAATTAAACTGTTATGTTAATAACATTAATGTTCGACTAAAAGTTCTTTGACTTTATTGTCTTTGTTAAAACTACAAAAAAGTGAAAAATTGTTAAGAATTTATTTGAAATGACAGCAGATATTGTCATTTTTCTATTAAAAAAAATGTATTTAACCAAGCTTAAGGCGGCTTTGTACAACTATTACGTCGTTTCTCATTTAAAATATTTAATTTTAAGCTTCATGCTTATCCGTTTAGGATCACCTAGGCCAACATTGCCTGCCACCATTGTGAGTTGCATGCCATTTATATATATATATATATTTCCTTTGGCGAATATGTGCAGCCAAGTGTAAACTCAGTGCAGCCCACAAGTTTGACATTTTCTTTGTATTAAAAAGACGCATGCGACTGAACTTAAGCTTTTGTATTAAAATTTCGTACGAATTACAAACCGTTTACTGAACTCCGTCCAGCTAAAGACGATGAACCACAAAAAACTTAACAGTCTGCCTTGCACTTAAATACGAGATTAAGGCTTTACTTTCTGAATACTTTGACTTACGAAAAAAATCTAATTCTAAGTATTAAAAGAATGCATCTATTCACTAAAAAAAAAATAATAATTTTAAAAATGTGTTTAGTCAGTAAATTGTAGGCGGTAAGCTTGAACTCATTTTGTTCTGAGTTATGAAAAACATAAAAATTTTCAAATGGTTGAACATAATAGTGATAAAATGCTTTGTAGACTATCACAGTAATTTCAATGTATAGTTTTAAATTTTAAGTTATATTAAAAAATTTAAACATATTTTATAAAATTTTACTAACAATTTTAGGATATTTTGTATGTGATTGATAGTTGATCTACTGATATAAAATTTAATAGCAATGAATACGCTGAAGATCTTTTAGACATCATAAGATAAAGGCGTGAAAACTTCTTTATTGTTTGACATATAAAAATATGTATGCACTTTTACTTATCATATATAAAAAATACATGAGGTTGTATATCATCGCCTTCTGTAAATATATTTAATATTCTTCACTCTGTGTATATACACACTACACACAGCTTATTTTATTAAAGCTAACGTATTATTGATTTACATTTTAATCCTATATGAAAAATTTATAAAGAGGTTTTTCGAACAGTAGTGAACTACAACAACAAAAATTTATTTTATATTATTTTAATTAATTGAATTTTTGGCTGATCATACAGCTGTTTCGAGTATTGGCAAATACCTATCATTAGTGGTCTTGGAAATAATTCTTGTATTCAATTATTCGTAAATAATTTTTTTAAACTGCAAGTACCAGGAATCTAACTGGTATCCTGCCAAATTTGAAGCTCAGAGTTAGCGCTGTTTAACCAACAGACCCAAAGCCGTACTTAACTTTTATGTTACACATTTTTCTTGAGTTTTGAACAAATTTACTTGCTGTATTTATATTAGAACGAAATCATAAACCAGCTGTAGAATAATTGAATTAATGAAATTTATTTTTATTTTTAATTGTTAAATTGCAATACTATTCTGTTTGTAGAGGCATTATTTGTATTATGATTTATGTATTCTTTCTTATGTATAGAACATAATCTAGGAAAAATTTATTAAAGCAGTAAGGTACAATAAATAATTCATTTTGTAATAAATTTATTCTAATAATTTAACCTTCTAACCAGAAAAGCAGTCTGATTTTATTAAATATGCGAAATATTTAATATTCTCACTACTTAATCACGTTTCAAAAATAACTTTATCCTTTAATATATATACTACACTAACTTGCACTCTCTACAGTTATTCATTTCATTTTTAATATATTTTCCAACCAAAAAAGTAGTGAAAAACATATTAATTTCAACTTTTTTAATTATAAAAAACCATTAATAAACCAAACTAATTGAAATGTAATTTTTTTTCCAACTCTTCGCCTCTGCATTTTTATGGCAGCATTAAGCATGGTTTGCCATCGTCCAGTCCGCCTGCTTACTCCTTCTATGACTAGCAATCAACCGACAGCAGCCACCATAATCATTGCCTTTATGGAAAGTACATTTAAAAGAATTTTCCCATAACAGCACTCAATACTAATAAAGCTGACTGGCTAACTGACTGACTGACTAACTGACTGACTGTGATTGGCTTATGTAGCACTAACTCCGACACCATTACAAAAGCAACTATAATTATACAAATGCCAATGCCATATTGAAAATGAAAATCTTGAGATAAAATGGCAGTTTGGAATATTTTTTTCGACTTGCATACGAGTAAATGCCATTAAAAAGATCGTACGTTTCATACAAAATGCAAAACGTACGGTTTTCTGGACTCAAATGTGTTTTGTGTTACCTGTAACCTGATGAAGATAGCGTTCAATCGAACATAGCAACATTTATATCTTGTATATCTGCTCGACACTAAAATGTGCTTCATTTGTTGTTTAATTGATTTCGATTCAAAAACATTTTTTTAACACCCACATTCACTTCCACATCCTTACCAAACCAACCAACCAACCATCCAACCAGCCAACCATTCTGATAAAACTACACGTGCTTACAGCAACTTTTCTACTTCAACAATTTAATAGCATATTCTGCACAATGACACTGATTCAATGCCATTTCCTTTTGCTGTTACAAATTTGTGCTTCCTGTCTATGTTTCAATCGTTTCCCATTTTTATTTCCTTCCCAATACCAACTGAATATATATATTAAATTGTTTAAATTTTGATTTTTTTTGCTCGCTACTTACTTAGTGTAAGTTTATTTTATCGCCTTTGTTAGTTAGCAGCTTCATTTCATTTGCACATATGCAAAAACATTTATATTTATGTATGTATTTATTTGAGTGACTAAGTGCCAATATCCTTTCAGTAATTTAAACATATTTAGAAAATATTTTACTGAAGTTTTGTGCTCCTTGTTTGCAATCAATTGCCATTTGTAGGGTTTGCTCACTCAATGACCTACAGTTGTCGCCTACAACAATATGCAATTTCAATTTATTCTACTTCATATCCTTTAATTTGCTTTGTATGTATATTCTTTCTGCTCTCTTAATTTCCGTCCATTAAAAGTTGAAAGTTTTCACTAGTCCTTATGTTTAACATTTGTGTTCATAGTTATGTTAACTTGAAATTCCTTTATTAGTATATGTTCAATTGCTTTAGTTTCTATAGTATGGAATCCTTTAACCTTATTGGGCATTGCTTTTTTTATATTTTAAGTTATTTTAGCATTTGAAAATCATGATTTTTTTTTGGTTCTTACTATTCAATAGAGAATTTTATTTTCTTTAACTCTTTTTATTAAGTACTTTTTGGTGATATTTTTCGAACTGCACAAAATAAGGAAAAATTAATTGACTTATTATTATTGATTTATTATTGAGGATATGTAAATTTACTTATAATTTTAAATGTAATCATTAAACTGTTTCACATTAATTATGTTTATGCAAGGATATTGTAAATGAACAAACTCTTCTGTGAATCCCTAGAAATATGCTACATTTTTTCTTCTACACACGCCTGTTTAGTATTGTTGACCTTTAGGTTGTGATAATTTTCAAGTAGTTAAGAATCATTCATAAATTTACTTTTGCGTATATTTAAAAAAATTTTTCAGATTAAGTATTGTTGCTTCGTTCGTACTTGTGTAAAACACAAATATAGTATCTAAAACGAAATGAAAGATTCGGCACTGCACTGAAATGTATGTTACGCCTTAAGGAAACTTATTTTTTTGGCATTTTCTGCTCTTTGACTTGTTTTAGAAAAATCCGTAAAAAATTCTTTTGACTATTTCACTAAGCTTTAAGCTTTCAACAACAGAAAAAGCAGTTAAAATAAAAATATTAAAAAAATAAATAAAACATAGATACTATAATATATAAACACATATGTATATATAACACTTTTAACTCTGTTTGCTTATCTTTATCCAAAGACGCTGCACGAAGTATGTTTTGTGTGATTTCAAATTTTCTAAAGCTTCCATGTTGCTTTCTTTT
>NC_051847.1:218825309-218953557 GCF_002237135.1 Teleopsis dalmanni
GCACAACAAACGCACCACTTTAATGAGCCTTCAACGTAAAAAGATCTTTAACCTTTTGCCTCTAAGAGAAGCTTACAGATAGTAATGAAGAGTAAACAATTCTAAGACTACCAAAAAAAAGTTGATGGTTGATGACAACTCTTTTGAAGTGAAGTACCTTCAATACCATAACAAAAAAAAAAAAAAAAAAAAAAAAGAAGAAATAACGTTAGGAAAGTTCATTTCGAAAGGCAGCAGATACACGATTGCCCGCTGCAAAAATTGTCAAGAAAATGTTGATTATGTATTAATGGAGTCACATATGAACGCTGCGTGTGGCTCCATTTCACACTTGCCGCGCATCATTTTTATTATTTATGCGGTCATAAAAAAGAAATTAAAACCTTTTTACCAAAAATACTCGACTTCAAAATGATAAAGCGAGAAGTACCGCACGAATTGCGTACGATTTTATCGCTCATGACGCATACTTCAGATATTTTTTATTTATTAACATTGCCACTTGCTATTATGAAATTGGAAAAAATTTCAACCAAATTACACTTTGCAATTTAAAGACAATAAAACAATTTTGCCAAAATTAAATTTACCAAATATTATCTATATATTACTTATGTATAGAGACATTAGTGATTATAAGTGCAATATATCTTTAACTCACGTACCAATAACGTTTAAATATTTTTACCAATTATATTTCTTTGCATATACATGTATTTATCATTGGTATTGACGTTAATAACATCATAACATCAGTCATGAACATCATGGCAGGAGACATGACAGGTATAGTCTACAAATCTATTTGTCATTTTAAAGACAGCGTGGCCGCTAGATCAGACCCGTATGGTCCCCAGTTTGATTCCCAAAATGCTATTATCAACATTTGAGCAAGGACGCGACTATCAATAGAGAAACTTTAAACTACACATAGTAGTATGAAGTAAATAATATTACATAAACTTGCCAAAGCAGATACGCCGCTCTCCGATATTCACTTCTGTGATATTGGTATTTCTCTTGCAAAAGTTAAAATGCCAATTACTTATGAATACTTAGGGTTGGCAAGAAGAGCTTGTGTAGATAAAGAATTTTATCAGATTACAGGACTCAACGGTCCAAATTGGGCAAAATTTGTATCAGCTGCTTCAACTAAAGTGGAACTACCTCTGCATTACGATTTAAACTACCCTCTAACGACTTTTCTATAGTTTATGACTCTGCGGATGAGAAGTATCTTCATTCACTTGCTCATATCAAAGTCATGGTATAACTCATTCAGGTCATCGCCCTATCAAGTGATTGCACATCCATCCTTAAAGCAGCTAAAACCAAATACAATTTTCCTAGCGTAAGTCCAAAGAGTCGATCAGTGTTGTTTTTAATCGTCTATGGCTTCATTCCATATAATAGAACCGTTAAAACTAAAGACTTTTCTTAAGTCACTGCTTACCTTCTTTATATCTCAACGTTTGCTCATACTTCAATATCTGCTTTTCAAAATCTGCTTTATAAGTTTATAAAAAAAAAATTACGAACATCATAATATATATATACTAATGTATGAGCTTATAAAATACTATATGTGTAATTTATATTCTACAATAAAACTCCCATTATTTCATTACACATAAAATTAGTAATACCTTTCCCTCTTTTTTTCCTTAAAAATTTTTTACTTTGAAAAACAAAAGGTATTTAACTATTTTTATTATTAAATTTATTATCTATTTTATGTTTTCACTTAAACTCATATCTCTGTTGACAGCATCTCTACAACATCAATGGTCCTGACCGACGTGATATCATAAATCGTCATGGGTGCACATCTCTCCGTATCTACTTTTATGATGTACGAGTACTAGTTGTACATGAGATAATAAAATAAAATGTAAATCATATGACATTCTTCTTTGCTTCTCTATGACACAAGAGAACATCATAAAAAATATATCTAATAAAATATCTTAAAAAGTGAAAAAGGAATCAGTTACCTTTATGTTTTAAGTCTCAACATAATGTGTTATAAAGGTGGACTTCTACGGGGAATTAAAACCAAAAAATTGAAATGATTTTAACTTTGGAAATATTAAAAATAACCATGTATTTTTAATAAATAGTAATAATAGTAAATATAAACAATTTATTCATGAAGATATGTTGTAAAAATAATATTACTTAACTTGCCAAAGAGGGCACTTGGTTCTTCGATAATCATCTCTCTGGTATTGGTATTCTTTTTGCAAAGGCTAAGATGACAATTAAACATTAAGGTTGGCAAGGAAAGACAGTAGACGAAGATTTTTATCAGATCGCAAGACTCATCTGGTCTAAATTAGAAAAAATTGATACTAGTCAGCTGCTTCAAATAAGCAGAACCAAATCAGTATTTCAGTATCGGTTTTTACTGCGTGTTAAATGGACTTTAGTGCTGTCGGCTTTGCGGATAAGAAGGAAACTCTCTAAGAATGGTCTCTTTTTTAACTGAACTGATAGATTTATAAATCCTTAAAAATAAAGACTCCAAGATTATAAATAAGTTCATCTTAGTTTATGAGCTTAGATGTGCAAAGTTAAGTCGCAAATTCTAATCGACATGCTAGTGCTGTTATCTTTTGAAATTAGGGACCTGCCTAAGTTCTTAGATTTATTAGGCTGGTTTTCTCTATTAAAATGAGAAGTCAAACCTTTTCAAGACGACACCTTTTGTGCACTAGACGTTTGGGATTTCTAAGGTAGTACTTCAGCGTCTGGACGGTGCCTCATTTGTGGTATTACAATGAATCATTATTGGTACAAACGTGAGCTTTGATACATGAGGATTCCACTTCAACCTAATCTAATCTAAAGAATACTACTAAAATTTTTGTCAGTGTTGTATATTTTAAATTTGTTTAAATATTATATTTTAATACTTAGAGTTATACTCTTTAACTAATTAGATAGTTTATTTATAATGAAGTATAAGATTAAGAAATATTAGCATACACGCATATATATATTTACATCTAAATGTTAATTACTCTTCATTATTATGTTGAAGCTATTTGAGCCAGTGCACTTGAGCACTTTTACTCTTTCTTAACTCGAGGTATTTTTAAAACCCCTCTTTACGCCTTTACTATTTAGGTGCATTGATTTTATATTTTTTGCTAGTAAAATTCAATAAAAAAATGTTAATATTTTAGTATTTATTTCTACTCGAATTGAATTTCTGAAAAGTGTTATTATAACCCTTTTTTATTGTACAATAAATTAAAACAATTTTTTATGTCTTAATTTTCTTTAATGCCATGACCTGCAATTTATACATCACGAAGATCATATTTCTTAAACGCTATTCAAAATTTGCCACAATATTTTCAATCTTGTCGAAAGAACGATAATATCTCAATTATCGATTTAAGACAAATGAACTTCGAAGCAACAAACAACTAACGAGATTTATAGACTCATATTTATAGTATCACCCACATATCTATGATTGATGGGCCCTAGACGTTGTTTTCTTGGTAAACAATAATGGCTGAGAAAACATTTTTATTATTTATGGGATTAATAACAATTGTTATAATTGCTTAAGTTACCTATCCAGCTGGCCGAGTGGAGAATGAACTTAAAGCGATTTTAAAATAGTCTCTACTATTCCAGCCATGAATGAAATTAAACTCAACTTGAAGGAAAAAACTTTTCAAAGTTTTCAGCAAGTTTTTTTTTATTACAACACAATTTTTAATGAGGCACTCTTATATTGAATTTCAATGGGCGTGCTTTTCAAGTATTGGTGTCAACGTATTTTAAAGTTGTTAAGGCCTAATTAAACTATAAAATGGGCCATAAAATGAGAACCGAACTTGCCTAACTAACTGAGAAGAGACTTGTAATATCCGTGCGATGACGTTCCGTGCAAACGTACGCAGTTATCCATGAATCCATGAATCCATCGGACTCATGCACATCCCTAAGATCGACTTGAGTTGCTCATGGCAGATACTGCGAAATTATCGAGGAAAAAACACATATTTAAGCGCTGAAAAATTTGCCAACAACATAAATAACATTTTATTGGCAATTTAATGGAAAAATTAATGTGAATACAGTTTGCAACATTGGTAATTTATGCAAATAAAACGATCGTAAATTTGGCATTAAAACGATTATTAAATGATCGTTTATTAGTCTGAAAAGAAGATGGGACAGCACAGACTCATAAAATGTATCTGTAAGTATGCATCAGCATATGTAAAAGTGTGGTGTACACTTGTAAAAATTTACAAATAAGAAAAAATCGTAAAAAATTAATAAAATCCTGAAAAAAATCTCTTCAGTGATTTAAGTTGAGTAAAATTTATGAAGGTTTTATTCGTTTTGTCTTTGTATATAAATTAAATGATTAACTGCGGATATTCTTATAACTGACCAAATCGCAAATTTATAACTGTTATTTAACATTCTCCATATAGTTGTATAATTGTATAATATGTTTTAAAAATTCGAAAGTATTACAGGGGCAGTTATAAACATCCATTTCATTTTTTTTTGTTTTTTTTTTTCATAATAAAAAAAAAATCTTCAAAAATCCTTAAAGTTTCAAATTTGCTTGCATAATAATTTCTTTAAAATATTTTATTGTGTGCAAATTTACAGATAAAATCAAAAATTCATATTGTTTAAGAGCATAAACAAGGCATCGCCATTACCGCTATTACAGTGATATCATTAGGGCTCTCGTCGTCATCATAAAATCAACATTGACGATTTTCTTAGAAAGATTTTAACTCCGCTGTTGCATTTGAAATGTTTGCTCGCCGCAGGTTCGATTCGTTAAGGCCGAAATAAGAAACGACAATGTTTCTGTCAGAAATAACATTTTTAAAAAATCCAAACAACATCCTTAAAAGCGATATGAAACAAAAGAAAAAACCTTAAAGTTTAATCAAAACAGCAGGATTATAAATTAATTCCGCATTAACGTACAACAAATACAAACAACAACACCAGTATCTCGTTCTGTATCCGTATCTATATCTGTGTATATATCTGCGTTGTTTAGTTGTGGAAGGGCATCAAATATTTTTTATCAGCACATAACGATCACTGCAATTTAGTTTGTTCTGAAATTTGTAAGTTTCTTGTTTTTAGTGAGATACGATGATTTTTTTGTAGTAAATCGATACGATTAAACTCCAACACTAATGCCAACCAAGTTCAACTTCAGCTCCAACTCTTCAGTCAGTTCAGTGACTATCTATCAGTTGAGTTTTGTCGTGAATTTTTGTTGCATCTCAGCTGTCAACTTTGTTGTCACCGATCGCTGATCATACTGATCATACTGATCCTTCCTGTCATATACGCGAAGTGGCGGCGAAACTCCGTTTTAAGTTTTGTGGCACTGAAGCTGAGTTTTGTTTGATTTATGCTTGAACTCGTGTATAAAATATTTTAATACGAACACATTAGCAAAGTACCTGGCACCTATTTATAATGGTTTTTTCGTATATGAATAAATTAAATTTTAAAGAAGCCAGACTAGGAAGGAGCGTTGTTTTTGTTACTTAGTTTCCTAATTATTTTATTCGTAGAATTGTGTTCAAAGTTTTACAATGGACATACAGAGATCATCAAGCAATTTAGAAAATATCTTTAAAGGAACTGTAAAGTGAATTCTTCAATAATTTATAATTCAAACAATATCTTTTAAATTTGTTAAAAGCAAAACTAAATACTTCGATATTTGAACACTGCCTTTTAATTTTCAAAAATGACATTAATTAAAAGATTAATTAAAAGATTAAACGATAAATTAAAAGAATTAAAAGATTAATTTTTTGTACCTTACCTTATCAAAACTTTTTGATTAGGATATATATTGATATTGTTGAAATGATTTTAACATTAAAAACATCTGTTATTAGCCATAAATAATCTTGATGTTGTATATATAGAAGCATACTTAATGAAAAGAGTCTGAAGCTCGTAACTAAGTATGAGAAGGAAGTAACCGCCAAACAAATCAAATAAGTAAACTTGTTTAATTACCTGCAGGGAATAGTTAATCATTGCCTGAAAACAGCACTACAACTCTCAACTGAATAAGTACCTTTTGTTAACTACTTAGTCTTACTAGAAATAAACTTCAAATAGAAGTAAACATATCAGTCAAGCTTTCTTAGGTACCACAATGGGCCATCATTTGAGCTCAAGTGTGCTTTTTGAAAACAAGCTTTCATGGGTATAATTAAAGTCTGTCCAAGAAGTTGACAATTTGATAACCGTTGAATGTGTTAAGTCGCCAAGAAAGCTTTCTACAGAAGTCATAATTCTGTAGACACTTCCAATCGAAATTTCTTTAGTGATGAGATCCATTTTTCGCTTGTGTTTACATCAACAAACAAAATTCTGTGAAAATATCTGAGATAATAAAAATCCATAAGAAACTGTCGAAATGTCACTTTATCCATAAAAATTTAATGTATGGTGTAACATTTGAGTAAGAGATGTTCTTGCTTTTGTGAAAATGACCAGATCTTTGAGATTAAAGAGCTGGATGCAAAGATTTATAATTTTACCAAATTTGCAAGAAAAATTTTATTGTGACGTGTTAGACCACCAAGATCAAACGGTTTGCCTTTTTTGACAGTATCAAGCAAAGGATCGTGTTATTACTTTCAGTTTTTAAATTATATATGCTTTTAAAGTAAGAATCGGTCAAGTTATAGCCGAGCTATTGCTATATAATTGCCGAAAAGTCATCGAAAAATATCTTAAAAAAATTCACTACTATAAGATATGCTTTGGATTACATTTGAATAATGTTATATTTACACCTAAGGACGAGATCAAGGCATAAATTAAAATTAAAAGTTGATCAAAATTTCAATCATAAATAAAACACACTTTAGGATAATTTTTATAACCACAAAATGGAAAACCCCGAAGAAATGGGAATAGCCGTTTAAATGTACCAGATGGCAACTGAAAAAAGTATCGGGCCGGCATGAAAAAAGAAGCCCGACACAAGTTATCGATGTGAAACTCATGTGACAAATGGTAGACCAAATAATATGAGAAAGAATGAAAAATAAGAAAATAAGGAAGCAGTTAAGCCAAATATCAAGTTTTCATTGAAACAATCTAAGGATGGAATATATATAAGATACACCTTAGCCTAACTGGAGCTGGACAAAAAGCAAAAACATAAATCGACCCTCCATAATTTAAAAAATATAGATATTTGAAAAATAAATAACAAAAACAGCAAATTGGCTGAAAGATATTAGGTTGAATGCCTAACGTGATTTTAAGGAAGAGCAGATAGGCATGATAGGACGAATCAATTTATCACTATCTGGCAACCCCGACTCTCACCTTCTAGATTATAAGAATATGTTAGAGGACCTGCTTGTGTGAGTATATACACTAATCAAAATAGTTACCAGAAGAGTGCTTCATCATTACCATTTAGTATTACCTTTAGTATAATCCATTTAGTATTTATATCTCTCTACATTTACATTTTCAAATTTGTTTATTATATTTCACTTTAAAACTAATACAAATATTGATGAACAAGTAAGTAAATGAAATTTAATTGTTTTGTGACACAAAATATTGCAACTTAGACAAACATGAAGCTAAGTTTTTCTTGTCGATATCTTAGTTCCCTAATTATCGCGAAATTACTAAAAGTTTCCACATTCCTAAATTCTTAATATACTTAAACTGTAGACATTGAGAGTCTAAGCTTCACCTTATAAAATATATAAATCATTCAAAATAAAAATATAGCAATTTTTAAATGATTAATTAGTTGCTAATAACTGGAACGGTAGTAGATGCGAAGTAAGGTACACATATTTTGTAATACACGAAAAAGGATGAACTCTTAAATACATAAGACACATGAAATTCGTTATCCAGGAAATTCGTTAAAATAAAATGAAATCAAGTGACCCTTTAAAGTCGAATCACTTGGCCTGTATTTCATATTACTAAGGCGTATCTTTTTTGTCTGCTCTCATGCTCATATTTCTACCTTCATTTCAGTTAAAATTTTCAGTAAAACAAATTTAAAAGCTATAATATTTTAAACCCTAAATTAATCTTCCAACAGGTTCATCAATTATGGCAAAAATATTTTGCCAATCTTTTGATATTTTAGTCCTCACATAAAGACTGAAAAAAACTTGCTAACCAAAAGCAGATAATAAATTCATACAGTTTCTGAAATATTTTTAAAAGCATATAATTTGATCTCAAATTAGACTACGTGTTGCTATTTTCGAAGGCATGATATATATTCATCACAAAGTAGGCGTTGACCAATAAAATTAATATACCCTTACGTATGTTCCGGATATATTGAATTAAACATTTTTTTATTTATCAAGTCTGGGTAACATTTTGTTTTTCCGGACAAGTAGGAGCTAAAGTTTGTTGAATATTTTTCATAAGAGATAACAATTTCGTAACTAATTCGATCAGCTCTTCAAGTTGAGGACATAATTTCGGTACCACATCCATAAATGTTGGTCCTTTAGCCATCAAATCATCAAATAGTTTGGCAAAACCAAGTATTGATCCTTTGGTTTCATTAAACTGAAACTAGAAATATTATATGCTTTGAATAGTACATTTTAATATTTAAAATAATACTTTACTTACTGTCAAACAGAGAAGAAAAACTGTCAACAGCATATAATGTTTGGTTTTAAAAGAAAACATTTTGCAAATGACTTGAATAGTCTTGAAGTTTAAATATTTATAAATATTAAATGTATACAAGTTAATATTTTACATTTTTAAATTTCCTCAAACACGTTTAGTAGATAAGAAAACAATAAAAACTAATAAATTCAAATAAAAGATATGTAAACACTAATAGCCAACTGTTTATATTTTGTTAAGCTTAACAAAGTCAAACAATAAAGAATACTTTTTCATTCTTTTATTATATTTTGATCAATTTACCCTACATAGGTTAGTACTTAGTTTAAACTATTTTTAAATTTGTTAACTCATTTGCAATCGATAATTTACTATTACATATTATACATTGAAACAGATTTTACCCACACAAGCAAGCTTTCATAGCACACAATACGACATTGTTCTAGTTGTACATAGTTTTTGCATTTGCATTGTTGCTTGCTATTCCGTTGTACGCCTCAACTCAATCGACTTTCAACTGAATTCAAATTTAAATAATATATAATACAGGGAAATAAAAAACAATAAGTATGATATATTTCCAAAAAAAGTACGTGTAGCTGAAAAATTTTTAAAAAGCACTTCTTTCTAAGCATAAAGATTTTAATGATCTCAAGTAACGAGTTAGATAATTAAGCGTTATGGCATCATTGTAAAGTTCCAACAACAGAAATCATGTATTAAAAATGCATCCCCTTTCCCAAAAACTACTGTAAGCAACTTATTACTTTAAATAAATAATATAATGTTTTGTAATGAATTTATTTAATTTAATTATTTTATGTATTTATAGCATATTTTCTACTAGTTTGTATTATAAGAAGAAAGTATAGCTAAGAATAAACCATTGAAAGGAGAATATTCTAGTCAATTATATCGTACTGATTAGTAGAACTTAAATGACTCACTTCAATTAACCTAAAAAGAACTATAAGTTTTTGTACGTAATCTATAAACCGTGTCTATTCCATATAGCTATATCTTATATACATTATTATTACATTTTATATTTTATAATACATTTTACTTATAGTATTAATAATAGTACTTCAATATATTCAAATGTGAACTCTGTAAAATTATGGGTTCCCTGATCCTTAGAGTATTTAAATGTATCTTCTCCAAAAGAAACAGTTCCCAGCCTCATTATAGTGTTCACTAAAAAATACCTTCAATAAAATATAAAAAAATCAAGCAATAAATTAAGATATAACTTATTTACTTAATTAGTGCAACTCATTAACTTTTTTATTTACACATATATTAAAAATATTATATAAACACGAAAGATATTCTTCGAAATTGGCTTCATCAGCTCAACATTTACTAATTTTATGCCTCGGAACTGTTTAAGTGCGAACTCCACTTACGCCACATACCAAATCGATGTCCACAGGTACAATAGAAGGGAATCCAAATATGATGTGACTAAAAAGGAATAAAAGAGAAACTTAAACAACATGATTTACAAAAGAGATGATAATAAATTTCAACAATTTATAACAGGCAATTCATAAATTTATTAATGAATTAAGTTATAAGTTAATTTCAAAAGGAATAAGAAGTAGTGGAGTACGCTCTGTTGCATGAGAGGGTATGAGGCAGCAACCACAGACAAACTGGCAGATACAAACAAAGATTCTAAAGGAGAGTACACCTAGCAGCGCTACGAGTAGAACGCAATCCCGAAATCAGCACAAATAATGATCAGTGCTGATCGGAGCAATATATCAAGCAGTGCGAGCGAATGCTGCGTTGCACGAAAATATGGCATATAATGTTGCAAGCTTAAATTCTAAGAATTGCAAAGCGAATAAAAATAACCAAACAAAGAACGATTTTTTCTTGTTATTATTATTTTTTTTTTTTTATAATCAAATTTTGTCTGAACTACTAACAAAATGTAAAAGTTTAAGATAACAACCAACAATCAGACTTAAACTGTAATAATCTGCCAAAGCTTAAAACGTTCCTTTACTTTTACGTTTGTGGCAGTATAATAACTTTCACGGCCTGAAAGAACAACAACAACAACTGCAACAATATACTAAATAAGAAAAGAATAAGCAGCAACTGTACGGCATGATTAGCACGCCAAACTAAGATCATCATCGTCACTATCGCCATCGCCATCGCCATCACCATCAACATCAACACGATCAGCTTAGCTCATCTTTGAGTTTTGGATTGCTGTTGTTGGTTGCTGACTGTTGGCTGGTATTGATGTTGTTGCTGTTGTTGTTGTTGTTGCTGCTGTTGTATTTGTTATAGTTTTGTAGATTTTACTTATTGCTTATTGCTGCTTGCTTGTTAGTCTGCGATTGCTGGTTACTGCTATTGCTTGTTGCATATAAATCGGAATTTAAAATTAATTAAGTTGTCGTTTTGCGCTTTTATCCAATTTATAACTAATATGACACCGATTATACGAAATATGTTCACTAATTAACGAACAAACACCATTTCGAACGCGTCTCTCTTTTCCACCACCTGCCTCCAACCGCACCACAGAGTCACCTTTTCCTCAGTCAAATGTACTAAAATCTTATCTGCCCGCTGTCTGCTTCCACAAGCATCTTTATCTGCTATGCTGTGTGCTTGGCTTGAATGGATCCAGGTCTGGGTGTTAAGAAGGTTGGTAATCTGCTCTTGGAAATGCGTTGTAAATTGTCTGACAAAGCTTATTTTATTAATATAAACCATAAAATGTTGAGTGGACTTTGGTATTTTGCATTTAAATATGCGATTCACACACTGCAAGTGGCACACACTCGCTCACATATGCGCATATTTATGGTTGTCTATAGAGACATTTGAGGATAATAAGGTGTGCAAAACACGCTGTTAGCAGTAAATACCACAAAAAGTTAATAAAATTTATATGAAATACTTAAAGCAAATGAAAAACAAAAAAAAACCCAACTAAAAACATCGAGATAACATGTTTAAACGATTCAAGTTAAGATAAGTGTAACGAATCAATTCCGCTTTGGTTTGGAAATTAAGGTGAGACGTGGTATGACATTGATTTTGCATGCATGAGATGAATTCAGGCAGAGAACAGAAGAGCAACAGTGGAAATTGGAAAGGTATAAATCGGAATTATATGGTAATTAAGCTTTCTTTTAAACACTTACTGAGATTTCAATCATAGTCCGTTTATAGAAAGTGCTACTGTTGTCACTTTGGCTGCGATTTGATGGAAGACCTTCTCTCAAACATGCTGTCACATAATTTATTTTTCGTCTTAATAAATTATCACATTAAAAAATGATTAGTTTAAGTATTAACTCGATATTAATTAAAACTAAAAAATTGTAAATACTAATTAGCACTGTTGTTTGATAATTGATATTTAAAAATTTTTAACATGATTTTGTCTTTTTCTTTAAATAATCTACTGTTGTATTTAAAGCAACACAATATAACACTGAACTAAGTTTTTACATATTTATATACATATTTATAAATGCAGCTACTATAATAGCAGCTACTATTTTTACATAGACTGAGCTGAGTTCACAGAACATCACTACAATTTCAACAAATAGATCTGTTCGAGGTAACAAAGTGTCGCCTCTGTCTAGTGAAAAACGAAACGTCCATTCACATTCTCTAAAACCGTCCATATCTGCTTTGGAACAGCACCAAAATTGCAGGGTAAAAGAGGCTACACAATATTAAATAATTCCTGTTTGGTTAGGATCAGATATTGGCCCAAAAGATTTTCTTTGGTAACCGTACTCTGGTCAAATAAGAGCCCACATTACTTTTTAACAGTCTTCTATAATTTTCAAATGAAACTACATTAAAAATTGAATTTACAACAGATATCTTACAAACCGAAATGTACTTAATAATAATTTTATATAAATCTTTAGTGAAATATAATTTTCATTTAATAAATGGTTTCATTTTATATTTAAAATAGTTTCAATAAGATATTAATGCAGTAATACCTATAATATACGTGGCTATATAATGAATGTATACTTTTTGTTTTATTTTTAATTATGTTTAATTATGTTCATTATGTTTAAGTATGAAGTAGCTCTATACTTGAGAAGAAAATCGAAACCGAAACATAAATATATATATTCGGATAACAAGACAGTACTCACATCACTGAACTTAGTTGTATTGACAACAAAGATTGCTCAGGATTACCTGGTAATTCTTAATTATATCAGCACCACTTTCAAAAAAACCAAAAGATGCGATCAACAAACCAGAAGAGGTACTAATACCTCAATGTGTGAAGACGAAATCTGAATCGGAATACCTGTTGCTACTTGTAAAACAATGTTATTTGAATGATCAATTCAAACAAAGAGAGTTGTCTGACGCCTAATGTATCAGAAATTAATGTATCAGAAATTTGATAGGAAAACATTAAGGAGGTTAACATACTAACAACAGAACACGTATCTAAGGTCATGTCTTACATAACCAGTTACTGGGTATTTGGAAGTAACCTTCTTTTGCACCTGACATACTCTAACCAGAAGAAAAACAATATTCTTAGCAATTGTCTTTCATTACCAAGTTACTGAAGCACCACATATGAGACTCTTTACTATATTCGATACAAGATCAGCTGATTCTTTCAATTGCTATCATATGAATTATTAGTTTTTAGACCTCACCAAGAAACAATTCAAAAAGTGCTTTCAGACATCTATCATTTTACTGTGTTACCAAATATGCAGTTATTTAACTACTGAACTATGCCTGAAGCCTTTATTACTTTAAAGTTATACTAAAATTTATTTCTAAGGTATTTTAATAATGATTTTTACTTATATATTTAAATAAATTAATGTAAGATATGTTTAAAAGTAAACAGAACTTTTCAAACCAGGTACTTGTACTTAGGCTATCTCTTGGCAATTCCTTACCTCAGTATAGTGAACCACTTCCCGTATTCATATGATTTAAAAAAAAATACTTTGGCCAATGAAAGGAACACTCTTTTAGATATAGCAGCCATTCAGAAGATTTGTTTAAACCTCCGGAATGGTATTCAAGTCAACGTTTTAAAAGATCCATTCGTTCGATCCATTATAACCGTACAAATCATTGTATTAAGTCAGAATGAGTCTAATGTGAATAAAATAATACCACTCCCCGTATTCATATGCTTTAAAAAAAAATACTTTGGCCAATGAAAGGAACACTCTTTTAGATATAGCAGCCATTCAGAGGATTGGTTTAAACCTCCGGAATGGTATTCAAGTCAACGTTTTAAAAGATCTATTCGTTCGATCCATTATAACCGTACAAATCATTGTATTAAGTCAGAATGAGTCTAATGTGAGTAAAATAATTTGTTTTTATTAAAAAGAAGTTATTGTTTTCTATAGAAAATCCTGTGTACCGTGCAATCTAGTACAATAATATAGTAGAAGTAAGTGGTTCAGTACCAAAAATATAAATTTCAAGGTCCGCCTTTCCTCTAATTGCTTCACATTTTATTTTGCTCATATTACTGGCAATAATATTAAAATAAAATATTGCAATTAATTGATGTGTAAAAAAATAATAAAAGAATGAAAATGTCAACATTAAATAAACAACAACTTTAATCTTAATCTTGCGATAAGATGTGAGGAAAATGAAAAAAACTACATAATTGTTCACACGAAATCCAAAACAAATAACAACACCTGAAGTGACAGCAGATACATTTAAAATGTGCAAAAATAAGAACATAAACGAGTATCTGCCAGAGGAGGAGGCGAGTAAAATGAGGCAATGCACAAAATACAAAATACAAAATACAACTAAAGAAAATCGTTTACAAATAAATCAGAAGGCGATAAATAAGGATTTTTGTCTCGTAATAACTCAGCAGGAATCATTTAACATGCAATCATAACGAATCGATGTTGAATGCTGCTGCAGCCAAACCAAAAGCGAATAGCCTTGCTTATGGAAAGATTCGAGTATATACTTAGCCAACTTAGAATCACCAACATCATCATTATCAGGTCAGGCATAGCAGGCATAGCAGGCACAGGAGGTACAGGAGGCATAGGAGGCACGTATGAGTGGATTTGCCAGATACTGTGCAACAGATGCAGTCACAGAGCAGCTTTCTGGGCTTGAATATTCTGATATTCTGTACTTTGGGCTTGCATGTCTGTCTGAATGTTTATATAATTTTTATACAATTTTATAAGAGAACAACATGTGGCCAAAGTGCTGCAGTGTAGCACAGCAATATAATCGCGTTTTTATTTAGTTTTAAATACAATTTCTTTTCGCGCCTGTAAACTCAAATGAAGTTGCAACATTTTCACGCCATTTATTTTGCATTAAACGTGCCACGAGGAATTCTTGCAATGCCTATCTGCACACTAAAGCAAATACTAGAATAATATTGATATTTAATTAAAATGGAATAATGTGCAAATTGTGCATTTTATGTATTGCAAATTATTTCACATAATTAAAATTTGTGCTATTTATGATCAGTTAATAGCGAGAGATTGAGATATAAGACCAAATATTTTGACATGCTAATATCCAGAAAAAATAGACAGAAAAAATCTTCTGCTAAATATAGTTTCATATAATAAAGAGCTATTACTTTAATAGAAAAATAATATTTACTAATGGCATGATACGAAATAGGCTAATAGCCTATAACGTCCGCTTTGTTATTATCTATGTAACGAACATGTTTTCGTTTAGTTAAAACTAAACTTCATCAGTTCGAAATTATTTGAAGCCATCAAAATTTATATGACAATAAAATGGGCCAATAAACTTAAGTGGATCCATGGAATCTTCGTATAAACATGACCTACTCTGCAAACTCTGTAACATAATCTATTATGTAGTGCTGAAAATATGTAGCATCTTTTAATACTGACTCTGACAATCTTTTGTGATAACGCTTAATGTGGTTTTAATGTACTTTTATATAGGTTTTAGAAGATGCTTCATCATCTATAAGAAATAAATATAATATCAAATAATATGCAAAATAAAATATAAATCATATTAGTCAATTACTGTTACTAATTATTAACAACAGTATGGTTCTGTGATATAGCTTAATATGGTTTTAATATATTTCTGTACGGATTTTAGAAGATAATATTTGATCTATAAGACATACAAAGTGAGGTATACATAAAGCAAATTAATCGCCGCTGCTAATAACTACTGAAGTATGATAATTATTAATATATATAATTATTAAGAAATGTAATTAAAAAAATTTTTTAATTTTTATAAAAGTTAAGTCTACTGATTAATCACATAAGATTACCTCTCTGTTTTGATAGAGATCAAATGAAAATTTTATAATTATTGACTCAAAGTTACTAGCCACGAAGATAGTGAATATGGCAAGAAATATTACATGGTTATAACATATTGGTTTAGCTTAAAAACTCTATAATAATATACAAAAATAGTTAAAGTGATTTTAGAAAGTTAGGTCATTATTTGAACCTCTTGACAAGAGGATGTTTAATCACTATCGTTAAACTTATTTGAAAGCTTTAAATTATTAAACCCTTCTTAAAATTTTTATCGAATATACATAAAAAATAGTTACACAGTGAAAATTGTTCCTTCATCCACCAATTCTACTTAGACACCCCTCTTACAAGGCAGTACAAGGATTTACAAAATTCATTAGAGAAACATTTAATATATTCCAAGAAAAATTCATCAACTTATTTACATATATCATATATTTAATCTACATAGACATGAACTGACTTTGCTAACACATATCCCCATTTCTTAGTAATGCAAAAATTATGGATACTCTGAAGCTTGCACCTAATAATTTCAAGCATGCCAATGTTCTGCACGCTTCATCTTAATACAAACATTTTTTCAACAAAATACGTATAATAAATTATGTTTTAAGCAAACTTTGCCCCTCCCTCCAAAAAAATCAAGTGCACAACACACTACCACGCCTGACATAAATTATGCAAGTAATTAAATTCCTTTATTTTAATTACTGCACTGCACTGAACCGCACTGCACTGCACTGCATTGCACTTTTGCAACGCAGTGCATGTAACGCAACAAGCCCACATCCTTGCTTTACATGGACTGTGGTGTAGATTCCGCAGGATAGACGCTTGTAAATCGCGTGTAAGTATTTTCCTTTAAATTATGCCTTACATAAAGGAGAGAAGAAAAAACTATAATAAAAACGTAAATAATCCGGCGTTTACGTGATTTCTTTGACTAATTGCAAAAATTGTGTCACAATGCACATGCACTTCCACTTGCACTTGCACAGAACGAAAAAATCTGGGCTTAAATGGAGCATGGGTACGCAAGCAGTTCAGCTTTTTATGATATCGAGCATGTTAACAACATAATTTAAATGTGGCTAAGAGACGACTGTAAATGAATGAACAGCCTAACCGACTTATGTAGGCTGTAAACCAAATCCCTGTCATAGTACAGAGGTCACTAAGCTCAAGTTATGTACGAAAACTTTTACTTTAGAGATTCTCAAGCATCTATAAATTGACTTTGCTTATAAATACTATGAAGAGCATATATTAGAATTTATAATTTCCATTAATAAGAGAGAAATTATTATAATATACAGAACAGATCAATTGTAAGCAGTCTCTTCCATTTCTTTTTAAATTAAATTCGAAGTAATCTTGTCAATTATCTAAAATACCAAAGTCAATTATCCAAAGTACTATGCAAACGAAAATTATAGTCTCATCTGACTTATTCTATTCCTTCAACCCCATTATCGTCTTAGGCAAATATGATATCGCAGAGTCTGATGAGAGCTACTAAAGGTACGCATCGCATGCAAAGCAGTGCAGTTTAGTGAAGGTTTAGTGAGGAGAAGCGTTCACATGTGCACTGGCAGTCATAATGAAGAGGTGGTAATTTATGTGTTTTCATTGTTGAAGTAATTCTTCATTTAAAGTGTTGAGCCAATTCGTTTTTTATCTGCATTTTAACATTTTTTTTTAATTATTAATATTCATGCATTGAAAGTTGCTGCACAAAAACTTTAGATCGTTGCTTGTTAGTTGCTTGTCTGTGAAAAGCCTGCATAGATGCATGATTCCGTGTATAGGCAAGTGAATGAGTTTTCAACTTTCTTGAATGAAGTCGTCATTGTCTATCTTTAGTGGCTTGTCTTGACTCAGTGCTAATGTTTAAGCCCTAAGTTTACATTACTTTTTAAGTGGAGACTTAATTAATTGCCCAGTTAGCTTCTGCAGATAATTTTGAGTGATAGCTGTAAAGCGAACTTGTAGCTTCTTACTTGCATGCCCTGAACTAAGATACTTTTTCACTGCAGTAAATTTCTATATGTTTGTATTGTGGTCTATTATATCCACTGCTGAAATACATAAAAGTTTAGATTTTTTTATATGTTTACATTTTTGTTTAGTTTTATGTCTTGCTTTTACTTAACTTAAGTTATTTATGCTAATTTTTACCCTTCACGCAAATAATGTGGAATCTAATATTGAATTTGCTAAAGTGTTTGTAAGAAGTTAAAGAAGACATTGCATATCATATAAATTATATATATTTTCAACCGCTACGAATCGATTTATTGATATCTATCATCTGATGCTTCATGCTCAAAGTTATTGTCAACCAAACATCAATGAAGTTGTGGCAAAAAATTTCGAGTATTTTACTGTTTCAATAACATGAAAGGAAGAATACACCATAGGCATCTGAAAAGATTTGCCCCATTTGAAGATAATTTATTGCTATTAGCCGCCAGAAAATTGATCATTTGAATGCAATTTCCAAAAAAGTCTTCAAAATCATTAACAAACTATTATTATTATCTATTACAAAACCTTTTTAAATCGGCATCATGATTTAATTTCTTATTTGTGCATAATAATCCAGAATTGGATTGTCACAGCACTTCTTTCCAGATCCATCTGCTGTCTTGATCAATCTCGTATATCAAGGGTGGTTAGTGGTACCTCAGCTTGATCACTTCATCGGAGACATGGTCTATATCTAACTTTCTTCTTTCAATTACCGCTTCAAACATCTCTTCACAAGAGCATTCAATCCAGCTAAGCCACTGGACATTAATTCACTGAATTCAGCCAATCGCAGATAAGGTCGTCGTCGCCAATGCGTAGAAGATCAAAGAACTCCTCGCAAAGAACTCTTCTGTATAATACTCTTAATACCGTCTATGCTTCTACGCCATACAAAAGCACAGGTAAAATGAGAGACCCTTAGAGCGTAAGTTTTATTGGACAAAATTGAGCTCCACTTTCTAATTTCGTTCGTCCACTGAAATCGTTGTTGTTAGTTACGTCGGTGTCATAGATGAAATCCTTGACAGTATTGAATGAGTAGTTGCCAACCACCACTTTCTCGTATGAGTGACACGAATTTCTACCCGTAGCCGTCTTATACTTTGTTTTACCCTCATTCACCGTTTAACCCATTTTTGTAAATTTCTTTTCAATAACAACAAAGGCAGCAGTAATATCAAACTTGTTATGCCAAATATAATCAGGGTACGTAAGGAGCTTGATACATTTGTAAAATATAGTGCCGTTACAATTTCTATGATCAAATTGAAGAGATTACTTAAAAAGGAATCATTTTTCCTGAAGACTTGTATGGTATAAAAATGTTCGAAGAAACTTACCGCAGCATTGACGGAGCTACGAATGCTATTCAACGTTATTCTGCAAAAACAAAATATTTTACAGGTATACCAAGTTTAGCTTAAAGTCGCTTATGGGGCTATCAAAATCGGCATCATAATTATAATGCAATATTAACTACATATAATCAGAAAAAATATAATGAATCGGATTTTCAGCTAGAAATCTCTGTTAAATTGGAGACTTGTATCAACTTTGAAGTGTTTAGTAAGAAATTAAAAAAAAGGAGGGCATATGATAATCTTGTACTAAAACAGTTTTCATCAAAAAAAAATATAAAAGTTCCAAACAGTGACAAAGCCGGGATTGACTGATTGATTGATCCAAAGAATTACACAGAATAAAATTTCAAGTCTCATTCACTTCCAGTCACAAATCAGGAATTGGTCAATCTTATTTTATTGTGATGATAGCTTAAAAACTATTAAACTCGCATTATCTGATTATTCTAAAAGTTGTTATTATTATTGATGACTATTAATTAATGTAATAATTTATTGAATATATTGACTATTTTGCTGACTTAAGTACATTCGCACATCTTATCAATTTTCTTATCAAACCTTCGATTAGCAAACCGTCAACTATACTAAAATAAAGATTAATGTCAGTAAAGTAAACTCAGTTAACACATCATACAATAAATAACCGCTGAGTTACGTTTAATCCTAACGTTGAAGCTCTTACCAGAAAAAAAAAACTACTTCATCTTATTCCAGACTGCTACTAGCATTTCTGTCTCTGCCTTGCTAGCAGTGTTCCAAGTTACAACGGTTAGAGACCAAATGCACACTGTGTCAAATGATCTGTGTAAATTTATCGTAAATACCATCAGATGAACGACATTCGACATGCGTTTTGGCAACCCAACCGTGATTTTCCGTGATTCTCCAAAGAGTGGAGTTAAATTATTCTTTGTGACATGCATGTAGCGGTAACTTACTGTCGAAACTCTGAAAGCGTGTTTCGATTTGCAATTACGAACATTAGGACTACAGGCTTTAGGTCTTCAGCTGTCCCTTGCTGTTTTGAGCAAATACATAACTACCAATTTGTGATCCATCAAGTCGTGTCCTTTACGAATTAAGCTTATTTATTCAAATTTTATGAAAATTGTATGCGCATTGCTGATTTTGGGCATGCGCCACTGTCAAACTCACAGAAATGAACGAAATCCTTTTATAGTAGTTTAAAGTATCTTACCAGCAATCAAATAACTTAGATAAAAGATAAACTTATTGATAAATTTACAGCTGATGCATTATTTTCTTAGTAAGAAAATATATAATATTCTTATAATAAAACTAATTATGAGCTCTCCTACTCGCAGTTTAATTAATATATAAGCCAATAAAGTTCTTGCATGTACCAATAAGGCAGGTCTCAGTTAAGGTTCCCATAAAGATTGCCAATACAGCAACTTGTTTTAATGTTTTATTATCATTTCGCATATTGATTGGAAGACAATGGATCCTTAAAGTGTGTCTACAAGCGCCGTAACTCAAACAAATTGCATTTAACAAACGCCTTCACCGTCCCCAGTACTCCTCAACATTATTTATATGGACATGCCTGTTTAGCAGTATGGATGCCTGCATAAGATTACCACATAAAGATTGCACAAAATGTGCAACCAAATTTCAAAATGTCCCTGCAATCCATTTATGCATAAATTGAAATTATGCCAAAACCCTTAACCAAAGGAGCATCGCATCCAAACGATTTTGCCATGTACATTTTTCAAGAATTTAGCGAACAAGCGATTTGTATGCATTTAAAATTACAACAGCTAAGCGGATAAATAATTCCAATACAAATCCCAACGAGACATCATGACGTCGTGTGCCTGTTGCTGCCAGTGCCAGTGCCAGTGCCAGTACCAATGCCAGTACAAATGCCAGTGATTGCATTCGCCTTTGTCCACTAACATAGCGCTTTTAGCAACGAGAATTAGCCAAGTCGATTCCATACAATGTCTTTCACGCCATCGTCGACATCAACGACGTCGTCGCTGGGTCTAGCTTATAGGAGAATTTGTTATTTGCACTGAAGTGATACGAAGTAGTTTGGAGTGGTCGCAGTGCACGTGATGTATACACCTTCATGGTTGTGGGTTAATGATTGGAATTCTTTTTTATTTGCATACCAACGACTTTTGCTCATGACTTCGAAATTTTTCAATTTGTTGCAATTATTAGCGGAATTCTTTTGGAATTGAAATTTGTGGGTTTTCGTATGCGGATTCTTGATTTTGTTTACATGTAACTATGTGACTTACATGTCACATAAAAATTTTTTGAAAATATTCAATTCAATAGATAATTTTTGGTATCTAAATATATTCAATAATTAAATAATTCTGTATTAAATTCTTAATATTAACTATTGTTTCCAATAGATAGGTTTTTCTAGAAATAAACCATAAAACTGTCTCCAAACGTTATAAACTGTTAACTGCAATAAGGCGAGGAAATAGGGTTTAGTAGATTTTATAATCAAGATTTTCTAAACAATTCATAACTCAGCATCCTAAAATACATATATCGTACTTGATTATTAAAAGATAATATAACTATAGCAAACACTATATTTTAAATAAGAAAAAACAAATATGTTCACACTATTCGACAAATAAGAAGTTTGATCCTCATTGAGACAGAATTCAACTTGACAATATAAATAAAATGAAAAGAATATCTTCAAACTACTTTATTATTTTCAATTTGAAACTATCTGGAATCAATATGTTAGCAATATAAAGACTTTAATAATAGTAAATATAACTTACTTACATATTTAGTTGGCGAATAGCCTCTGCCAGCCAGCCCAATTAGTTGCTTGCTATCGCCAGTTGGTAATACCAACTATGTCATATCGCGGTATAGCTCATATAGCTCATCGTTCCATCTAATTCGATACTCGGCGCCAACGCGTAAGGGACCATAGATCTTCCGAAGAATTGTAGTACTATAATAGAATACTATGTCTCCAATTTTTTTTATCTTTTATAATTTATATGGAAAAAATCTTCTAAGCTAACCTGAACTAAGTGAGGCTATTGTTAAGCAAACGATATTCCGTAGTACACAATTTTTTCATCTGGTACTCTTTCAGATAAACGTACTGGATATCTTGAATTGCAGAACACAAACAGAACAGAAAGACGAATGTTTTACTAAATCTGCATTTTATTAAATCTGCGTCCCCTTATTTTAACTTTGAAATGTGATAGTTAACATCTTCAGTCAAGAAACCAGTGATTCACACCTATTGTGACTGACGTACTTGTCAACATTTTTATTATTAACCTGTAAGCTATTTTGAATCGCATTGGATATTTTTTATTGATCCTTGCCATTTCAAATAACATACTTCGATATTTGGAAGAATAACTCTGAGTATAACTAACTCACTTGAATGGAAGAGTAGTGCAGTTGATCACTGTTAGGCACTTTTAGGGATTCATCTGATCTACGTATGAACAAGGCTAAGCGGTAGTATCACAACGGGCCATTATTTGAGCTCAGGTGGAATTTGTGGTACAAGACCACCACTCGAACCTGACTACAAATGCAGTCTGACCGTTACATACTCTATCTTACCAATTAATTTGAATACAAAATGTTTACTTGAGTTGAGTACATTCTATCCTTATATCTAATCATATAAAAGATCATATCACATCTTTTAAATCTTATTTAATTACTTGCCTGAAGTGTTCAATTAGTTAAGTCTACTAATAGTTGTAACAATTACCATCACCCAGAGTAAAAAGATTTCTTAGAATTCCTGCTTGGGTGGGTGGCCATTAAATTGGCACAACGTGACCGCAATTCTAAGTTGCAAAACACATGATTTGAAAAATTAAAAACGGGGCCCTGCAATATTGCATACATGGACTGAATGCATAACATAAACAAGCAATAATTTAAACTGCAACAATTTGTAACGTGAAAAACTGAATTTATTAGAAAATGTAGAATTTTCCACCGTCAGCAATAAAATGGCGTCTTAAGCAAACTGTGAAACCATAACTAACGATGCCATATCGATTAACCATAATCATCAACAATGAGCCGCACTTAAATCTACACTCGTGAGCATACTCGTATAGTATGAAAAACTCGTATATCTCATGTGATGAGCTCCGTTGGATCCTCAATTTGATGATTTTTTACTCGTCATTTTCTTGGCTTAAATATACAGCGACGCGAATTGGAAACGTGATCGATTGACTACCGACAAGCAAAATTGACCCAAAAACAAAATAACAAACAACAAACGTTTGGATATTAAATGTTGGATAAAAAGGAAATAATTTTCAGTAAATATGTTGGCGCAATTTATACAAAATACCCGTATACCCACAAGTATCCACGAATATAAATTGGTCATGCCAAATTACGTTGTTTGCACGTTGTACGGTAATGAAAACTCAACACCAAAACAATATAAAATACAACTACAACAACAACAACTATTATGACTACTCAAAACAGTGGTGTAGATATAAGGGCTACCATACAGCATCATTCAAAACACACAGCTATTCAGGTCTTATCTCCTCACTTGTATTGAAATTGTATCCACGAAGTGATCTCTTGAGTTTAAGAAATAGCCAGAACTCACATAGTGTTAAAGCAACAAACACGATAGTTAAGGAACAATATACGTTGAATTTTTGATGGAAAGGTCTCGAAAAATAGTTTGCAATGTGAGATGGTGCATTACTGTTATGTAAAAACCAAGTCCTATTCTTAGTTATCATACGTTTTATATTATCTTGATAGTCAGAATGATTAGCTTAATATGCATCAAGATCCATAAGAATCGTTCTGGATCCTTAAAATCCATTTTCACTTACTAGAACTTAAAGTAATTCACCAAGTCCCATCTCTTTAATAAGTATTAATATTTGTCCTATCATTGGAAGTTTTAGTTCATCAACAGATGTTGAGTATTCATCTAAAACCTTCTGACGATATGCAGTAACATAAGACATCTCCCCGGAAAGTGCTTCATCATCTTCTCTAGAACTAGAGACCAGAACTCGGAAATGATTCCTGGTTTATTTAGGAAGTGATTCAAACTGCAATGTAGTGTTGGACTTATCAAATTATTTTTAATTATTAAGTTCAGAAGTTCCTAAATATTTTACCTTTTAATATCCATATTAAAAATAACGCTTGCAAGGGCACTGTCAGGCTCAAAGCAATAGGCTTTGATTACATCAAAAGCCTATTACATTTGGATTACATCAAACTTTTTAACCACATGCTTAAGTTTTGAGACTACTTTAGAGTAATATTTCCCTCAAGAAAGAAGTGGAAAATATCAACTTTCAAGAATATTATGATATTACAAATTTCACGGAAGGTCCAAAAATGGATGTAGGAAAATATTCGCCATTAACAGATATAATTTACTCTGTTAGGTTAGCTATTGAAACTACAGTTTTTCAGGCTACGGTCTTAGCTATTATGCAGGCAAGTGGGTTAATTACAACCTGTACCAAGAAGTAATGTAAGGTTGTCATCGTTATTGATTGCAATCAAAACAATTCAATATTTTACCATTAAGTTAAAACTATTAAGAGAATACAGGGAAGAAATTGGTGGGCTAAATTAACTCACGGACTTTACTCTTATATGAGTTCTTAGACATAGGAACAATTAAACATGCCTTGACATTCCTATGAACGTCTGGGAACCGATACATGTTTCTCTAGAAATCGTTAAAGGAGGTACATTTCTTCACTTTCTGCAACAAGTTAACAATTAATGAATGTCACTCACAATATGTAAAAAATTCAAGACCAGGTCAGGGGAACTTATTTACAAGGACCGAGTTCATACTCCAGGCTTATCCTTGTTCGTTTAGGTCACTACTGAATTAGATCACACGCGGAGAAACTACGTCTTCCGTTCAACATTTGGATGATTTTTTAGAGATGTTCTTTCTTGACAGTTTTTTAGACTGTTCATCAGTAAGAAAAATAGATTTCTAAAATATTGTGTGAGACGGAAGGGTACAGTTTTAGTATAATATTTTTTTGTTTTACTTCTTCTCTTCTGATTCAAAAAAAAATTATGTTAACTTATGTAACGAACATTTAAATTATTTACAACTACAATAAGGGGCAAAAAGATTCACGTCCATCCCTCTACACTAAGACCATTGAGTGCTCTTATGAACATAATTCTCTAAACAAAACATTCATTTAATGACATAGCAATATTTTCACTAAACGTGAAATCCATTGACTATGACTCTGTGAATTCGTGTAAACTTGTACAACATCATCGACGCTAATGATTATATGTTATCGTGTTGTAATTTTACACAAAACTCTAATGATGTATGAGGTATATAGAATTTTTGGTAAGTCTGCCATAGTCTGCCAATCTTCTCTACAAGCGAACGAGAGACAGCGAATCATACAAAGAAATAGCCAACAGCTCCAGGTTATATGGCAGATAGATCAAAACAACGGACACTAACTATGCTCATCATCAAGCGTTAACAAGCTCATTTTTCTTAAGTTGACTGCCTAGGAACATGTAAACTTGTGATAATCAGTATTGAGTAGGCAATCATGTTTGTTTGTAGCCAATAATCAAAACATAAATCGATGATGGCGCATCTTGCTCGATTTTACGAAATTCAATCAATACGTGGATGGATGAGTACGGATGCATAAAATTATGACGCTAAAATGATCGTTGCTGCGTTGTAAGATTAGTAACTATTGTAGTTACATTGTTACATACTTTCATACAAATTACTAGTTTCAAAGCGTGAGCAAATGTATTTATGCCCTTTCATTGTCGCTATAAACAAATTGTTTGAATAATAGCCTCAACAAGGGTTAAAAGTTGAAGACTAAAATTAAGAAGAAAATCATGGATACGAAAATGTTAACTCTTCAATATTTTTGTATCACTGGAAAGTTGGTGTAGTGAACTCTCATCGTGAAGATAAATATGAAATATTACATATATGTATGTATTTTCTCCAACACTTCATTTTGATCTATTTTGGATATAAAAAAAAAATCGAAACTGAAAATCCAGTGTGATTATTTTGACTTGCAATTAATATAATTTTAATACTGAGTTTTAAGATTTTGTGAGATTATTTTCAAAATATATCCGCATTTTTACAGAACAGATCCTTTCACTCAAAGTTCATGTGTAAACACCAACATCCTTAAATCGTGAAAATTATATCAAATTATATCAAAATTGCTTCCAATAGTTTTGGTTAATATCAGAAATTATTGTCGGCGCACACACATCGCCTCACATCAAGAAATCCATTACCTTCAAGAACCAGGCGCATTCTCAACTGTGTCGAGTAAAATGATAATAAATAACGCCTCAACACAAGTAAATTATGGTTATTTAAATAAACAATGCACGATTTCTGTAAGGCAAACATGTTATCCTACACTGATGCCGAAATAATGACTGTAACCACAGCAGTGGGGACGCCTTACTCTAAAAGTTTGACAGGTTTTACTCCACTTACGGTGCACTCGTCAGTTTGTTCGTCTGACTCTTTGTTTGTCTACACCAACTGTCAGTCAAACTTGTCAGCTCACTTCAAAATTTACATCGCACTGAGTTGCTTCTGAAGCTTTACTGCAGCTCAGTATGGAACAAAACTTCTCTTGAAAAAAAATTAACTTCAATCATACAATTTTTTGACAATATGGTATAGAGGTAAAATCTAGGATTTACCTTTCAACATTATTTCAGATCTAAACACCAAGATCAGTCGTTCTCATAGATAAGGGCTTCTATTTAAAACACAAATTACATATCTAAAGAGAACTGTATTTAGTGTTAACTTAGGACAAATATTACTAGTGATACTAATCACACCATAAAAACGTTGAATTACACTCCATTTTATAACTGAAGATTTCCGATCATCTCCTTACGTGAACGAAATAAATCATATGCACACAAATAAAAACATTTCTTCGATAACCGTATCAGAAGTTTTCCCGATACCGGTTAACTTTAGATGGCAGAGAATGGCATCTCTTTTGGCGGCAGGTGCAAGAAAGAGACCCATGTTACACCTTGATTGTTCTTTGAATCACAGCATACGGTTGGAAAATGGGACTCCATACTGAATAATGATAATTAAATATTGTTACTCCATCTAAAGTTGGAAAATATTCGTCTACGTCAAACGACACTAATCGAATGCTGCCACTCAACATGCGTATTTTTGAGATTTAATAACATCCATCAAGGGTTCCTTAATCGGGCATTTAGCTTCCTTACTATAAGCGGCACAATCATATAGCAAAAATTACCTGATAACTTGCTTATATATATATATTAGTTCTCGTAGATCCTATGAGAAACAAAGGGCCAAAAATAGGTATACTATAATATTTTTCTAGTTTCATTTTTTGCTTTTGAAGATACCGACATGCAACGCACTAAAGTAACTGTCAAATCATTTAAATCTGTACTGGCTAGCACATTGAACACTTGCAAAGGTGATCCAATCAATTCTCAAGATGATGATTAGAAACACAGTCCAAGATATTAATAAAAGCACTTGTTACAAAAATACATTAAATTTCTAATTAAAAAATGACTAAGATTATAAGGAACCGTGAAATCCGATCGATTTCGAAACTAACAATCCCTTGTATACATTCTTCACAATTTCAGTGTGTGATATATTCTATCGAGACCGCCATATCTAGTTTCAGTTCTTTGCTTTTCATAGAGGGTAGTGGCGTATAATGTACATTATTTGTGTTACTTTATATTGCAATTTATTTCACCATCGACTAGATGATCTTACTCCCTTTCTTTTTTGCTCTCCACAATCACAGGAACCCAATATTTGTGCTTGAGTGAGCTTTAGTATATAGGGCTGCCATTGCAACATTGCCCTTTACAACCAATTGTTTCAAGGTTCATGATCGTCCCGTTATGTGATCGAAATAAGATCTGATATGCATTGGAGACTATTTTCATAAGTCTAAATTTATACCTTCACTTTATTAAGCATGGAGATATTGTTTCTGTGAATAGACCATTGAGTTCTTATTACTTATAGGGCATATATATATAAAGGCAATGAATAGTTACCTACACTTCGTTCCATATTATTGATGTTATTGACATAAGTCAACCAATCAATTCTCAGAATAGCCTGACGAACCATAACCAAATAACTAAATATTTATATAGGAAAGTGAAAAAGATTATAAGTTGTCACACATAATAAACTGTGTTAGTATACCAGTTAGAGGTGCAGTAAGTAAAGCCACTCCAACTTTACATAACTGTATACCATATCTGAGCCTGTTCTAGCTATTTGTTCCAGATCATCGATTAACAAATTTTAATAAAACCTCTGTCTTGATCCATCCTTTTTAAACCAGGGTATTGTACATAAAATATTTACATAAATTTTTTACAATACTATTAAAAATTAAAGCTAAGCAACTCGAACATACATACAATATATGTCAATAGATGGCATTAATCGCCTAAACAATAGAAACGAACAGAAATGGATTTTTTGATCTGGCTTTGGCTTTTAATTATCAATTATCAAAGGTTTCCATATATTATGCATAAAATTAAAAATAAAAATTTATGAACTCTTCACCCAACTATATTCCATTTTTGCTACAAACATGCCGTGGTTATTGCTTCAAAAATTTAGCTCATAATACTTCCTCTTGTCTACATGAGAATATATATTTTTTTTCCTAAGGAGAATCAATAAAAAAGTAAATCAAGAACAAATTACCTAATTTAAAAAAGCGATAAATCTTTGATTGCATTATCTATTAAGCAATCCAAACAGTGAAGCACAGTCTCACGGCTGGTGTGTGTGGAAATTCAGTGTTGTTGATAAGCTGCTGTGCAACAAACGGCGAATGCAACTAATGTGGAGCCACATTTGAAGGCCAGAGAGCAGGCAGCCAACAGACACTGCCAAAGCGCACACAAGTAAGTGAAACCTATTTAGGCTGACGTTTGATCCTCACTCATCAAACGTCAAAGTGAGAAGCTCACAAATTCATTCTGAAGCACGTTGATGATGAAGATCAGATAAGCGCAGATCGTATAACACCGCGCAATGAAGAGTTTGCCGAGCACACATACACTTATGAGCCACCAGCAGCATCCTGTGTATATAAAGTAAATCTCTGCATTATACAAGTACGAGTACGAGTGCGAGTACTAAAATCATTCTTTCTTTTTTTATTCAGACGAGACGAAACGTTGATGTGTTGAGCTTCACCATTCCCGCATTGATCTGCAGCAAGAACGATTTAGCGGGTTATACGTCTAAGTTTGGTTGGTTCTGCAGTGAAAATCATACAACGCGGCGTTTTGTTTATTTTGAAGCTATAATTTAAGCCATAATTGCATGCCAACGGCCAGAATTTGTAACTAAACTGCAAATTAGCAGCCAATTCCACAGCCGATTAATAACCATAATTATTGACTCATGCACGCTGGCTGGGCCAGGATACTGCGCCATACCCGTACACTTTCGGACACGTTGATGATAATAATAATGACGATAATGTTGCCAGTGATAATGAAAATGCAGTATGTGATTATGCAGGCCGGAATTTGCAGTTGGCAGCTGTTTATTGCAGCTCCAGTTCCACTGCTGTAGCTGCAGAATAGCCAGCCAGTCACCCAGTCAGCCAGTCATCCAGTCAGCTCCATGTGATGACTGCGAATTGCGTGGCATGTTTGGTGTAGTATTGAAATTACCTGTAAGAAAACAATCGTGAGACACCGCAAGCTTCATGCATACATCATCCGCTGCGTACCGAGTATATGGTACAAGCATATGATGGAAAGAGTTCCTATTATTGTTGCTGTTGTTATGGAGTTGCTGTTGTTGTTGCAGTTGCAGTTGTTATTGCATCAATTTAAATGGTGCGCGCCTCACGTAATTACCTTAAAGAGATGACATAAAGATTGACTTGACTTCAAATTAGGAATACACATGCGTATACATATATCAGCCTTAATGTATTCATGTTTGTCAGTATGCACAGATTTCCATGGAACCAGTGTTGCAGGCTTTGGTTCTCTTTTCTGATCTCAAAATAAATTTAGGTACGCACGTATTACTGAAAATTCGCCCTAATAGCCACTTAATTAATGAGCGTGATCGTTAATGCGGCTTCCTGCGTGTTCCCAATAATTTACATCATCATTATCTTTTACGGGCTATCATTTTTGGGTAATCATTGTTTTCATGGTATTTTTAGCCAAATTTTATAGTTTAGTCTAATGTGTTGAAATGAGAGTTCATCAAAGCTGAAATAAAGAGAAAGAGAAAAGGTTAACCGCAATTTTAAAACCCTTCATTCACATTATTATAATTCAATCAATTACTTATTTTTTTATTAAAAAGAGTTTGCAATTTTATAAAAATTACAGGCATTTTCAATATAATAATTTTTGTAATTTCATAAACTTTTTTTATTCAAAAAATCAATTTAAATTTTATGCGAAAAAAAACGAGTCCTGAACTCGAAGAGGTTAAGAAATTTGTTGACAGGAATATGGCTCGAAAATTCTGTAAAAAACTCAATCATCTGTCAATTGACTACAAGCCGGAGTTAATTTCTGAAAAGATATAAATGCCAATAAAGTGATAGATATCCAAGGTATGGTTAACATATAAAGGTTTTAATTCTCTATAAATTCGTTGACGATGAAATAATCCTGACTATGGTAAAGTTAAAAAAGGTATAACGCGGCTGCTGGTTTTCCGGCTGAAATGTTCAAAGTTGGTGGCGAAACAAACTATTTACGTCCATATAAAAAGGTGTTAAATAACACTAACAGTTCTGTTAGAAATATTAAAAAGCTTACAGGTTTCTAAGAATCATGAGGTCTTAGGAATATTCCAAATACAAATTATTTGGAAGTATCTGTAGACAATTCACTGTATGACTTTAGCTGGGTAAAACACATCTTCTTAACTCTTAGTCGGTGGTTGATATACTAGCATCCGATCGTTATTTCCAGTCGAAGACATCTCTAAAAGGAAACGATGTAAGTCAGCTATCTATAAAATAAACTTATAAGTATCCATTATTTCTATAGCTTACTCTTTGAATACAAAGAACCCAAACGATCTAGTAAGTTGATGGAATGATATAAGACATCTATCTATAAAGTAAACTTATAATTATCCATTATTTCTATAGTTTACTCTTTGAATATAAGGAACCCAAACGATCTAGTGAGTTTATGGAAACGATATAAGTCATATATTTATGAAATAAACTTATAATTATCCATTATTTCTTTAGTTTACTCTTTAAATATAAAGAACCTAAACGATCTAGTGTGTTGATGGAAACATCATAATACGTTATATGTATAAGGTTTCTTCACTTTTTGTTATACTTATGTTTTTACTCATATCAGATTCATTTTTAACCCTTATAAGATTAAACACGATATTCGTGGCGTCTTCCGATTTTATTATTATTATAGATTGGCCGCACTTCTTTTGGATTAAATTTTCTAAGATCTATCTCTCCATTTGAGAGATTAGTTAGGAAGCTTGGACAATAACCAAGTGTTAAGAATGCATTGAGGTCATTCGAGAGAAAAATTCTACAAAAGTTCTATGGACCCTTATGCATTGGTAAGGAGTATCGATTTAGATGAAACGATGAGCTGCATGAGTTGTACCATTCGCCTCAAATGGTGTTTGATTCAATCTCGCTAGCGAAAAAACGATTAGAGGACATCCGTTAATTTGGTGGAAGCAGCAGATAACCAACAATATAAAGGCACTTGGTACTACCAACTGGCGACAGTAAGTCACTGATCGCGTTAATTTGAGCAAGCTACTGGACGCGGGCAACGACGATTTACGTCTGTGAAGACGTGATGAATTGCAAACTATTTAAGTAAATTACTTAAAATATATTAAAATAAAAATTAATTCCGATTGGATTCTTAATAATAACAGAATAATTTAATATGGGCAAATTAATGCACTTGAGATTACTTGCGATATCATAACACATTACTTTTTGACAGCATTTTTTAACTCTCTATTTAAAAATTTTGTACGAAATTCTTCTAATTCTTCCATTTTTGTAGACAATTAAAACGGAATACCCTCCCATCAAAGCATTTCCCATAATTCCTTCAACCATTTTTTTTGGAATAATTTATTGAAATAATTTGTAACGATAAATCTGACTAAAATATTACCGCTTATCGTGTTTATCGATAAGTTAAATTTTTGATTGTTTTTCAATTTAAATTAATTCTTCATTTTACTTAAATAAATCGCTTTTTAATATCCGATATGAACGTCTCTAGGAATTATTATTATGGTTCATTTATTTAGATAAAATTTTTTATTATTGTTATATATATTTAAATTTGCCGATACTGTCAGTTTTTTATTAAATTATTATTTTACAGATACAGTACAGTATAAACTGTACAGTTTTAGTTATATTGAAAAATAAATAAGGTTATATAAAACATATGAAATGACTATTAAAATAAATAATATACGAATATAACAAAAATAAATTTAAAAAAATAAATTTAATTAATAAATTATTTATATATATTTTTATATATCATACTAAATATATTTTTATGATTATTAGTTTTGTCTAATGCTTCTGGAAATTTTTATTTGTACTACTTTTATGAATCGTGGTGAACTTTATTCACTTGTACTCAAATCATCAATTAATAAATACACCACCATCATTAGTTATTTTACGTACAAAGGAAAAAGTAATGGCAGAGATATAATAAATTTATATCTCTGATTATAGTGCATTATATATATTTTTAAAAAATTTAAAATACGATATAGTAGACTTAAACGAACTGTGTAAATAAATAGAAAATAAAGTGAATTGTGTTTTCAATATTTAAAACACATGTTAACCAATAATACTCAACAATACAACATAATATTGTGGTTTTGTCAGTTAAAAGAAAGAAAAAGCTAATTTAATTTTAAAAACTGTAAGTGTTTTAACTTTAAATTAATGTTTAAATTATGTTTTCTAATTACGAAAAGAACGTATATAGCTTTATTTGCTGCGCATTTTAGTTTTTTTTTCTTTGTTTATCTGCATTGTTTTCTTGCGTTTTAGGAATTTCTTATTTACAATCTTTTTAAATGTTGTGTTGCCACCTTATTGCGTTGAGCCAATGAAGCTACGCATGATTTTTTAAATAAATTTGGGTTAATGGCTATTAACAGAATAATGATCATTATTAATATATTTTCATAATAATAATGATCAGATTTATTTTTAATTTCAGTTATTTTTTTATAATGAAAGGTAAATTGTTATAATTTAAATTGTTTGATCTATACGCTGAGCCATTTACCTGTACTACCTTACCTTTCTAGCATTTATAAATTTATATTTATTTATTTACTTATTTTTTATACTCTGTTTATTAAGAAGGTTGTGTTCTATTGATGGAGGGAGTAGTCGTTTTGTAGAAATATGTACTTACCAATATTGATTTTATTTGCTTTACAGAAATCATAAGTTAAAGTTAAATAATGTTTTATTTTCTTTAGTTTGATTTATAAATAGCATATAATACAGTAAACACTGAATTTGTGTAGAACATAATATTTTCTATTCAAATTTATTAGATATTCAACAATTACTACATTTTATATATGTTAAAATCGACATATATAAAAATATATATATTTCATACAATATAGTATAGAGTAGATTGTGTTAAAATATAAATATAATCTATAATCCTTAAGTTAATTTGATGTTCAAAAATGTTTTTTTTTTTTGTTAATTTTTCAAAATTTAATTGGTTTCAATAATTTATAACAAACATATTTTGAGTAGATATTTATCATTTAATCCAATTTTTATTTTGCACTATATGTACAAAAACAACTCATAAAGCTCATTACTAAACTTTTACCTTTATGCTAACTGTTCTTACTGTCATTTGTATTAAATTAAGCTTGATATATATGTATATAGTATATAATAAAATTAATTTTTTTAATTTTAAATATGTGAACGCTCAGATAATAACAGTTTTCTATTAAATGTATCAGCGTTTACCTCAGAATCTTATATAGTAATTTTCAATATTGCATAATATATTTATTAATTTATTTCAGTTTATTTGTTTATGATATATATTCATGCAAAATTTGTATACGATGTGCCATATTTGTTTATTTGCACGTGATATAGTGTGTCGTTTGCAATGTTTTGTTTATTAATCTGGCAATATATTCCCCATTTTTTAATTCACCACACCTGCAAAACATCAACTTACGTCAATCGCGTTCCTTTTTATGTATTGCTTCGCCTTAAAAATCGTAGTCTCGTTTTTTTGTTTGTGAAAATAATCCTCGAATTCCAGTTTTTACTTTGTTCAATAAGAATTAAATATATTTGAAAAATCATACATATTTTATATTATTGAAATTATTAAAGTGATGCAAAGGAGTCTATTATAGATAAATATAAAAAAAATTAATTGTAAGTCAAAGCAGACTGCAAAGTTGTAGAAAACGATGTAGAAAATTGTTACTCAACTAATTGAAAAAGTCATTGAAGCACCAATACTAGTTTATGGCAAATAATTTTTAAGGGGCGGTGTGCGGAGAAAACCAGTGATGTTACCTTTTTTCAAATACGTTTTCAGCTGATTTGACAAAATAATGGAAAAAGTGACGCAGCTGGAATTTTAAAAATAATTTATTTAATTAGCGTTTGAAAATCGGATACTTATTGAATTATCTGTTTTTAGCACTAAAACAAGAGGAAATTTCTGAATTTTATTTTTGAGAGTTGGTTGACGCTGGTTTAAGCGAATGAACGCCTTCATGTCGTGATAAGAACACAATCCGCGCTTGACCCCAGACCTAAATTCCTCTTTTATTAATTAAAAGATTATTGATAGGGAAATTATTTGTATTCTCTAATTTGGCTGGAAATAAATTTGTAAATATGCTGGTACTAATACACTAAGCGTAAGGCTTCTTGGTTTTCAGTAAATATTAGTTTACAAAGACCTTCATTGTTATTAAATATTTAATAAAAAAAAAAAATTTATATATTTATTAGCTTACAAACTGTCGACTTTTCAGACTTTTGATAATAATTTTTGATGATTCAGTGACATTTTGTTTATATTTACTCTTTGTTGTTTTTATTTTGTTGAACTGATCACTTCATGACTCACTGGTTGATTGGTCATGTAGTTTTATCAAACTTAAAAATTAATTGACAATTACACTTCTTCCGTTTTACTCTGTTTATATAACAAAACAACGGGATTAAAGGTTTACATTAATATTTACGAAAAACAAACTTCATTTCAGTTTTGCATTAGAATTGGAATTATAAATCTTTCCATTTATAAATAAACAAAAATCTTAACTATGTCGACACGCAAGAAGTCTTTGCTTAAAGTCATCATACTGGGAGATAGTAGCGTTGGCAAGACATCGCTAATGAATCAATATGTAAATAAACGCTTCTCAAATCAATACAAAGCCACAATTGGTGCTGATTTCTGTACAAAAGAAGTTGTTGTCGATGACCGAGTGGTGACAATGCAAGTAAGTCTATACATCCCCTAATAAAATATTGCTTAAAGTAACGTTTAACATGTTTGGAACTTTTTAGATATGGGACACTGCTGGTCAGGAACGCTTCCAGTCATTAGGTGTTGCCTTCTACAGAGGTGCAGATTGTTGTGTACTTGTTTATGATGTTACGGCACCAAACTCATTCAAAAATCTCGACTCATGGCGTGACGAATTCTTGATACAAGCAAGTCCAAGAGACCCTGAACATTTTCCATTTGTTGTTCTTGGAAATAAATTGGATTTAGATAATCGTCAAGTAAGTAAAGCCAAACGAATATATTATCAATTTTTTTAATAGTCAGTATCTTATCTTAACAGAAATTTTGGATATTTTTGTTTTTGCAGCTTTTGTTATATGCAAAACAACAGAGAATGCAAACAAAAGCGTTTTAAATGAAATATATAATTAAATAATTTATTATATTTTAAAAGTTTCTTAGAAAACTAAAACAATTTTTTATTGTGCAATTTTACTGCACAATTAAATTTGAACTTTGCATTATCAAATTAATTTCCTGAAGTCAGAAACAAGCTTAGTCTCTATTTGTAAAGTTCAAAAAATATTAAAAACTGTTTTCATGATTTTACTGTCTGTATTTTAATAAATTATTTCAGTTTATTAAAGCTATCTGGTTTCTGGTATCTGGAATATTCACAATGTTAGTGTTGTAAATTCCATATCTGTACCAATGGGTTACAAGCAAGATATGACAACGTATATATGTATTTTTTTTTAAAAACTTTCCTTCAATAGTTTAATTATAATTAAACATAATTTAACCTGAACCGGCTCAGTTATATCGGACCATTGAATCATTGAACCACATCAGAAATATAGGCGGTATAAAACATATAAAGTTAGTCCGATATATCTGTCAATGTGTTGCAAACTGACTGTATCTTTTGTTAATAATATATGACACAAATTATTTGTTTAAACAGACAAAATACGTGCAGATCTAAACTTGATTTTAAAAACAAAAATTTTAATTTCATAACTCAGCATTTGCTCTTCATGTTAGTATTAATAACATAACTATTTTTAAATAAAGTTAACATCATTGTGCTAATCATTAATGGCACATATTCCCAATTATACAGTTCGAAGAGCTGATACTGATTTGTACAAAATATGTATCATTAATTCCAATTAATATGTCTAATTAATCGTTATTTTTGAAGGAGTTAATAGTTCATGTTTTTTTTTCTATACTTAAATAATAATTGTTGTGGTCAATTTCATTTAAATAATTTTTATTATAACCTTTTGTAGTAGAAATTTCTATATTTAGCGTACACCATCATTATCAATGCTTATCTGATCTCCATGACGTCACCCAATTGTTGTCCTGCCGTAATGCACGTATTAAATATACTGATTACTAAACTATGTCTCATTGAAAGGGCCAACTCGACCTAGACTAGTTCCTACTAAACCGCATACACCCCCTTGTACATCTTTTATCCAAACAACCCTTCCTCTCATTCTTAACTAATTGATTATAACAACATATTTATTTATGACGCAATCTGTTGAATGATTAGTTAAAAATTGATTATTTATAACAACTCATATGTATTAGTTAAATAATAGCTTTGATTAATCCCAAAAAAATAGTGAAATATGCATGAACTCCAAATGTGATTTGACTATTGATTTTCAATTGAATTACACAAATTTTTTATAGTTTTTATAATTTATTACATTTTTTTTTATAATTCTTTCTATTTCTTCTTTGTTTTTTTTTATTATTGTTTTGTTTATTTATTGCTTTTTTTATTATTGTATTTTTTTATTTGTTTTTTATATTAGTTTGCCTGTAACCTTACAGATGTCTTTCTAGTTATCAAGTTTTCTACCTTCTTGAGTAAATTTAAGTTTAAGGTAGTAAATTTAAATTTACGTTTAATCATAAGAATTATACTTATGTTAGCTTGCCACTCCAAACCTTGTGCACCAAAACTCACTTATATACAAATAATGGCTTATTGTAGTACCACGAATGAGACGCTGACCATACGCCAGGCCTAAAGGACCACCAGAGATAGAATTTACAAAAGTCTGAGGCACGAACAACAACTTTTGTACTATTGGATTTCGTATAATTAGACTTCAGTCGGAGCTGTTGTTGTGACCTGCTCGGATCTGCTTATAGGGATTTCCCTTTGGGAGGTGAGGAACGGGACTAGGTCGTTGTGATTGACGAGTGGCTCCGGATTGTAAACCCGACCATTTTTTGAAACTCTTAAGAGTCATCAGCTACGATGGCTTTTCTTTCCTTTTCTTTGAATTGAAGTTTATTAATTTATATGTAACTCTATTTTTTTATTTCCTAATCCACTCTCCTTTACCATGATCAGAGTAGTCTGCTTCGATTGAAACCGATACTCCTTACTTTGCTCTTTTTTTTTTCTAAATATTAAGACTAAATATACAGTAATGACTACAAAACCTTCCACCTGTTAATATATTTTTACAATTTTTGTTTTTATTTTTAGGTTTCAACAAGGAGAGCGCAACAATGGTGTCAGTCAAAGAATGATATACCTTATTTTGAAACATCAGCGAAGGAAGGTATAAATGTGGAATTAGCCTTTCAAACTATTGCTAAGAATGCACTCGCTCAGGAAGCTGAGGTGAGTAATACTTACTCATTGTTTTCAATTGAATATTTCATATATATAAATAAATTACTTATATTTAAAGGTTGAACTTTATAATGAATTTCCTGATCAAATTCGCCTTAATGCTGATAGGAATAATCGCCCTGGAAACGTTGATAGCTGCCAATGCTAATGAAATAGGTGACAGTGGAAAACTTTTAAAGAACAAATAACGAATATGCAATCACGTTTAGATCAGAGTAGGTATCTTAAAGCCAGAAGCCAGGAAAGAATATTGAGAACAACAAATATAATGGCGCCGAAAATAACATAAACACAATTAAATAAATACGTATACATAAATAATTATTATACATATTACGAAATACAATATATAAATATAATAGAACTTATCTTAAGTAAAAACATCAAAAAAGAAAAAATAACAAAAAAATTTAAAATAACAAAGCTGAGCTACAAAATATTAAATTTGAAAAATGAGAAAAACAAAAGCAAACAGCAAAAAATTAGCAAACTTTTTCAATATTTTTGAAAATTTTTATTGAAATTTAGCATAAAATTAAACTAATTAATTTTACTTTAATTATAACGCGATATTTGATAAAAACATATACATGTACATGATGTAATGTTTATTGCTGAACAGTTTTCCTATTTTCATGCTCTTGTGCCGCCCGTGCCGAATCTTTGGTTATTGTTAATTAAAATTTATTTACATTAAATGAGAAAGAAAATAAATAATTGTACATGCACTTTTATTCAAATTGAAAACCTTGTGATTGTGATGTTTTTACAATTTGCTCTTAATTCTTATATTTTTATTTCTATCATTTATTCTATATTTCTTAATTGATTAAATAGTAAATAATTAATAAAAAAAAAATTGGAAAAGTAATGCTAAACGTAGACAAATAATAATAAAAATTGTATTGAATTTTTAATTTTAATATTCTTTATTTTTTAAAAAAAATTTTGTTGCTGCAGTATATAAATATTTTTATTAATTTGTAAAATATAAAATAAAAAAAATTTATAGAAATTTATAATTAAGCTATTGATAATAATTACATTTTTGAAATAAAATAATAATACAAAAATTAATATTTTTAATATTGTCTTGTGAAAAGAAGTTTGTAGTTCGGATTAATCTTTATTAGTTTTATATTATAATCATATTATAAATGCAGCTCATATCATCACATCCATAAAACCACAAATGGAATTAATACCCCAAAAAACAATCAATTAATCACTGTATACAACGATCCATATATTTGTATGATAAAGATATACCTTTTCATTCTTCGGGGTTATAGTGATGTGGTTTTCAAACGATCTCGACTACTTATCATCACTCTGAAAGAAATACAAATCACACCTAACCAGATCAGTTATTACAAATTAATCTTGATATGTGCCTTAATGCTGCTTTATACCTTATTAAATCGTTCCTTATCACATCAAATCTCACTATTCATGCTCATTATCTCTCATTAAGGGCAGTCAAACATGGTAAGAAGAGTAAGATTATTCTTTCTGTCCAATGGTACCGAGATAGTACGACAAACCACAACACGAGTCAAATCCATAAAAATCCATAGCATTGCTCTTGATGCATATATTGAGTTACAGTACAACACAAAATTACGTTAGATTATAAAATTCGTGGTTCTGATTAGACACCACTGTCAAACAAAACTTTCATTCAAGGCATTATATGTTGAATTTGGACTTATTTAAATTTTAGAATTACTGCACTTACACATTCCGCTTACTACAAAAGTATATAAGTATAGTATACAAAAGTATAGGACCTGTATTTTTTTGATAATGACTAATATCTGACACAAGCCATCAGATCTGATCGCTACTGCCACATAATTCCTTTTTTTTTTTGATGTAGAATTAAAAATTAGAATTTGGAATTCAAGTCAAGGTTTCAATTTAGCTTTATTGCAAAAAAAAGTCTACCAGGCGTGTGATTGGTGATGCAAATTGACCCCTAAGAGGATACGATTTGTCACCATTTAGCTATTTTTTGTAAATTTACTGAAAGAATCATACTTATGAAGACAATCCTATATTTTTATCAAAACAAATACATCCGTGAAATAATGGCTAAGGTGTTGCCAACTGTTTGCTGACAAATCTTCGGAAATTACAATAAAAATATCCAGTACTGTAAAAAAACGCATACAGAAGTTTTTAATGATGTATTTCACACTTGATTGCATGAGCCAAATACTATATAGAAATAAAAATTCAATCATACTCGTAATCGCAGGTATATTTTATTTACGTTCACTTTTGAAACTACAAACCAGAATCTATAATAATTAAAACTTGCAAAATTTTCCCTTAAGGTTCCAAAAAATTATTATAAAGGCTTGTTCATGCTAAGCACTTTCAACAATTCACGAGTTTACAGTCCCATAAAACTCAGTATAAATGCTTCATTGCAAAGGGCTGCTCCATGTAAAGCCTGCCTTTAGAGTACCTAATATGAAGCAGCCTTTATAAAAAGTATTTAGTATTTTCTCTAGTTTGAAATGATACAAGTGGTTTAATTGCATTGAATTTTATTCAAACATAAAACACTATTATCTAAAGCTGTTTCTCTTACAGTTTAACTATTACTAAATTACTAAATATTTAACATGTGACATTGTTTCATTTAAAGACTAAACAATCGTTTTGTTACGCTATAATTGCCTAAGATCACAAATGATTAACAAATCTAATGACACTCCTATAATTGAGTGTCCGTAGATCAACAATAAAATAAGCTTCTTTACACTTCCAATGTATTTACTTATACGATCCAGTTATTTTTTTCTTAGCTTCACGCGTAATCCGTCGTTTATATACAAATTACATAAATCTGTGACTTGCACCTTCAGTGACTTTCAATTTATTTACGTATACCTGACAAAGAGAATAAATATGTGTTTTTAGATTTTATTCTTGGTTTTTAGAACACACAGTTTGGTAACGAGCTTGTATCCATGGTAGCATTAATAATATGTACGCAAATTGTATATAGGATTAGGGATCGTCTACAATTCATAATGTAAACTAATTTGCTCGAAAATCTCCAGTATTGTCACATCCAGTAAATGAGACTAAATTCGCTAGAGTGAGCATGTATAGAAAGATATAGTATATATGAGAAATATATATGCGAATAATATTTATGGAATAGGGATAAAAAAGTGCAACATTTTGAGAAAATTTAAAATCAAATTGCATGCCTACAGGTACCACACTGCACCAACTAATCTTCGGGAAGTTCTTCGTAATAACTTCCTTCGTTTTATTTTCTATTCTTTAAAAAAATAAAGAAAAGCATACCACTCGCGCTAGTGGACTAATCGCACTTGAAAATGACCTTTAGATCTAGTGTCAGCATTGGTATTTAATTACCATAATATCCAGAATGACAATTTAAATTTGTCAATTATAATATTCGACAATTAAAAAGTGAGGATTTCTATGTGAAAGATTGTAAGCGCTCTGGTAGATGAAAAAAATACGAACTACAGGCATTATAGAAGTTATAGGATGATAACCTAACTCAAACTCAACTGTAATTGACAAAAGCATTAAATGTGTCACTTCTGAAATGCTGATTCACCGCTTATGCCTTCACCAGTATATTGCTCGAAAAATCTAGTCTTCTTCGTCTAGCAGACCCATTGCCACTTATAAGCTATACTTATAGTAATTATATGCCGTATAAATGCATCGTATTTACAAAAAATAGTAACGAATACTAAGCGGTAACATTCGCTTTGTCAAACTTTAAAGTCATCCAAATGTCACAAGACTCTATAGTTCATTGATTACCTAATAATTAGAATCGATCTAGTATTGTATCCCTGATCATATTATTCCATTCTTTTTTGAAAGTTGAATTATTTGCGTCACAAAAGAGTTTTACTTTTATTTCTGGTGGTAATTTGGCGCACAAATAATAATTTATAGTTTCCTCCATGAGTGTAACATGATAGTTCTTTATAGACCATTCGAAAAGACTTAAGCAACTTGTCGGATCCATGGTGCTAAACAACATATTAAGCAATTCAGCTTCCAATGTTGGTATAATATATATGCGAGACATTTCAAAAGCTTCTAACAAGAACTTATCTTTGTTCGCGCTTGGGATTGTTAACTTTTGCTGTTGAGATATGCGAACGATAAGATTTAAAAAGTATTTTAATCCACCAACAGTGGCTGTTGTTAGACTAATTTTTCCCTCATTGCCTTCACGAAAATCACTATGTAACATTGAGTTAAATACGTCACTGGCATCGCAGAGTAACTTTTTATTAAATGGTACTTCCACAATAGAATTATCCTCAAGTTTTGAAATCTGAAACATCATATCTTTGTCGTAAAGTGATTCAGTTCTCTCATTATAAATTTCATAGTCACTCAACGTAGTACCGTTTTGTCTTGAAATATCAAGTGTGTTAATGCACATAAAAGTCAAAGCATTTACAGCTTCACTGGCAAGTTCTGTGGAATTTTCGGTTAGAATATTGTCAAACAGTATTTTAAGTACATTGCCCTCATTAAGGAATGTTTGTAATAAACGGTTACTCTTTATGACGTAGGCGGTAGCAATTGCAGCTTTCGCTTGTGAACTAGGATCGCCGAATTTCAGCAAGCGTGCAAGTTCTGATTTTCCATAATTAGATTCCCCAACGCAAGTGAGTGTTTCAAAAAAACTTAAAGCATCTTTGTGTAACTATAAGTAGAGAAATTTATAAGTATAGACTAATGATTTTGAGAAGTATATTTTTACTTACCTCTTCAGTCTCGAACAACTTATGTATTTCTTGTATAATTCCGATTTGTATTACACACACAAAAAATCTTGTTTCTCTAAATAATAAAAATGTTGTAATATCGCTGATAATATGGGCTGCTAGATTAAAAAGTTCCAGAATTTTCTGTATTTCTCATAAATTATCAAAATCATAAGTTAATTTAACATGTTGTAATATATTATATACATAACTGTTCTTTCATAAAATTAATACTTAAGTAACAACACTCAAAAAATGAAGAACATTAAAAACTTTTAAACATATGGCTTAAATCTTAAATTTTCTTAAGATTTAAGCCATATGTGCAACCAAACTAAGTGCTGAAACTACTCATCTGCGAAAAATCGTTACACGCACTAGTCGTGCATAAGAATATAAATTACAATAATTTCGATACCTTAATTGACAAAATACTTAGAATATTCTAGAACTTCTTTAGACCATATTTATATATACTCACAAAATAATATTAGTCAGAGCTGTTGAAAAATTATTATTACCACCATAAAATCGTACTGCTTTGAGTAACGTAAACATTGTTTCGGATTCAACAAGATCCACTGATTTGTGCACTCCAGCCGTTGCTTTCATAAGCAACTTTCCAATCATATCAATACAGTTGGGTGGTAAATCATGTTGATGGGTTGACTTAGACTGTATTATGTCTAAAAGGAGAAAATAAGTTCTAAACAATATATAAACTAAATTTAATTAAATGTCTGTTAACCTCGACTCTCTTCGTCATTGAACTCTTCTTTGTCCAAAATATTATCATCAATAGTCTCAGTGCTTTCGGAAATGTCCAGCAATTTCAGTATGTCTAAATAATCGGATGATGGAATGTTATTGTCAACGGTACTATTTTCATTAATGTTTTCAGGAGCTTCTTCTTCGTCACCTTCTTCATCACTACAAACAGGTGAATATGAGGTGTCATCGTCTAAAAGAGCTTTAAATAATATTAAGATTAGTAATCAACGTATATAGAAATGTATTATGACTTGCTTTGGCTGTGATTATAAAGCCAGGAATTTAAAGGTGAAGTACTCCGTGAACTGCATGGACTTTCTATTGAAGAACGTGGAGAGTCCCATGGTAAGCCGAAATTAAAGAACTCTTCCTCTTGCGTCTTTATAAGCTAAAGGTTAATATTATTAAAAATTAATATAATATAATTAAATATTTACATCTTTTTTAAAAATACAATTAAATATATATATTTATTTATATTCAATATTCGACCATTAATTATTTTTGTTAAATAATAATTGATTTAACAGTTAAAATTTGGTTTTGTTACTAATATACGATATAGAAATACTTACTTTATGTTTAGTATCCTCATCATCTGTTATTTTAAGTTTTCGTTTTTTAACTTTTTGTTGCTTTTCATCTTTTTTATTTTTCTCAACCTCATCAAGATTGTTCAAAAATTCGGCGAGCTCTCTCACTAAGAGCTTGACTAAACCTTTTTTGAACATATAATCCAAGCTGACACTATCATATTCAAAGCAACTCAATATGTTTAACACCTAAGCATTCAAAATATATTAAAATAATTTTTAATCATTTGAATTACAAATACGACTTACCAATGATTTTTCTGTCTGGATTTTGGTATCTTTCAAAATTGCTAACAATGTAGGCAAACAACCAGATCGTCTGAATTTTAACCTATTCAGCGCATCACCTGATAAAAATCCTATTATGTTAAGACAATATCGCCTTTCATTGTCTGTGATAGGATCATCCACATTAGGTGTGGTGAGAAAAGCACATAAGGAGGGTATAATGTTAGCTGAATTTAAAAGAAAGTAGGAGTTTTTATTTTTTGTGAAATTCGAAAGGATTCGCAGTGCTTGACTGCGGTAGTTTTTCTCTTTAAATAACTGTTGAATAGGCGCCAAGGTAGACTTTTGCTGGTGCAATGTCTGGAAAAAACATAAATTTTACTATCACTTAGATTAGATAGAAAGTTGAACTAAAATTTACCTGCCAAATTTTTAATTTACATTGATAAAAATTAAATGACATGGCCAACAGACCTTTTAATAATTCATCGAAAACATCCCTTTTCTCGGGCATTTCATACATGGTTAATGTACGGTTGGCATTTGTTAAAGATTCACTATCATACGTTTCTAGACCTGTGTCTAAACTACGTACAACTTCTTGAAAATAGTTTTCGCGATGTTGATTGTTTTTCAAACCGTTTACTGGCATTGGAGCTTCTTCCACGTATTCACCCTTATATAAAATCTTCTCTAATATTTTTAAGTAAGACACTAAACCATTTGATTCCATCAAACATGTGAAAAATTGAGATTTTGTGAGTAGTATACGAATTGCACGAAATGCATAAAGACGTGTATTCTCATCGCTTGTTTCGTCTAGAATTTGGCACAAAGATTTGGCAACAACTGCGCATTCTGCATAATTCAGTAGATCAACATTATATTTGGCTAGATTACCTAGCAAGCGACAAGCTCTACACTGTACCAATGGATTTGGAATCGTCTTCAAAATTACACTTAGTGTATTCATTATCTTAGCGCCAAGAGCCTATGACAAGAAATATTATTAACAAAATATATAAAACTTTAATAAAGCCAATTACCTCCTTACAACAATCGGGCTCAGTGCAGCAATTACCTAATATGCTAAGTGTAGTTTCTAGTATCTGTTCATGTGGTTTATGTAGAAATCGTGTTATGGGAGTTATACCGCCAGCCGCAGCAAATTGTTTAATGCCATTTTTATTCTTTATTCAAATAAAGAGAACGTTTTTTTAGAAAAATGAATTTATAGATTAAAAAATAAATGTAACTATAATAATTGCTCATTTAAATAATTTGTTTATGTCTTGCATAAACATAAGTTTAAAGAGTGACGATTTGCTTTTGCGACCGGTCTAGGGTTAAATTTCCTCTCACCTTTACCAAGTCAGTACGCAATTTTACGAGTACTTTAAGTATTACATTTTTATCATTTGATGTATTTAACACTTTAATTAATTTTTTCAATGTGTCTGCGTCCATTATTTAAAGAGAAATTACAATATTTTATATAAAAATTTACATATCTTGTACGATTATATGAATCTTATATGTCAAACAGCTGTTGTCTCCGAAAAGGAAAACAACAGCAAACGGACGCTGAAACAAGCGAAAACGAGTCAAAGTATATGTGTTTTTCGTCATACAGGGTACATAATGCATGAAATGCATTTCGTACATAAAGTGTAAGCTTGTAAGGTTGTCAGATGCTTGTTTGAAATACACTGTGCGTATTGTCAAAGTTTACACTGTATTTTATAAAGGCTATGTTACTCAGGGACACAGAGACATAGAGTATCAAATGTGACTTATATGTGTCCAAAATCGTTTTTCTTTCATTTCATATCCAAAATCATTTAAATGTTAATTAAATTGTTGTGCTGTAAAAATTCAGCTGACTCGCTCTAACTTATCCAAAAACAATGTATCCGATTATTCGTACTGAATTAAAAATAGGGTAAAACGTGAATATTGGTTTATTCATGTAAACACCAATAAATCAATATTTTTATCAGTTACAAATATTGAGCAATTGCATAACGTTTCTTTAGATACGAAGTATTTGTTGATAGGATTTCAATCCTGTTATTTGCGTTTTTATACTGTTTTATGTTGTGTGTACTTTTTTTGAGCTTCGTAGTTTACGACAGAAAAGTAATGTTTTTAGAATAATTTTTTTTTATATAAAACACTATTATGTTCGTATTGGTGTAAAACACTATTACAGAAATTGTGATGACTAGAATACCATGGATGCGTTTGTATCAGAAAGCTGCAATGAATACTCAACACTCGAGTCATTAACTCTGACTCGAATTCAGACTCTTTTCTTCGTATATTCGACTCAACACAAAAATGTTGCAAATGATTTATGAATCATTCATATATATTTCTATTAAAACAGCATATATATATTTTCTATTAATGCACACATAATAGGTCTGTTCCACGAGCTACTCGTAGTAACTTTGAGTAACTTAAAGTACGCTCTGTGTAAAGAGTTTAATTTGGCACTTTATTTATGTTAAGCTCTCAGTTTGCACTTTATTTGTGTTTTACTTGATTTTACTACGAGTAGCTCATGGAACATACCTAATATTTAAAAACGCAACTAAATACATACATTTACAATCTTAATAATAACAACACTCAGCAAAAGCATAAAACTAAACACACATACATTTTTTGCTTAGCGAACAACAGCGCTCTCACAAAATTTTTACGAATACTACAAATTTTTACGATTGATGGAGTCATTCATTTTCGATGACTATATTCATACTCATTTGAGTATACGCTATCATTCATGAATTATTTGCTATTCATGCTACTCTTCTTAGAAATTTGTACGCATTCTTGTGAATTAATTCGTTAGGGAATAAACTTATGAATCATTTCTGTGCCATGCATTTATGAATGCATCTGTATGAGAAAGTGTGTGAGAAAAACATTTATACGCATTTATATTTGGTTTTTTATGAGTTTACACTGAGTGTTAAAATTATGACTCATTGCAGTTTTTTGGTTTTTACATAGATTAAGTACATAGAGCTAATTCGCTTTGGGTTAATTTGTGTTACATGCATACAAAATATATTCGCTTGTATATAGAATGAATTGGTTCGTGTATAGAATATATTCGCTTGTATCAGGAATGGATTGGTTTGTGTGTAGAATAATATTAAGAAATCTTGATACAAAAAACCTATAATAAACATATAAAAATTAAAAATGACTGGAACACTTATTTATTGTACTATTTACAACTATTCTTCAGTGTATTATAATTATTCTATGCCATCCAGAAAATATTAAAAATTTATAGTTAGTATAATAAAATATATGGCAGCTCTAAACATAAAATCAAATCTTTTTAAAAATAATGAAAACATAACCATAGGTTAAATTAATTTCTGCTGTTTTGAATTAACAAAAATATATGATCTTTGAATTTCTACCGCACGTATTACAAAAACAATGAGGAGGCACCTGCAGCTTGGAATTAAACAGGTATTCTAATAATTAGAAATAATTTTTATATAATATACTTGGCTAAATACACTTTCAGTTGTCGGCAAGTTATGCTGATGGCAGTACTTCTCCGAAAACTGTGGCTGATATAGCTTTGGATGATGCAGTTAAACTAAAAGTACTGAATTCCTTTATACGACTAACACCGGAATTAGCTTTACACCAAGCGAAAGAATCGGCTTACCGATATAAAGAAAAGAAATCTCTCAGTTCGGTCGATGGCATTACAATTGCAGTGAAAGACAATTTTTGTATCAAAAATGTGAAAACAACATGTGCTTCCAAGTGCGTACTCATTTGAATAAATACGCTAAAAATCAAAGTAAATGTCTCAAGACTTTCCACAGAATGCTTGAAGATTTTGTAGCTCCATATAATGCTACAGTATATGAACGTCTCTCAAAAGCCGGAGCAGTTCTTATTGGTAAAACAAATATGGATCAATTTGCTATGGGCTCAGGCACGGTAGATTCAGTTTATGGCCCTACAAAGAATGTATGGAGCGAAGATCTGACTGAAAACAATTGGCGCATATCTGGTGGAAGTTCAGGTGGATCTGCTTCTGCAGTTGCTGCAGGCATATGTTACGCGTAAGTAGCGATTCCATTTAAATTCCATTTGTTTTTAATTCTATTTGGGTATTTTAACATAAAGGCCCTAACCTCATTTATCCACATAAGTCCATTACTGTTAATATGTAATATTGTTTCGAATTTTGTATTTATTTTCATAAACATACACAGAATGCAATGCAAGTCATGTTTACAATTTTATTTAGCGAATATTTCGCTTATATTTTATTACATAACAATGTTACTTTAAAAATGTTCGTATTGCAATTGAACTAAATTAAATTATGATTTCGGTATCTCCTAGTTCTTCGTCTGTTGGTAGGTTTATAACGCTGGGATCAATGTAATTTGGATTCACCAAATCCAAACCTGCCTCTTCGCGACGTCTAAGTTCCAAATAGCCCTCACGTTGCGCCCAGTCTCTCATTTGTGTATCAGGCAAATATGACCAAACGAATGTTCCCCACACAAGACAAAGTGTCACAGAGAAGAAGAAACTTGCTTTCGTCACATTTCGATCTTCGGTTTGGTCTTTAGCATCAAATCCGTAGCTTACCCAGTTTCTTGGATCGGGTTTTGCAAAATCCTCTTTTGTTGTTGGCACAATGGTTGTTACTGTGTCTTCCTTTTTTTGTGAGGTTTTGATCGTTCGAAACGCGTTATTTATGGCAATGCTACGCTGCAAAATTGAGCGATTAGTTAAACGAAATAGCGCAGACATTTTAATAAATATTTGCGTTTAATTATGCAGTTTCTTAAAAAAATTTTCTCAGCGAGCTATTTGACAGCTGGTACAAATGTCAGAATTGCGTAAACAAATCAAAGTGTTGCCAACTTGGCAAAAATATTGAAATTTAGAATTTTTGTAGGTATTGGCACATATAAAATGTTTTCGATAAAAACACTATTCTATGTACAATAATAAAATAAAAATACTTAAATTAGACTTAAATTTAACATCTGATTTGTTTAGAAAATGCACGTAAAAATTTAAGACCGTAGTATTCTTTAAATTTAAGCTAAAATTAATATTATCTATTATTACCACTTTTTTAAGATTGTACATGTTACCATAATTAATAAAGGCGTTCATTAGTAGATCTAATTGCTTTATTTCCCTTGCAACCAATAAGATTTTGACGAGAATTATGACTAAAGTAGATGAACGGTGGTTAAGATCTGATGATGAAAATGTCACAATTATTTTAATTAACTATCCTAATCCTACTAAATATCACCATAAAATAAAACATCTTATTTTGTAGTGCAATTGGTTCCGATACTGGTGGTTCTACACGTAATCCAGCTTCATATTGTGGCATAGTTGGTCTAAAACCGACTTATGGACTTATTTCTCGTAATGGCCTGATTCCGTTAGTTAACTCAATGGATGTACCGGGTATACTTACCCGAAATATAACGGACTGCGTTGAAGTGCTAAATGTTATTGCTGGTCCTGATGAAAAGGACTCGACAACAATTAAGAAATCTTTTCACAAAATCCATGTACCACCATTAGAAAAAATAGACATTCGAAATTTACGCATAGGTATACCTAAAGAATATCACTGCCCTGGACTTTCAGTTGAAGTATTAGATACATGGAAAAAAATTGCAGATATACTAGAGGTTGCTGGAGCGAAGGTAAGTCAAGTATCTTTACCTCATACAGCAGCTAGCATATTTGTATACTCAATACTTAACCAATGTGAAGTAGCTAGTAATATGGCTAGATATGACGGTATTGAATATGGACATCGCGCTGAAGATGAACACAGCACAGAACAACTATACGCAAAAACACGCGCACAAGGTTTCAACAGTGTAGTTAAAACACGAATACTAACTGGAAACTACTTTTTATTAAAAAGGAATTATGAAAAATATTTTGAGAAGGCATTGCGGGTAAGACGACTTATTGCTGAAGATTTTAAAAACGTATTTCAGCCCGTTGATATTGCTAATCAAGTAGATATTTTGTTGACACCAACTACACTCACCGAAGCTCCATTATATAAAGATTTTATACAACAAACCAATCGCGATCAATGTGCAGTGCAGGATTTCTGTACACAACCAGCAAACATGGCCGGTATACCAGCAATATCTTTACCCATTAGATTGTCGAGCAATGGTTTACCAATTAGTTTGCAACTAATGAGTCGTTCTCTTGGCGAAGAACTCCTATTCAAGGTGGCACGGTGGATTGAAGCACAAGTTCAATTTGATTGCTTGGAAAATAAAAAAATATACGAAGCAAGAAATTAGGTAAAAAAACGAAAAATATATTTAAAATAAACAAAAAATAATTTAAACTATAATTATGTCCTTATACATTTATTTACGCGTAGAAATTATGTTTGATTTTACTAGGCTTGCTATATGTCCACAAGATATTTTGCATATAAATACCCACATAGGTACTGAAATGGAGAAAGGCACACTCGTTGGAAAACTTAATATACTCTCCAATGGGGAAAGGTTAAATTTCGAATTATATTTCACTACAGCTTCATATCTGTACCAACTTGAAATTATAATTAATGCCACCATAAGTACCCCTTTCAGAGCATATCCTCCAATAAGTTCGACTCTGGTGCCACTCATTTGAGCACTGCGAATATTTTGTGATATATCATTTTTTACGTCGGTTAGTTTTCGTTCAGCACGCATTATTTTGATAGTTCTAGCATATTCACCGCTGTATTCTTTGTTGCGTGCATCTTCCAGCTCTTTACGTGCATATTGCATCTTCTCGCGTAACTCTGATGAATCGTTGCATTTTGATAATATCTTTGGTATTTGCAACTATAAGACAATAACCTTTTATTTTTGTATTGTGTTTGTTGAAGTATTAATTACCAATTTTACAATTTCCGAAGAAAACGACACCAAAAAACACAAAAATGGTATAATTAAAAACAAAGCCATAACTCTGAACCAATTTATTGTCTGTTGTGTGTGATAACAACATAGCAAATCATCTGATATGAAATTTCAGTGTTGCCATATGGAAGAAATCGCAATGTCTTTAAATCTTTGTTGACCAATGTTTGGTGCTTTCATTTGGCAAAAAACAGCAAGTTGCTTAAGCATGATATAGACGATGCTACATGTATGCGCACCAAATATGCTGATCAAGGATGCGCTATACATTTTGAAACAAGGTATGCATACTTCATTTTGATTTATTTTCTACAGCGTTCATAACAACAACGGAGTAAGTATGCCATTTGGTAGTACGCATATTTCGTCTGCATATATGTAGCATCGTCTATATCATGCTCTACTCTAGGCGCTAAGCGAGATGTTTGGATCACTGTTGCAATCTGTCCAATTTTATATTTTCGCAAAGAGCAAATCTAACATATGTGGCCATAATGCAAGCAAACTATATTTTGCATAAAAATAAATAATTATTTTTATATGATTAAAATTAATATAAATTAATTAATATATTAAATTGAATATTAAAATGAATAATGATTTAAAAGAAATGTTAAAAAAGGCAGCATATTTTGAAATTTCGTTGTACAACAAAATTAATAACAGTTTAGAGTGTTTATGCAACTATTAAGTTAAAAAACTTAAAGCGTTTTTCAATTATACACTCTTCATGTCCTTCTACAAATTTTTGTATGTATTTACACAGTTTTGTATATTTTTAAAAAATATTACAGTTCTACAATTTTCAAATTTGTGAAACATTTTAAATTTATTTGAAATTTTGTTTAATTTTCAATGAAAGTTCACAATAGTTCGCTTATTATGTAGTAACACTTTTTTGTTACTGGCCGATGTGCCGATGAAAATAGTGTTGTTGTTTTGCGTACATTTCGGCCACTATAGGCCAGCAACTTGCTGTTTTTTGCCATATTTGCGAGCCTCCGTAAAGGCCTTACGTTACATATTATTTTTCTACAGTAAAAGAATAATTCGCAAAAACACATTAACGGTAAAGATTTAATTGCCATTTAAAATGGTGTTGTACTAAAAATCAGCAGTCATTGAAGAAATTAACTATTATAGCTTTTATTCGCACTTAATAAAGTAACCACCAGAATGTTATATGTTTCAAGTTTCTTTGTTTTATTTAAAAACGTACATAGCCAGTATTGAAAACCTTAACGGTCAGTAAATTGTGGTCAAATTTAATTACTTAAAGATCACTAATGATAATTTTAATATCTTAGAGTAAACAAATTATCATGGCTACACTTAATTATAATACGTCCTTTCGTCCTTGCTTAACTTTGGGGTGAGCCTGGAGTAAGTGTTTTAGTCCAGATTTACTTTAAGTTCAAATTTCATTTTCGATTGATAATTCTCGAGTGAAATGTATAATACTTGAGATAAATTTATAATACTTTGAAATAAAATTTGATAAATTAAAAGTTTATCAAAATTTAATCCAGATTTACCAATTGAAAACTTCATTATTTATGTAACTGATAAAAATAAATCGAAAAATATAAGGTCTGGCTATCGTTTCATCCACACAGCGAATTAAAAAATCAATGCTTTAGAAATGCAACCCTGTCTGTGGCAGCTGATTTGAGTCTCTTTAAAATATTTAACGAAATATTTTATGAAGAAATATTTGTTTACGAAAGAAATGAACACAATAAAGAAGTAAGGAATCAATGTATAGCAAAAAACTGTTAGTGATTTTAAAAACAAAAACATGAGTTCAACAACATCTAAGTCACTATGCAAAAGTTCGAACTTAAAAATCCGTTCCTCAATGCGTGGTGTTAAGCGCTGCTCAAGTTGCGGAGAAATGAATGGTCAACGAGCGCAAATATGTAACAATAAGAATTGCAAATTACGGCAAAAGACATTAGCAATGAGATTGCCGTTTGATCCCGTGGAATTGATTGACAATACAGTAACAGAAGTTGCTTCGACTTATTACTCCATACGCTGTAAAGAACGTGATGCACAGCCTCGCAATTTCGTCCATATAACTGAAGTAACGTTGTCGAAGGAATCGCAACATGCCACGATCATGGCTCGAAAGACCATTTGTTTTGCAGATACGTGTAAGTACGACACCAGTGATACAATGGGTTTTGTTAGTTGCAATCACGTCAAAGCATGCAGTGTAGATCCTACTAAGTCGATACCTAAAGCAGAAGTTTTTACGGTTGCAAGAGAAGTTGTTTGGAATCTAAATATAACTACAGAGCAAAAACAACGCCTGTGGGATTTGTATAAAGCTGGTGAACAAAAAATTCCATCTGTCCAGCGCATTAGTGCTACCGCTTTTGTCGTAAAGTGTCTAAAATCGAGAATCTTTCCTATGGGCTATTTACATGTGACAGCCACTGGCAAGCAATTGTCAGCTAAAAAACATGTTAGTACTCATGTTTGTGCTTGTAAAAAACTTAAAATTATTGTTGAGTCTGATAATTCAGTGGTTATGCAAGAAGAAATTTGTGATCATATTTTACTTGTCCTCGCTGCCATCCTGAGTAAACCGAATGGCAAAACTGTTTATGAAAACTTTACAAGTGCTCTCAAACCATTTTGGATGCCTACTACCTTAGAACTTCCCTTGCTTGATACAATGCAGGAGGATGCATTTTTTGGGCCAAGCATTAATATTGGTGGAAGTTTCGGGGATAAAAATGATCAATCTTCAGCTGATGATATTTTCATTTTTGGTGAAGAGTTTGAGGTAAAATGATTAAAAAGTTTGATTAATATAATTTGAATGTATTATCTTTGTAGATGCCACTACCGGATCTGGGCGATGTTATACTTGACATAACGCCTGAAGATATGTTATCTCTTCAGCAAATAACTGATAATACAATAAGTGGAATTACGGCAACAAGCACTTCTGGCCAAAGTAAAATTATTGAGCCGGTTAATTGCGCAGGCGATCCAAATTTAGTATCCAGTTGTGATTCCAACGAAAAGGATCAAGACATGCAATTGAATAGTATAAATAGTATAAGTAGCGCTACCACAGTTGCAGCATGCTTAGCAGAGGAATCTGCTACGCTTCCTGACACTGCTACTCATATGGAACTTAGTGATTGCAATATTGAACTAATGGATCAATTTCAGTTGACTGATCAAATAGATCTATGCAGTGATGATATATCCTTGCCAGCATTAGTAGCTGATCAGTCAAATTTATTTTCTGTATTGCAAGGTGCAACAGTACCACTAACAACAGCTATTACAAATAGCTCAGCTGATACTTGCCTCTCTACTAATATAAGCTACGATTTGTCTGGTAGTAACACCGTTTCTAAGTCTTTGTTGAAACCAAAAACTTTAACAACTGCTAGCACAACTTCATTGATTACAGCAGATCCATCTGCAATAGAAACAACTTTACCACCAATAGAATTACCTACAATAGCGGTAGTTAAAAAGTACCCAGTTAAGGCATCATCACTAGTAACAGAGGTTAAGACTCGTTTATATCCACCAATACCAGCTAAACGAGCTTTGATTGTCAACACACCAAAGAGTCAAACTCCATTAGTTGGGGTGGATACAGATATAAATGAAGAAGCAGCGGAACCTTCGCTTGCCTATTCAGCGTGGCTTGAGTACGTTATAGAAATAATTAACGATAGCGTAGAAATTGTCGATGAACCTAATATCAAGCATAGCTTTCATGTTCATGAGGTGAGTTTTGTTATCTACATATTTCATAGTTTATTTTTATAAAAGGTTCCTTTTTGTAAATTCCACAGGAAATATTTTCGCATTTTAGTAAACAATTTAGTGTGGGTATTAAGCGCCGAATGCCGAATTTCACGACACTAGTAAAAAATGGAAAGTATAAAGGTCTTATAAAATACACATGGTACTTTACTACTGCTTCCACAGTGCGCAGAATATTTAACACCAAAAATGTTTGTATAATCTGTATATATTATGTAAATTGTTTAATAAGTTGAGTATCGTTTTCAATATCGTGCATATTATCAGCTTTAAATTATGTTATTGTGTGACGCATCATCCAACAAATAATAATTTATATCAGCTTATTGAAATTGAATACATTTATTAAACTGATTTGATTTAAAGACTTTTTAAAACTAAGTATCTTGATTTTGGCGTGATATTGAAAGATCTCAACTTATTAGACTTTTTATTTTAAAAATTAAATTTGAGTTTAAAGTACATTTAAAACATTTGCATTTTAGGTTTCTATTACTTTGGAGAGAATATTTGAACGCACAAATGATGGCTTATATATTCCTTATATACGTGCAACTAACAACAACTCTGATGAAAAACATAAACGCATATATCCTAAAGTTTCTCTGTATATGGCACACATCTGGTTCGAATGCAAAGATAATGTCAGTTTGTTTATTTTGAAATATTTTACATAATTTAGCATAATCAAAAAATTTATTTATATTTTATTTTTATCTAGAAACATAAAAGTTTTAAAATCGAGTGGTTGCCAAATGCATTTCCTAAAAGTCATTTTGGAATTTTGAACATAGAATTTTCACTTGATATAAAATATCCAAATTTGGTGATAAAAGATACGGCATCATAGAGACTTACATTTCTTTGTTAGATACAAAGTTAGTTAACTAATTATAAGTTCATTCTAAAATCAAAATAAATAACTTACATAAGTATTAAAAAGTCTAAAACTAATTATATACCATATATGCCTATTTATAATCAAAATGAAAAAGAATGTTGCTTTACTTTTTTAATATTTTATTATTTTTATTTAATAATTTTACATTTACTCCATTTGTTAGTTCTGCACATATAAAATATGCTCTTCATTATAACATACCATCAAAGAGATCTTATAAATTATCTATTTTACTTAGCTGCTCTTATATATCTCAAGTTTTATTTTTATAATTATACTTACATATTTTTATAAATTAACTATGTGTAATAGTTTTATTAATTTATTATTTAAACTGAAATTATATATTAGAAATTATAATATTTTAATGCTTTACTACTTATGTTGATTACATTTTTTAGCTACAATTAATTATATTATATAATTAAATTTTAAAAGAAGCTAAAAACGTATCATATATATATGTTCCAAAATATTAGTTGCGCAATAATAAAATCATTATTTTAATTTTTTTGATAACAAAATTATTTTTTCTCATTAACATTCAACAAATAAAAAGAGCTTTTTTAATTTATTTTTTTTTTGTAAATAATTTATTTTTTATTAGGCAATTAAAAATAATATACAATAAACATATACATTAACGTATATCTTTAAGTTAAATCTAGCCCAGTTCTGTTTATTTGTGGAGGAAAAAATATATGTTTTTGCTTAATTACTTTTGTATTTTTCTATTTAATTTAACTTAGTTTTAATTAAAATATTTATATGTAATATATTAAATATACTATATTACTTCGTTATGCAAATTATTTGTTTATGTTAAAATATATTATTATTTTAATGCTATTTGTTTATTATTATAATTAAATGAAATAATTTTTGTGATATTTAAATTATAAGAAAATGTTATCAAATAATCAAACAAACGATTAAATACTAAAAAAATAAATATTCATTTATAATTTAAATATATATTTAAATAAATATATTAAAATTATTATAAATAGATAATGTTTCTGAAACACGGAGGTATAAAAAACCGTTGTATATCTTAAACCAAAACGTTGTATATCGTTTTGGTTTAAAACATGTATGTTCAGGATTATTTTATATTGTTAAAACTGTTGTATTGGAATTATTTAGTGGCCATTAGTTAGTATTATTAAGATAAACCCATTATGTAATCTTATTATTCAAATGGACCGTTCAGACGTTACAATATTTTTCTTTACTTCAGATGAAGACAATAGCTTTCTTTCAGATTAAAGCTGAACAGTTAGAAAGAATGTTTCCCATTCTTGCTATTGCTGTAACGCGTGGATCTATTTAGAAAGAGAGACATGACGGGAATTTCAAATACGAATACCTACGATAGGGTAGAATGGGATAGGGATAGGGTGGTACTGCATGTGGCCGATATTCTCAGTTGCTTTCGCATGAAATAACTTTCTGTCTCTTCAGTTAGAGCCATTTAAATGGTAGCTAGGCTATGATGACCAATCTGATGACCTGCTAGCTATTATATTAGCCATTAGTTGTAAAAATGTATCCTCAACATATGGGTTTGTGAAAGCGAATTTGAAGTTCACATTGAAACAAATTAATTAAATTTAGTGTAAAATGCGCTAAAACATATTATGCCACTGTATCTATTGAAAACAGCTTTTTTCAGATTATATATCTGAGAAAACTGCTTACAATGGAAAACTGAAAAGTTTTCAGTCTGTGAAAAAAATGAGACAGATAAATTATCTGTATATTAGATACTGGCATACAGAGATAAGCAGTTATTGAGGAGGAAGGCATTTAGTTTAACTATTATATAACTACTAATTAATACTTTAAAAATTCAAGTAAAGTTTTGATGATAAAATAAGCAATAATGCGATTTTTTCTTCTTCATAAAGATAAATAATAGCAACTTATAATTTGCCATTGTTAGAGAATTTATAACCATCACTGACAATATCAATTACAAAACTCTTTCAAGTATTTTGTTATATATTCTTTTATTTTTGCTTAATACATTTCATTCTTTAGAAAAGTAAAGAATTGTAGCACTGAAGAATGTCTTTAAAATAATCCGAAATCAAACAATTGGGACTTAATTAATAAATAATATATTTGAATACTGAAGAGCTATTTCTGTTTATATAATAAATACTTAATTGTAATCATAGTTTATTATAAGTAAAACTAAAAGTAACACAAAAGAAGTAAAATATCTTATAATATCTTGAAGAGTTACAAAAAACCAGTCTTTAAATTTTTTTATATGTTTAGTTTTATCCACTATTATTACATTTTCTAACTTCATAAAACTCTGCAGGGTGCCTCTACTGTGCTGAATGTGCAACCGATTTGTGCAACATATCATTTAGAAAAAATATAAATAAATCTAATTAATTTAAAAATAAAAATAAAAACTTAATTTTCTCATTTTAAGGGCTACGAAGGTGTATTGAAGGCACCCTGCAACTAATACTAAGTGCTGGTATATATGTACTTGGCATGTGCTTAATAAAATGCAAAATTCACATAAATTTATTAACTCTTTTCTTGAAATATTTAGTGGTTAATATTTCAAAAAGATACCATATATTTTTTTCATAAATTTAATTTTTGTTACTGTACAAATATCTTTTTCCCACAATTGTCCACATCTAAACATCTCAACTTTAGTTGTTAAACACACACTCAATTATTTGATTAATTTTTTTTTATTTATTTTAAATATTTGATCTCAACATTTACAATGGATTCTTACACATAATTGTTTCGTTAGTTTAAATTCCATATAAGTTAATAATACTTTTGCTTGCGCTTACAATTACGTACTTATAAGTTAATTATTCAATAGTTGCGTTCACGTTAATCCGCCTACGAAAGGAAATAATGAGTTCATCAAATAATGAGCCCTAAAAGCAGGCAATCATTTTGTCAACCAATAAATGCGCCTTATGTCGCTTACACGGAAGTTAAAGTGAACGCCCTTAATAACTTATATGAGTCATTTTTTTCTTTTTAATACTAAAATATTTTATCATTTTATTATGTTATCATTTCATCATTTAATATTTTTATTATTTAATAATGTCAATAATAATAATATTTTTATATATTATATTACAAAATTATATATTAATTTGCAGCAAACTAATTAGAATATTTGCTGTTATAAGTGCATATGTGTATTTACAGGGTGCGTTGTGCGTAGGTGCTTTACAGAGTGATGAGCAATAGGAATCTAAGAGCTTTAGAGCTTTAATTTAACTACATATTTGCATATTTTAATTAAGTTAAAGTATTTTACAATTTTACATAGTTTTCTTTATATTTTGAATTTTTGTGACTAATATTTCTAAAACTTAGGAGATTTTTTGTGTGCAAATGGAAACTGGGTGTGTTGCTCTAATATACACGTACCCTACTGCAGTAATAGAAACTGATAGGAAAGTAAAAGGACGGACACAATTATATAAATAAAAGAAGACAGAAGCTGGAGCTTATTCAATAATTTAAGTTTTTATTTAATATTTTTTTTTTGGATTTTTTCATATTCAATAATAATAATAGGTTTCTTTTTTGTTGTTTATTTTAATGGGTAATTAGTATTTGTTCTAGTTTATCTTACGCTTTTTTATGCAAACTGTTTTTATTAATATTATTTCTATTAATTATTTCTGAGTAAAGGTGCTATCTCTTTAACTACACTGAGGACAAAGGAATACTGCTGCGTTAATTAGAAAAGACTTAGAGGAAAAAAAAAGAGTTTGAGAAAGATTATGAATAGCTGAGGTCATCTAGACAACATATCAATTAAATTTTTAAAAGTCAATTAATGATTCAACATTGAAACAAAACCAACCATGAGAGTATATAGAAGGATAGAGAATCATAAAGCTGGTAAGTGGAAAAATGGCAAGCAGAAAGACAATACTAGTTTACAAAATAAAAAAAAAATTAAGCGCATATAATGATACTATATTTTATTTATTTTTTTTGGCTTGATGAACTCAAAAATTAATTAAAACTTTTTTCATATATGGGTTTTATATGGGTGATATGAGGTCTTGATTATTTTTTCATTCTTTTCGGAAACTTGTCGTAACATATCTTGAGTTACAAACGTGTGATTGGGTTGGAAAAGATCAAATTAAAGAAATTGAAACTCCAATAATTCGTTGATAATAAATTATTAATTAATTAATAAGTAAATAATTAGTTAAAGTGAAAGTGAGTAAAACAAGCTTTAAATACTCAAATAGAGTCTATTACTCAAATATAAGTAATTACTCAAATATAAGTAATAGACTCTATAAGTCTATTAGATAAAAAGAGATGGAGAGCGGAAGAATGTTGCCAGAAGATTTTGTCTCATACAAATTGAAATAATAAGACAAGAAGAACTGGTACGAATGAAAAAATCAAAGCGTATTAAAAAAATTTTATAATGAAATCATATCAGAAAAATATTAGTAAAATTATTGATCTCTGCATTGCTTTGAAAAGAAAAAACAAGAACTCTTATGCCTATGACTATTCTCTTATGACTATTCTTCTAGAACACATCGAAGAGAATAGATACCAAAGGATAAGTATGGAATGAGCAGCATTCTTTTTTGTCCTTAATAAAGTAAGTGTATATCATTAAATATTGTTTACTTTGTTAAAACATAAACATTCACGTGCGTTTTAAATTTGATTTTGCAGTAAAAAACTGTTTTATTTTTTATATTCTTTATGTTTTTTTTATATGTAATATATCGTTTCATCGTTTTGTATACAATTTTTAATGTAATTTAATTAATATTTGGCTTAATAACTAATTAGGCTAATGACAATTTTATAATATGTAAAAAATTAACTTAATTATATTTCATAATATAAAAGACTATACACAGCATTTAAATAAATACAATAATTTAAAAGTAACTTAAATTTATATGGAATATCTCAATAATTGAGATTTAAAGTGCTGAACAATTTTGTAGAGTGCTTAAAAATGATTTTTATTTTTTCTACTTTATTTTAAATAGGATCACTTTCAACTGGAACATGCATGCATCTATGCATCTATGCATGCATGCATGTGTAATCAATTCTCATATAGATAATCCATATAAAAATATTTCTCATATAAACAAATAATAAATAATACATCTTAAAGTAAATACATATGTATATAAAACTACAACTAAATAATTTATTTGTTAGTCTAACCTACAATATCTAGACTTTGAGCATCTGTAACAGCTGCTGCAAGTGGTGTGTGTTGGTTATTATGATTGTTAGTTGTATTACCAATACCATTATCATGTCCATGAATATGTCCATGCCCATGTACATGTCCATGTCCATGTCCATGACCATTACCATTGTTAGTATGTGTTAGATGATTAGTTGGCGTTAACAAAGGGGTTAATCCATCACCGGCACCCAATGGCATTGTAGGTGTTGTGGGCGTTGTTGGGATTTTGTGCAGCGCATCAATTGGATTTTGATCGACAATATGTAAACCGTACAATGTTGCATGTGTTGGTGATAGTGGTGCAGTAGTTCCATCGTCGTTGTTCCCATTGTCAATATCATTGTCATCATCGATATCATCATCGTCCATATAGCGTTGTACATATTGTTGTTGTAGTTGATTTTGTTGATTTATTAAATTTAAAATTTGTTGTTGATTGGGAATTATTGTTGCACAGAGTTCATCGTCATCATTGGGATGTGTTGTTGTTGTCGTTATTGTTGATGTGGTATTAGAAGTTGGCGTCGTTGATTCATTCGTTGAGGCAGCGTTAGTAGTTAAGTTAGTAAAATTAACATTAGAATTTAAATTATTTGTGGCTGTTACGGATAAAGTGGGAGTGGTTGTGGTTATTGTTGGTGTTTGTAATTGGGATATTGTTGAATTTGTAGTTGATGTAGTTGTGGTGAGTAATGTTGTTGGTGTTATTGTAGAGTTATTTAAATTAATACTATTATTCTGACTATTATTACTAAATCGTTTAAAATTATTACTCTGACTAATACTACTACTAAGATTACTAATACAGTTATTTTGTGTGACATTACCATTACTACAGATTTTACTGTATAAATCCGGTGTTGCTGTTGTTACATCCTCGAATTCAGTGCGTAATGCAGTGCGTTTGAGTAGTTGCAAATTACGCGGCAAATGCGAGAGTATATTATATATAAGCCGCAAGTCTTCGCTGGATGTCCAAACTCCAGGTCGTTTGTTATGATACAATTTGGCGTACTGATATATGTTAGCCGTGTTGCAATATTCCATTTCGATGGACAGCGATGAAATGGCACAGAAGGTACATGCTTGTGCACCACCATATCTAGAAAAAATAGATATAAAATTAAATTATTATAATAAGACAACTATAAGTGTAAAGCAACTAACCGATCAACAACGACAATTGGTCCATTACGGTAATCGTTACACCGCTCATGTACATCAACAATGAAATCATAAATGCTATTTGGATTTGACATTTCCGGCCAGCTGGGGCAATGTAGCATTTTAACGTTAAGCTCATAATCGTCTTGTATCGATTGTATGACAAAGTCTCGACTCACGTAATCTCTTTTGTTTGCTTTATTTAAAAATTTAACACGGTAATAATCGCTTTCAATTGGAGTTGCCTCATCTGGCCAGAATTGTGCAAAGTTCTGAAAAATGATATAAAAATAAATTTTATTACTAATAGCATTTATTTTTATTAGTTTGAGTTACTTACGATATCATCCAAAGAAGATAGTAGCACAATAGTTTGTGCATTATGATCCCAGACCATTTGCCAGAAATCCTTCACTGTATGCGACATAGGATGTTGTGTAACAATGAAATCGCGTAGTCGTCGGAATCCATGCAACCAGGATGCATTAATATAATCACTACCATCCTCACCCGGTTTAGGTGTCAAATGTACACGACTAAATTCAATTGGAAATATAGCGCCACGATTTTTGATCGAATTTACTTGTTTCATTGCTGAAGCAATATGTATATCCTTTGTTTGGAATTGTATTATATTTTTGTATTGTTGTTCCAAGTAAGGAGTACAGTTCTTTAGTTCTTCAATTTGTTCGGCACTCAGATTGGTTTCACCCGAGGCAATAGCTTCGACTAGAGCATCATGCAAGAAAATATATTGTTCCTCAGTCTGTACTAAGAAATTACGTTGTATGCGTATGTGGCGCAGAAAACCGAAAACGTTGACCACTCCCTTCTGTTGTATCTGCTTCAGCATAGCATCGAGCACTATATAGGTACCAGTGCGACCGACACCAGCGCTATTTGAAGAAAAAAATTGAAGTAATTAAGTAATTGAAAATAATCACCAAAACAAAAATGAAGAGTCTATGAAGAGTCTATTCTTACAGCCTTGCAAGAATTATACTCTTATTTCTTCGAAGTGAAAAGGTGTTAAAAAGGATATTATGTGTTTAAAATTATGTTTATTGTGCAGTCCGCATACCTGCAATGTACAACGATTGGACCGGCATCTGGTGGGTTTGCCGCTGACGACTTCTTAACGAAATTTAAAACAGGCAAAGGATGATCTGGAGTACCGTGGTCAGGCCAGTTTGTGTAGTGATATTGATAAACAATTTTTTCGGTATTGGACTGCTTCTTCTTCTTTAACTAAAATTGTAATAAATAACTGAATACACATTAATTTAATTAATTGTACAATGCTTATACCTTCAAATGCTTAATTTGTAATGTCCGTACGGTATAAGTAGACATAACTTCCTCCTCTACTAACTTCACCTGTATAACACCATAAGTTTCTACACCATCTCTTGGCCAATACATATCGCATTTGCGTCTTCCACGTTCTACTAGATTTGTGATCATAACAATTATAGCAACGCGTTGCTCCCAAATCATGCGCCAGAAGCAGTCGAATGTATCAGGTAGAGGACCTTGTGTGCCAATAAAAGCACGCGATTTCTGATAACCATCAATGAAGTTGGCATTAATGTAATCTAGATTTTTCTTTTGACCGGGTATGGGATGCAAATGTACGCGACTATGATCGTCTAAAAGATACAATATTATTATTACAAAGAAAATAATAACAATTTTTTTAGATTATAAAAATTGAACATACATGCAGTGATGTTGAGATAACGATTTTTGCGTTTATTTTCAGGATGCTGTGAGTGTTCACATGGGAGATCATCAGTTACACATTCGTTTTGTATGGCCTCATATTCACGACTGAATCCAATGTCACCATCGGCATGTAATGAAGCTACGTGCTTGGCAAATTCATTCACTGGAACTGCAGATCGCATTTCACCACCAACTTCAACAGGTACCTCCCAATCAACTTGTGGTACATTGGGATGATGTGGTGGGTCGTCTAAATAGTAGTAGGCGGCATGGAAACATTTTCTGCTGAAAGAAAGAAAAATTAAAAATAAAAATTAAAATCGTTAAGAATATATATAGATTTAAATTTTATATTTTATTGCTTTTATTCTCTGGAAATAATTCTGGGACTAGAATATATAGAGTATATAATAATTGTAAGCAAAGTTTAAGATATTAAGTCTAAAGAGCAAAATTATTTACAGCTTGATTATCTTGATTGTCAAAGGAATTATTTTAGAAATCTTGTTTTTTAATCGTAAAATTAATGGCATTGAAATCTATATCGGTAAGTTAGTAGAAACTTTTTTGATTCCACACTACCACTTATTTTGAGAAGACTTATTGTTATCTGGACAACCGGATATATTGGCAAACGCAATACTCGTCTGGTCATTTGAATGTAGGTATTTTGTAGTGAGCTGTGCGGTTATATGCTTAAATCTTTAAAATAAGCTGGTGAAAGTGGCATAGTAGGAGTTTTGCCTCAGATACTAGAGAAGATGGTCTATAGAAGTTAATTTGAGATATACCGAATTAATCTCAGGTGGTTCTTGAGTTCAGTGTCACACAAAGTTATTATAAAAATTCCATACTGTTTCGGTGGATTAAATCTGAATTACAAGATTGGGAGTATAAATACCATGATCCGATTTGATCAGTTCCTGTGTACTAGTCTCTATGCAAAACTGACAGAAAGGCTGATAAAAAAGATTTTATCGAGGAAGCACCAAATCCAGCTATCTCATCAGATATAGTCATTTCCCGCTACAGCCATATGACTACACGTCTAAGCTTTAATTATGTCGATTTAATTTATTTGAGATGTAGGACAGCCTAAATAACTAGCCTGTGAGGATATAGATATCTTCTTTGTTGAGGTCAATATCCGTAGAAAAGGCTTTTGAGTTGTCAATTATTTCTGGGTGATGTACTAAGGTGTAGTTGTTAAGTTAGTTAGAATTTCTGTATACCCGATGTGACATAAGAAACATTTCAAATTAGATTCGAATATCTGACAGATATTTTTATTTCAGGTATAAAAAAAAATAATATTAGCTACAAGTGAATGAACTTCTCCCAGTATTACACATTTTGGTTTTATTTATGTACTAAATATAAAGAAAAAATATTGTAAAAGCCAATTAAATAATTTTCGATATGAATTATTAAATTTTATATTTCAATAATAACTCCAGATGTTTTCAAAGCACATGCAATTTTTCAAAAATAAATTTCAAGCCAAACACATTTCGTTGTGAGATAAATATACTTAAAAAAAAATACTTTATAATTTCAAAAATTCATTTCACGTTTGTTTCCACGCAAAAGTATTTAGTATAAACAATTGGTTACATAAAGTTCATTATCTACTTCATTTAGAAGATAAAGTATCTATTGGTGATCGATTGTGTGCATATGATGTCAAAGCGATTAGAAAACAGTATTTCGTTAATGAAATTTTGAAACACAAACCTAAAATACTTAATTAAAATATGCAGGTTTATTTATAATTAATTATTTTATGGAATAATTCAACTAATTTGTTATGAGGAATGTTTATGGTTTATGTAAAGAACGTGGAACTTAAGGAAAATTCTTAACTGGAGCTGGAAAATGCATTGAAGAAAAAGTGTTGTTTCATCATATATAAAAATATATTTATATATACAAATATATACAAAACATAATAGATAAATATAAATTTGTATATAAATAGATTACATATATATATTTTAAAGATATACATAGTTCTATAGTTTTTGTATCCAATCAAAATTATTGAAAGTTTGTGCTGCTTTGACTACTTGTGGCAAGACACGATTAGTTATTACTTCTAATTTGACAGGCACAACTTCTAAGCCTGGTACTTGTAGTCCAAACAAATTATACTATAATCAAGAAATTCGAATATTTAATAAGACAACTGATAATGAGTACTTGGTAATACTCGAAATAACGTTGTATGGTCAGCTTAATTTCAAAAAAAAAATTGAATAAAATTTTTGTCCTTGTCTTTTCTTCGCTATTCGAATTCGTCTAAACTTTTAAATAGTTTCTTTTCGTCATAAAGACGCGTTCACTCTTGGAAAAAAGAAAAAATTAAAATTTATAATTATAGGTATAGTTTTAATGAGGAATCCTTAAAGATAATAATAAATATAACTCAGTTCGTGGCTTCAAATATATAAAATATGAATGCGTAATTGCTTTTGGATTTAATAAAGTTGAATGCAAATCGGTGTAGGTCAAATCCCCTTCAAACTTTTTACAATACAACACCACAAACGTAGTCACATTGTGTCTTTTTGTAAAACTTAATTTCTTTTTATTTTGTTAAGAACTTCACGATCCTTTTTAATTCGTTTCTACTTTTCAATTATCTATAGTCTAAGCTGGACTATGATTTTTCTTTTCAAAGTATTTTTACTTAAATCTTTATTCCATTACGAACACAAATCCGATCCTTAGTGATGTGTAACGGCGTTCGACTATTGGTGATTATCTAGATTCCATGTTCCCATCCTCTTCTTCACAAATTATCTTCTGGTATACTTATTACCCTCTCACATTGCATTTTAAATTTCAGTTTTTATCTTAATTCCCCATCATTAACATTTCACTAGTACAACAGTTCATGAGTGCTTTCTGCTTGCTGGAATTTTCGCCACTGATGGGTTCTCAAGAACTCCATGATGGCTCTGTTTCAAATTTTATTAAAATTCTCATAATTATATTTAAAAGTATATTTTCTTTTATGGACCTTTACTTTTTTATTATATGCTATTTTGTGTCTACAGATCAAGTACTCCATTTGTGTTGTAATTTCTTTTTAATGAAATTATAAGTAAAAATTCACTTCAGAATGCAAAGCAAATATTTAGCAAAGGAAAGTGTTTTCATTTTGTACTCTGAGGCTTAACCAAGCAAATAATTTCATTTTATTTTTATTTTTTATTTAATTAACTTTAAATTGTTTTTTTTTGCGAGACTCTACGAAAGCAAAGTTATAATCTTCACAAAAGTGAAGAGTAGCAGCAGAGAGCTTTAAGAAAAAAAAACATAAAACTTAAGAATATAAATATATGTACATATAATAAAATTTTAGAATATAAACATTTCTTTTTGAGATACTTTATTCATTCAGCATAGAAACTAACACTTTTGCTTGTACTTGGAAATGTCTTGAGGCAAACAACACGTAAATGGTCAGAAGTTGTAGTTTCATCAACTCAAACTGCAAGCGTATCCATCTATGCTAGCGATGTGGGGTTGGTATGTGGGAGCCAGAACGTTAAATAGAATTAAATTCTCTAAGAAGCTTTTATGGCATAAAAGTAAGAGTGTAAGTGAAAATAATTTTATTTATAAACATTTGCACTGCGTTCAGTAGAAAATTGTTTATTCTTGTTTCTAAGTTTTATATAACATCAAATTGCATCCAACTAGAAGCATTCAGAGCATGGGAGACGAATCGAATGGTTGACTTAAAATAGGAAAATTTATTTGAAAGCATAAAAGAAGTGTGAAGTATCTGAGATATTGTTGAAGAAGATTTGTATCTCGTTAAATGTGAACGCATAGTTCTCCTCATGTTAAATGTGGAGGCTGCAACAGCTGTTGATGTTGTCTTACTTTGGAACAAGTGTGAACTGAAAAGTTTTGAAAGTTCTTTTCACAGAAACATATAACCACGGGTGTACAAAAAATGCATAGTGAAAGAGTGAAGTCAGGCGGTAACAATGCTTTCAGGAAATTGAGGTTAATTTTATAATTGGCTTAGTGATTATGGGTCGAGAATAAAAAATCACTACATATTAAAGTAAAAGTGTTTCCAAACATATTTCATCATAAATTTCAATAAAAAAAAAACTATTTTGAGAGGCTACAGTTTTAGAAAAAAATATTATATAGCATAAAAGTAATTATAATAAAACAGAGTGTCTTGCAGATATACTTTATTAGCTGTATAAAAAACTTTTCATTTAACATTACTTAGTTGTTTTATATATCATAAACTACACTATGTCAGTATTGAGAAATAAATAATATGCCAGTATATAATATATAATTTGTATATTAAAAAATTTGAAATCTGCATAAAATTATTTTATTAATTTTTTTATATGAAAGCACTCGATACGACTACCTAGCAATTTCAATTGATCGGGTTGTCTAAAGAAAGATGCTAAATGTAGCCAAGACTAATTTAGCAATTAGTACATATGTTATAAGATGATAAAGAACATCTCCAACTGCTTATTTTTAAGAAAAAAAAAATAATGTATATACAATAATGTATTATAGCTTCAACGTGCTAAGCACTATTGGTTACCAGTACTATTATTTAACAGGGTTAAACATTAGCTGTCTGGGACACTGTGTCCATTGATGAATTATTGCATGTTAATAGCAATAATAACAATAATAAACTAGGGATACAAACTTTAAACAAACCATTGTAACATTTTTCGTACTGCAGGCAAGTCTATAACCGTAACTCTTCGGTTCCATTCTGTCTGTCTAATGAGGTCCAGAATGTCTTTCGAAATGGAATTCCTACTGATAAGAAACGATTTTAATACAACTCATTCCAGTGTCCATTGCATAGAACTGTTCAAGCAACGCTCAGTTGAGTACAAATAACGTCTCGTTGTAATACCATGGATAAAAGACGTTGCTTTTGCACCAGGCCAGGAAGATCACCTAGACAGGTATAAAGAGCAAAGCGGTGTTTCCATAGACAAAATCGAAAAGAACACACACGATACCCCTATTTAATAAAAAAAAACACTAACATACAATATGACATAAAGTCTCATACTGTTTCCAAACAGAGATGTTAAGAATTTAAGTATTCTTAAATAAATGAATTCAAATGATTGACATTAAATGTATTTAATAACATAATAATGATGAATACTTCCATTTTATAGATTTATATAGATGAAATGAGACTTTTTCCAGATCAACAGTTATCAACAGTTATGCTCAGTGAACCGAAATTATAAAAGGAGTTGTAGGCTGTCATGATACATTATATTTCGAGGTAAAGCTTTTGAGTTTTTTGTTGAATGCTAGTCATTGCGAATGGTGATTAGTTCACCGACTCATTCCATGATGCTAGGGCAATCTGGCTGATTTCTACACTAGTTAATGCCACAAAAAATCTCTGCTTCTTGCAACTAAATGGCCGAACTAATTATTTTTCTTTAAGTCTACCTCTGGGTACGTATTTGAATACTACACCAGTAGTGTTCACAGAAAGGTCTGGTGATTGAATGATTAAAATGATTATTTTTCATCTATGCCTTTACTAACTACTATTCTTTTACCATTCCCATTCTTTCCCTTTCCGTTCCCATTGTTGAGGTTTTGTTATTATTCTATAGCTTGTTTTTCAGGACAAGGTGGACCACAACAACAACAACAACAACAGCAATTGAATTGATTCTTGATAGTTCATAGAGAGTTTCAGCATTTTAAGTGCGTTGAAATACTTATTAAAGTATGAAATACTTATTAAAAAGCCCGAGGAAGGCTCGAAGAAGATAATTTCCAGATCGCTGTTGAATTATATGTTAAGATAGAGTTGAAAACGCACATCGAACTTTGGCGTGGTTAAAATAAGAGTATACATCATTGATAGACAGTTTTTGTGGTATTTTTTTTCATAGTTTTACAATTCTTGGTGAACTAATAATTCTTTAACCAATCCGTTCTACTTCTTCCGGCTGATGAAATGACTTTCTAATCACGCATTTTTTAAGGTCGTCTACTAAATCATTTTCCTCTTTAGTATTACGGGTTCAATTGATATAAAACTTTCTTTAGTTTTCATACCGGATTTATGAGTCAGGTAGATAATATTTTTTACTGTGGAATAAATTTAATTGAATATTAAATATTACTACTTTCCATTTTTTTTTTGCACAACTGGCTGTACTATAAACTATTATATGTGAGATGATAAGTGAGTGCAAACAGGGAAGTGTAGCAAATTTAAAATTTTCCATAGTTTTTAATTTTAAATATATAATTTAAAATAATTAATAAAATTAATATAAATGCAGTGTTAGTAATAGTGTCGATTACTCATCGCGTTTTGTTAAATGCCATGTTCACATAGTAATTAATATACCTTTTATGACATTATATTAATTAATTAATTATAATTATTTTATTAAGATGTTGAGCTTCACTCCCCTACTGTTGGCACTCTCGTTTCTTATAAAATTTATCAAAGCTGTTTTTTTATTGACTTTTTAGAGTCTCATAAAAAGCATTGACATTGATAACAGTTTTTTACATGAGGAAGGTTTTTTTTTATAATTTTAGTTTGTTTACTTTTATTTATGGGAAAATACGCAATTTTTTTCGCATTTTAATTTATTAAAAATATAACGAACACGCAAAAAAATTGTTTAACAAATTGTCTCAATGTTTTCCTTTCTCACATGTGTTGACAAAAAATAATTGCTCAGAAAAAACTTATCACGTGACGCAGTAGAAAACCAGTTAAATTAATTTATTTATTTAATATTTAATTAGCTTAAAACATTTTATTTATTTTATTTTTTTTTTTTTTGAATTTAAGTATCAACTTGAGTATTTGATTTCCTAACAGACTAGGGTTCTATTTAATTAGGTTGGACATGTGCCTTGAAAGAGAGAATACCGGCATAAAACTAGGTGGACAGAAAGTAAGTGATTGTTTATTAGCGATTATACACTTGTGTAAATAATTATTAAAATGAAAATTAAAATATTACTATATAAAAAGTCTAAATTAATAATAGGGAATGTGGCACTGATAGACCGTCGGGTCTATTGTGACCCTTTCTTGAAGTATTATTAGTTATATTCGTAGAAAACAGTTTTTTTGGGGTTAATAAAAAATTTTTAAATTAATTATTTATTCTTATAAAATAATAAATATTCAAAATAAATGTATATTTATTTTACTTATATATAATCTAAACAAAAATTGCGTTTTATTTAGTTTCCAAATTTATCAAATCGAATTTGTTTACAAAGTTGCTTGAGTCACTTATTGATTTTATTCATATATGTAGAATGTTTATCTAAATACACAAATAATTTAATAAACAATTAGCAATAAATATGTAAATTTACCAGATTAATTAGCAAATTTAAAACTGAAAACTTACGTAAACCAATTTCCACGCTTTGATTTCGTGCGTTTAAACTGGGCCGTCTTTTTCTCTGACATTTTGATAAAAATTTTTCTCACAAAATCTTTAGGACTCAACAAACAGAGTTTTTATCAGCATTACTACGTTAACACGTTTTATTTTCATTTTATTAAACAAGTACAAGTATCTTCAATTTATTAAATTATTTATTATTTGTTTAAAACATTGCGTCATTTTTCACTTAAACTGCACCCAAGTCCATAAAAATCATAAGCAAGGCAAATCCAATGCCTTGCAACTAAAAGTGAAATGCATTAGAAAATACTTTGCGTTTTTTTTAATTTTTCACTTCACTTAAAACATCAAAGATGTCAAAATCACTTATTTATATATTATTTAAATTTTCATTTAATATATTATCTACTTTGCCTTATATGAGCACACTTAATACTACAGAAAATTTCCAATAATTTCAATGCCATTTGGAAAATTTTATGAGTAAGAAAAACAAGTAAAAAATTGCGCGCTTAATTTAAATTTAATTAATAATTAACGAAAGCCTTTAATTTTCAGGTACGTTCTCAGACACTTCACGATTATAACTGATCCACGAGTTGATCATGTTGCTTGATCTCTGCTCCAACTACGACGCATATTTCTGTTTCAAAGCTATTATAACAACAACAGCATTGGAAACTAAATAGAATCTTAAATTAAATGAGTAATAATTGCTAAGGTTCTCACAGTTCAATAAACAGACACACTGGCAGCCGCCGATAGCAACAAATTAGAATAAAATTAGATAGCGAAGTGAATGAGCGCAGTTGAGTTGATTTAGTAGTGTCTGGCCAATAAATGATTTGGAGAGTGTAATGACGTCACTTGATATATGGGTCGCCAAGTATTCAGCTGTTTGATATAATGAAATAGTGCGGGTAAATAACTTCATCAATACCCTACACTGGTAATACATATCAAAACTTATTCTCAATAATATTTAATATAGTATCTATATTATATGTCCTATGAGAGTGTACTTCATATATGGGTGTTCAAGTGTATAGTTGTTTGATATAATTATAATAAAATAATTTCACCAACACCCTACATTGCCAATACATATCAAAACTTTTTCTCAACAATATTTTATATAGTATCTCAATTATATATGATATGAGAGTGTACTGACGTCACTTGATATATAGATCGCCAAGTATTTAGCCGTTTGATATAATGAAATACTGTGGGTAAATAACTTCACCAACAACCTACATTGTCAATACATATCAAAACTTTTTCTCAACAATATTTTATATAGTATCTCAATTATATATGATATGAGAGTGTACTGACGTCAATTGATATATGGGTCGCCAAGTATTCAGCCGTTTTATATAATATAATAGGGCGGGTAAATAATTTCACCGACATCCTATATTATGAATACATATCAAAACTTTTTTTCAACAATATTTTATATAGTATCTCAATTATATATGATATGAGAGTGTACTGACGTCACTTGATATATAGATCGCCAAGTATTTAGCCGTTTGATATAATGAAATACTGTGGGTAAATAACTTCACCAACAACCTACATTGTCAATACATATCAAAACTTCTCCCCAACAATATTTTATATAGTATCTCAATTATATATGATATGAGAGTGTACTGACGTCAATTGATATATGGGTCGCCAAGTATTTAGTTGTTTAATATAATGAAATAGCGCGGATAATTATCTTCACCAACACCCTACTTTGGCATATCAAAACTTATACTCAACAATATTTAATATAGTATCTAAATCATATGCCATACAAGACGTCATTTAATATATGGGTCGCCAAGTATTCAGCTGTTGGATATAATTTAATAGAGCGCGTAAATAATTTTAGCAACATTGACTATATATTTGTAAACGAATTCTCAACAATATTTAATATAATATCTAAATCATATATTAAAAATTACACAACATATATATCGTCTTACAAATTTCATATAAACTATGAAGAAAATCAATCATATTAAAATTATATTAAAATTTCAGTCTGCATATGAATTGTCTTAGTATGTTCATATCATACAAATTACCAAGGAAGTTTATCCTTAATTCATCCACTCGTGTAGACAGTTCTAAACTTAGCTTAGCTACGCGTAATTAAATTAAAATAAATTAAAGTTAAAGGATGTTAGTAGATAAAACAAAAAAAAGTGTGGTAAAAAGTGCTAGATAACTGCACTAAAAGTTGAGTATAAAATAAAGTAAATTTTTTGTAGATATTTTAAAACAGAACAGAAGGAAGTTTTTTTTTTTGAATCTGAATTAGGTTAAGAGTAAACAATCAAACTGCTATCAAACCAATTTTATACAATTACATAGAAATAGTGAAAAAGAACTTTATGAATATTTATTTAAGTAAACGCAATATAAGATTAGAAAAATAATTAAATAAATTATTTATTTAATTGAGCATATACTGGCTTACCCTGAAATTTGTACACATAAGTTAAATTTTTCTAAACTATGTATTAGTATGTATACAATATTTCGTCATATATACGTGTATAAGGAGGTGAACTAATCAAAACATGTTTGAGGTATTTTAAGGCCATTTAATTTTGAAATCAAGGAAAACCTTAAAGTTAAAGGTCTTAATTTCTTTCTACAGTACTTAATGCCTACAAGCAAAATTACTAAAAAGATTGTTATAATTGTGATATATTCTATCTAATTCAATTTTTTGTAGAGTAGAAAAATAAAATGCTTTCATTATTTCAATGATGATGAAGTGTATATTTATATATAAATAATATAACTGAATAAAATGATGAAGAAATTAAAAATGCTTTATTAAAAAAAAATTATTTATTATATTAGCAACTTTAAAATCAAAAGTTGTTAAAAAATCTTTACTAAAATGACTGCAAATTGTTAACAATACACAGTTTCTAATGGAAGATATTAGATACCTAATAATAATCCGATATCTAAAGCATTATTATATTTGCAATATAATATTTTCAGCTTCGCTTAAAAAAACAAATTTAATTCTACATTTTGTAAGCTCTTGTAATATTGCCAAAAAATAAGTGTATCGTATAATATATATTATAATTATTATTACATACATGTCAAAATAAACAAGAGCCAAAGTGTCAATCAACTGCATGAAAACAAATGAACTTAAAGTAATAGTAGTTAATTACTCTAAGAAAATAAGAAGACATATTTTTATTGATAACTATCAATTTAATTCATATTAGCTAAAAGTTGTTAAAGTATATCACTTCACATATTCCGCGTATAGAATCGTATAGTCAATGCTCAACTTAACTTAACTCAACTTAACTCAAATGTATACACTGCAATAACAAAAATAATTATTTAGTGGCAAAACGCTTGAAAAGAAATCACTATATAAGTATAAAAAAAATAATAATAAAAAAACTATCAGAAGTGGTTGTTAACTGCACTAAAAAAAGTATTAAAAAATGGAACATTAATCTGCATAAACAATGTTAAAATAATCAAGAATTATGTATATAAACACAGAACTTTGAGTTGGATATATATTTAATAGAACAAAAAATATTAGGTACATTATGGGAATATTGTATCATGTCTTATAAATCATGAATAATAAACCAACCAAAAATTCGTGGTTCATATTCTCTAATTGAATTTTTAAAAGGTTGTGATAGAAATAAACTTTCTATATAGATTTTTTTAGTGCTATTATAGCACTAAGTTGAGTTCTTGTAGTGCTATTATAGTAATGAGTACAAGTCTCTAAAATAAGTTATGTATAATTATTCCTTTTTTTGTCTTTTTTGTAGTAAATTCAGTGTTGATTTCGTTCTCTCTTCAGAAGACGATACAGAATTTGTTCTTAAACTCAACAACAGATTTATCCAAATTTAGAAGCAGTATTATATCAGTACAATAATGAATTATACTGCAACTTAAGCTTGTGTATAGTGCAAAAACAACTGAAACATAACATTCTAGAATTATTGCTTACATTTAATATACGTATATTGAACACCTCTCAATGCTAAAGTCATAAATTGCAACGAAGCCCATATTGCTTAAAAGTCGTAAATAGTATTGTTGTCTATAGTTTTTAGAATATGTAGTACTCCTATTGCTGTCTATTTGTAGATATATATTGATGAAATCAAATTTTGATGTTTGTACAGCTCGTAATAAAGAAGAGCCATAAATCCATAAAAGTGAACTAATTACTTCATTGTCTATGTCGGTTAATTTAATTGCATATTCTTTGGAAATTACTTATCTTATCTGAAATGATTTTGGCTCAGAGAAAAAAAAAATTTTTTTTTATAGATTATAGAATAGATATAGGTGCTATTGACCTTGATTTTAATAAATAACTTTTATACGAAATATAAGTACAAAAAATATATACTTAAGTTGTTTGTGCATTATGTTAAGCACTTAATAAAAATTAAATTTAATCTTTTGAAAAACAGGTATGTTATTCGTTAGTATATACTTCAAAAAATTAAGTATGAATGATTTAGTATGAATTACAAAAAGTAAGTTCCTGTCCATTTCCTTTTAGATATAATTTTTATTATTGTTAATAGAAAAATTGACATTTACAGATATGAGTAGGTAAGTTAATTTAAAAGACGTTTTCGAGAAAACACCGTATTGACAAAATTTTGACAAGATTATTACGCTCTAAAGTGTATAAGTATAATTTTCGAATATTATCTGAGAACTAAATTTGTTTGCTTTTGTAAAAAAGGGAGAGTATATGAAAAAATCTTGCCGAACACTAGTCAATGTAGACGCTGCGTAAATGATACAAAAAATAATACAAAATAAATTATGAATGTGAACACCATTCATGATTAGTTGACGGTTGATTAGTTTGTGTATACTTAGTTTGTGTATTCGAACATTAGTGTATCGATAATTTAAAATGTTGCTTGCAAAAATCTTGTCAAGATCTTGTCAGTGTAGATACCGAGTTATTATAATATGTTTGAGTTAGTCGAATCAGCAAATCTGCTTTGTTTTATTTCATGTTTGTTTTATTTTCTACAAATATACATAACAATAAGTGTTCGAATACAATATAATGGTAGGACTTATTCGAGCAGTACGATTTCGTTCAAAGATTACAATAATTTTAGTTTCGAAAATTGTGAAATATTAGATATAAAATTTTTTGAAAACTTATATTTTATAAATTGTTTAAAGCATACTTTATTATGTAAAGTCTAGTTATATAGTTGTTAGAGTACTCTTGTACTCTTATATACTCTTATATTCTGAATTGATATGTAATATTTTATAGTTGGATAGTGAATAAACTTATTTCAAATACCACATATACTAAATCATTTACCAATTGATGCCTGCGCAACATATTAGGCATATGGTGGCTTAGAACGATTTCAAATGAAGATTGAAAGATTGGAAATTAAAGAATAACGCACCACACAAACGTAAACAGCGAGCTAAGAAGAAAGAACTATGGTTGGATTGCACATACACTGCGTAAGCCTTATGAAGATATCGCGCATGCTGCACTTACTTGGAACTCCAAGGGGACTAGGCGCAGAGGCAGACCACCAATGACCTGGAGTAGGACAGTTCAGTAGGAGACGGGAAAATCGTTTAACGAGTTGAGAACAATAGCACAAAATAGAACACAGCGGAAACCGTTTATAGACTCCTTAAACTCCTAATGGAGTATGACAATAATACTAATAATAAAAATAATATATACTTAAGAAGCAACTTCACTAAAACCTTTAATTGTACTACAATGGAACTACAAACTGAAATTATATAGTAGGGAAATCTAATACGATATCAATTTAAAATTGATTTTCCTTTTAAATTTCCTTCGTAATCACTTCGATTACATACATATCCTTCCTTGTATGTAAATGCCAAAGAAACGAGTGTTGAGATAGATATTTTTTAATTTCAAAGAAGCATACATCAAATTTGAAGATAACTTTACAACTCGATTAGTTGTTGGCTGAAAGGCAGAAAGAAATTAATTGAACGTAAAGGGTGTAATGTGACAAATGAAAAACTGTTTTTCAAATCGATACATCGGAGCTACTGAACTAAAAACGCACTTTACGTCTATGGAAATGATGGAAAGAAAAGCCCGAAAGAAAGAATGAAATATTTGCATGCTATTGCTCAAGGATTTATTAAACGAAAAAAAAAGGAGAGTTTTTTTTTGTTGTTCTGGTAGAAGCCAAAACACCTTCACAAAAAGCTCTTTCCCTACTAATGATTCCCAGCTTCATCAGGTTCGCCTTTGTTATTACCATTTGGTTAATTAAGATTCCTTAATACTTTCTCTTAGCTTTGAGTATGCATTTGAAGTGTGCGCTAGCATCTTTTTGGCATTTGTTACTTTTTTTCATAGATTTACATTTTTATTTTTGTATCTGTAAAAACCTTTATTTTCTTTATTTTTTTATAACTAAACCCATTCAAATCGTTTCAAAGTGCTCATCCTGTAGTGAGCTCACAAACCCATGCCACTTCAATCCTTCACAGTTTTTATGAAACTCTTTTTTTTCAGCTACAACAAGTTTTTTATTGAAATTTGCTTTTTAATCTTTCGTTTTATGTTACATTTTTTTGTTTTCGTTCTCGTTTTTGTTTCGAATTCATTTTTATTTCATTTACGTTACTTTTAATCTTTTTAGCCGAATTGTGTTTTGAAAGAGTTAATTTTCATTTTAATGCAATTAAATGATGATTTGCCTTCAAAGTTCTTTCTGAACTACGCTGCCGCTTCGCCGCTTTGCCGCGTTGCCGCGCTATGGCAACTCTGTTTAACCACTTAACTTGCGTAGTGGAAGTGCTGCCAAATGGAAATGAAATATAAAAATGTTTGCAAAATGGAGGAATATCCTTTTTTTAATTATTTTCTTTTGTATTTGATTTTGTTTGTTTTTTAAGTAAATTAAGTTGTTTATTTTATGAAAATTTTTATTTTCTTCTTGGTCGGTACTTTTTAGGAGATTTAAATGGCCACTAAGCAAAGTTAAATAATGAATCCAAATTAATTCACATAAATTTTAAAAGATCTTAAAAAATATATATTGTATATACATATATATGTATTTGAATTTTTTGTTTATTTTTTCTATTTTTATTTTTGCTCTGCTTTCAAGTTTTTAAATTGTATTTTTTTGTTTTATTTCATTTCGTTTTGTTAAGTGGTTACTTTTATTTAATATTAAAAAATTAAAAAAAAATATTTCAAGTGCAACTAAATTTTATTATTCGTTTTGTTGATTTTAGTTTTGATACAAATTTTAATTAACATTTTAATAGAAATTTCATAAAATAAAAATAAAAACGAAATAATATAAATAAAATTTGTTTACATAAATCTTGAAAGGAGATGAATATTTCGAGTTGAAAGTATAAAAAAGAATACTTTTTAAGAATTATTCAACATAATTCAATATGCTCTATTTATTATATAGGTAATTAGTTACTTCTCGACACAAAATTAAAGTAGATTGTTGATATTATGAGGTAATGAAAGAGTTTCCAGTAACATTTAGTACTATTGAGAGAGTGAAACACAATTGAAAAAATGAATAAATTAAATGATACAAGTATTTCAAGCATTTAAGCTAGGGTATGTCAAAGTGAATACTATTTACTAAAATTTTTTTAAAAAGTCGCTGGAAAAAGTAGTTTTACTTAATATTGATTCACTTAGATCTATACTTATAGACCACTTCATTAAAAAATTTCATTGAGTAAGAACAAAGTGCATAGTAAAAATACAGTTTTTTAAATGCATTATTGGCCCTTTCTACTAAAATTCACTATATCTATATATGTAAATTCTAAAATTGGTAACTTTAAAAAAATTTAGAGACTAGTTTTTTAATATTTTGAATACATGTTGTTAATACTTATATTTTTACAAAAAAATTTTTATTTATTTTTGGTTTTTGTTAGTATTTATATTATATTAACAAATATAATATACTTTTAAAAATATTATAAATTTATATTAAGTTCATATTCTGTTAAAAACACGTATACACAAGGAACTATGATGAATTAGCTAGATGGGATATTGACATTTCCTTGGTTGGTACCTCAAGAAATTATTGTTGAAAAATAGCGTTATTTAAGAGCACACTAGGTACTGTGCTAACGAAGATATTTGTTTAACATCTGTATTAATGTGGGAAAAATTTGGTAAAAAATAAAGATAATTGCTTAGCCTTCAAAGAAGAAAGAATCTGCTTCCCTTTCGCTGACTATTTGGCGACCTACTCTCGGGTAAGAAGCACCATTCTTACAGTAAACATATATGTACTGCAAAAACTACAGGGAATTTTTCTTTTAAAGCAGCGAGTTTCTTAAGTAGTCATACTTTTAATTGTTTTCCTTTTTTATCTGACGTTTTATTAGCACTCTGAAAATGTTTCAATTAAAAAAAGAAGGATCAATTAAGATCTGTGTTAAGCAGTGGTATCATAATGGATCTGTAAATTTTAATTTAGTTGGCTAAACTAGATTGACTGTCACAGTAACCTAACCTTGAATAGCCTAGTACTCATGCAAGATATATTTATGTTACCAAACCTATTTAATATATTTAAAATTATATTGATTTTTGTATTGAATAAGCATTTATATAATTTTCAGAATGTTTGCATGAATATATAATTTTCTAAAAATCTTTATTTGTTTGTTGATACTGTTATATGTTTATTTGTGTTTTAAATGTTTATAGTGTTTTAAAGTTGGTTTAATTTTTTTTAGAAACATTAACTTTTATTTCGAGCGTTAATATTTTGTATATTTCTATACGTATTTCGGCATATTCGTGTTTGCCTTCATCAGAAGAATTTATAATAGTATTCCCGATTGACGGCAAATGCCATAATCGTATAAGGATAAAATTAGATACTATGTAAATGAAGTTAGATTTTTCTTATTATTTTTCTTATAGTTATTTATAATATTTATGTTTTATATATTATAAATTATTGAAAATGTTAATTTTGTAAATGTAAATATAACCTATATTTAATAAAAAGAATACTACTACTACTATAATAGTATTGTTATAATAATATAAGTATTTTCTTAATGGTCTTAAAAAATTACCTACCAAATATCAGAAGTAGAGTAAGTGATCATACGTTTACACTATCGCAAATAAATAAATTCATACAAAAATCCACTTAAGTTCGATAGTTTAAGTGTGAACATAGCTTAAGAAATATGTTTATAGTTGGTAATATAATTGTATAAAATTTAAATTTTTATAAATATTAACTTTTAACTGGCAATGCTGTTTGCCATGAACTCTTCAGTATTTACATTGAACTTGAAAAATCGTTAATGACAATTAGGCAGATCTTCTTTAACACATTAATTTAATTAGAAAATGAGAAGTCGAAGAATTTGTGAAAAAATTAATTTCGATACTACGCTTATACTAGAAGATTTTAGTTCGTTGTATTACTAACAAGAATTAATCGTCATTGAAAACTTAGATAAATATTTAAGAATTTAGTTTAAGATGAAAATAAAAAAATTCTATTGATAGGCTTACGGATATATTTTGCATTGCATTTATAGTTCCATGGAGCAATGGACATTAGGAATAAAATGATTTCCTAGTTAAGATCAGTGAATAATTAAAATAATATTGAGAGTGTTGCTAACAACTATTAATTGAAACTTAAAGATTGTCTTAATATGTTTGGCGGAATTGCCAGTCATTTTTAGTGGTATGTTGTGATGTGATTTTAATAAAATATAATAGAAAGACACACTGTTCATAGTCTCAAACATATACTATTAATAGTTTAAGATATAAATAGTCTTATCCATTTTACTAATATGTTTTTGCTATGTTAGAGATATCTTTTATAAAATTATCTTATATAAAAAAGTCACAAGGTTATATTGAAGACAGTATCAAACTTATAAATGAAGTCATAAACACCTTCTCTGCTTTTTTTTGCAGTATAATATATGTACCTGTCAATAAAACATTGGATTGTTATTATAATATACATGAACCTATAAACTCACTTAATATGAACTTCTCCATACTTCGATTCTCCATACTTAATCTGCACTTGTTTATGGCACTTTCACAATGTTTGGACTGCGAGGCAATTAAATGCTGCAGACATTTGTTTTATAAGAAAATTTTCCTCTATTTCTATTTTTGAATAGTTTTAAGTTTTTATGGTTTCTTAAGTAGTTAAAAATAGTAGCAAGTAAAATTCTATTGGAAAATATTTAAAGAGTTTAAGTGCTTCGAACACAGAAGCAAAGTGTGCACATTTTCGTTAAGGAAAATGCATAAAACAAGAAACAACAGGGAATTTTAATAATAGATACTTTTACTGTTTAGATACTTTGAAGAAACACAGAAATACAACAACGAATTTTATTTTTAAGTTTATTATTAAAATTGTCGTAAAATGAGTTTTACTTCGCTAAGCTTTTATTTGAGTTTAAAGCAGCGACGAGCAAGTGAAAATAATGCAAAATGTCTATTTTATTAGCATAAACGAGTGATTTTCCTTTTTGAAATAGAATAAATAGATATATATATATATGTGATTCCTATAGTGTAGAGTTAAAGTAGAGAACAATATGTTTGGCAATTTATTTGCTTGTTTGTTTGTGTGATTTGATATGAACAGGAACGCCACTTACCTCCATAAAAAGAACGCCATCACTATGAGCACAATGCCGAAGCAGCTGAAAATGATGCCAACCAACACTGCCAAATTGTAGTCGTTGTGGGACTGCCTCAGTAAAGGTTGTATTTTCTCGCAGTTCGGTTGGAGTACAATCTATAAGATAGCAAGAAAAAATAACATTAAAGAAACAACATTGAATAAACAGAAACAATTGTTGCATTTTATTATTGCAGCTGTAAAATTTTATTGACTTTTTATGAAAATTCGTTCGAAGAAATTAAAAGGAAAAGAAGAAGGAACGATTTTATTGCTTTTTAAAAGAGTAGCAGAAAAAGTGTTGTGTGAAATTTGCATACTTATTTGCGAGTATTGGATAGGAAATTAGTTAAGTGCAACATTTAGCGGTTCAATTAAAAGTAGTAAACGATAGCAGTGCTGTATTCCATTATATTGTTGTAAATGTAGTAGAAGTGAAAAGTTAACTATGGACAGTGGCGTAGCCAACATTGTGCATAGTGAGATTATAGTCGATAATATTCTTTTGGCAATGTTTTTGCATTGTTTTATATATAATCTATATGTACTATACATTATATTGTCAAAGGGGCGATCTCACCCGCTCTGGATACGCCACTGCCTACCGAGAAATGTTATACGTAAGGCTTAAACAATTTACGGGTTTCAGCTAAAGTTTACGAAATATCTCAGTTAAAAAAATTATAACAGATTCACATATTTCACAAAGTTTTTTTTTATTAATTCAATACATGTAATATTAATTAAAGTATAAAGTAATGGTTATACGAAGAGAGGCAAAAAAAATTTTTTAAATTTTTTTTAAATATATAAACACATTTATTAGGTAAATAAGATTTTTTAATAAATTTTATTTTATAGAATATCTATAGGCATATTGAAGAACTCGTAGAAGATTTAAATACTTTAGATAGAAGATCTCAAAAATAGTTACGTATCAATATGTTTTTTTAGTAACCTAGAAGCCTTATTTGCCTTCAATTTTAATTAATTAAATATATAGGTATAAGAAACAAATCAAATTAACAGTCGCTACATGAAGGAGAACGTGCCATGAAAATATAGAATATAGAAAATATAGGTTCTTTTAGTTACCTAGCTGTGAAATGCCATAGATTTTCATTATTTAAATTTATTTAAAAAATAGACAAAATTAAAATAGGAATCAATAGGTTCTTATAGTAATAAAGAAGTCTTTTATGCTGTCGGTATTTATTATTTAAATGTATTTAAAAATAGAAAAGATCAAAGATGGCTACATAGGTTAGGGCGAGTTATTAGTATCACGAATCAATAAGTTTCTTAGTAACCTAAAATACTTAAAAGTCCTAGATTCATATCAATTGAACGTATTTACATAATAGGGGACAGCAAAAGAATCTAAGTTGCCAAGAATATGTTGTGGGTATAGAGAATGATACTCCAGTTAAAAATCTATTTAAAGTGGTACTATTTGAAGAAAACCTCGGAGGCAGTTACCTTTTCAAGAGAAGGAAAGACTAAGTACTGGATAAACTGTCACAATCTGTTTCTGGCTGCGGTTATATATATTTTAATAGAGGATAATGCTGAACACGGGTTAGATTAACATACAGTTGCATTGGCCAATTAAATAAAGTAAAAGGAACAAACTTCTTAGCACATATTCAAATTTTCTTGATTCATTAAAAAGAAACTAAGCCGTCTGGCTTATTTTTAAAATTGTATTTTTATGTAGAAATCAGTGCGATAAAAGGGGGAATGAAATTTATTCGAAAAATAAACAAAAGTTAAAGGACAATTAATTTTGTTTTATGTAAGTTAACTTTATGGATTTTCATGTAGAATACATGAAAAATGTATTCTTCGTAAATTTTCCGAAATTGCACTAAAATTGGTAGGAAAAGGTTTGCCATTTAAGTTGCAATTTCGAATTTTACAGATTTTATGGAGCCTTTAGGTGTCGTCCTGTAAGGCAAGAGCAAAATTTACATTTGCATGTGTTGTGTATGTTAAAACAAAAAACAAACTAAAATTGTTTTCTTTTAAAAACAAAAACGAAAACAGAAAAAAAATACAAAATAGTAAAAATATAACAAAAACTAACGTAAAATTATGCTAAGGAAATGCAAAACTGTAATAAAAATGCTTTACGGAAAAGTGACTTTACTTTGTTCGGGTGCAGGAAGATTTATGTTGGCTTATAAAATGGGAAGCACCTGTTTTTGCATATAAAAATCATTAAAGTTAACCATTTGCTGTTCTTGTTGTTTTTGCATTAATATAATTTATTTTTTTGTTTTTCCATTTTTATTATTCAAAGCAATTGTGGCAGAAATTGTAAAACAAACCATGAGCACAAATAAAAGAATACAAAATAAAAATGTAGTTAAATGAGCGTCATTTTGCATTCGGATAAACAATTTAAATTTGAATTTTAAGCAGTCACTTTATGTAAGAGATACATATAGCTGCCGCCTACAGTAAGATATTTAGATACAAAAATGTATATTAAATGAATAAGATGAAATAACATAACGAGGTGCATAGTTTATTGCAATAAAACAGAAATGTATGCACCAAGAAAGTATGGTATATGGTAAGGTTTTGTCAAATGTCATGTTATCTTGAAATATATTTATGCCATCAGCTAGCTAACCGAAGGATATGTTTATTTAAGAAAAAACAATGACTATATTACTACTATGGTACTACTATAATAGTACAGAATATGAGTTAAATAATTTTAATATAAAACTGGATTAAATATAATTAAATCTAATGAGAGGATAAAATATTAAAAGATCCCATAAAAAGTGAGAAACCCTAAACAATAAACACATGACTGCTTCTGCACTGTTTTTAGCTGTGCAGTTATCAGCACTGTTAACTGTACTGTTAATCATACTGTTAAGAAACATAAAATGTTACCATATACATATAATGTTTGTATTAATATAGAGTAATGTTTATAAATAATGAGTATTATAATATGATGAAGTGATAAACATTAATCCAGTCAAGGCATAAAGAGGGGTTTTGAAGATACCTCGAGTTAATAAAGTGCTTCAATATAAAGAATAATATTGTTATAATGAGTATTAAATACTCATAGGTTTAACAGATTATAGTACTTTAAAAATCGATTTAAATCTGATTAAAACAAATAAAATTTAAAAGTCTCACAAAAAGTGATGAAATTCGAGAGAAAGTCCTTTGAGAAAATTAGGAAAAAATAATAGAAGTTCCAAGAACTCTACAAATGTTCTCATGTCTGCTATAAGATTTAATCATGAATTATTCAAAATTAAGGTTTTAAGTCTAAACAAAATTAAGTATTTGTTTTTCACTTGACCTAATATTGTGAATTAATTTTTGAATAAATTCTATTTTTCATTTCATCCTAACAATTTTTATTCTGAATATCTGAGTACATAAATAAATAAATAAATATATAAGAGTATGCATATATCATAAGATTATATAAAAATGAAGTATATATGTTAGTGAATAAAAGTGTATGGAAAGATATTGACATTTTGACATGTTGATATGTGCTTTAAAAAACTTTAACTGAAGAAAAACAAACTTTTTGGCAAATATAAAATGCGCACAAATAGAAAAAGTTCTAAAACCAAAAGTTGTTACCAATAACAACGTGAATATAAGGAAATAAATATCTATATATCGGAAATTTAAAAAAAAAAATTATCTCAAGTAAAATAGCACAGAAAGCAAATCTTGAAATTTATTTATTCTTTTTTTTTTTGCAAAAGCATCCAAAACGTAATAAACTTGAAATGATATAACGATATAACAACTGACATACATAATCAAAAGTACATAACATTTTATTAAAAAACAAACTAAATAAAATATCCTTAAAAATATTTAATAAAAGTATATGAGAATCCATACGAATGCATTAGCACGAGTCAAAAATTAGTGAGTGACCTCAGGAAAGATATTTATTAAAAATTTAATAAAATGCCAAAAATTTCAAATGCAAAAATAAAAGCTACGAGAATGCGGGTTCCAGGTATGCTAGGTTCCAGTTATGCTAGGTTGACAAAAATGTTTACAAAGTTCTTTAAGAGATTGGCAATTTTGATGTTGCCAAAATTTTGCCAGAATTTTAGTTTGTGATTTTATTAGCCACCCACAAAACGTGGGCCCAGATGGTTGCAAACAAGACAACTCCTTACGTGCACACACATATATATCCAATCCATAAAGCTAACTTTGCACATGTTTCAGGTTTCGGTTGATAGTGTGAAAAGCTTACCTTTCTTGGTTCGGAAAATTTGCCAAGCACCATTTTTTTTGGATTTATCACGCTGATAGTTGTAGCTGCAACTTTGACTTCGTATATAGAGTTTGTTGTTAGATTCTGCAGTATCATCTGTAAGCAAATGGAAAAAATTTTCATATTATATACAGTTTTTATAGAGTTTATATATTTAATAAAGAAACTGGCAAGTGCAAGCATAACGCAAAAATATATGAGCAAACAAATTTCTGTTGGCAGTTGATTTGAGTCCTAGTTTTGCTATTTATGCATTTCTTAAAGAGTTTCCTTTCATGTCTGTCTGCATGTGTGTTTACAGGCAATATACTCCCACCTCAACTCATAAGATATTAAATATATCAACAAAAAAAAAAATATTTTTATATTTCAACATAAAAACTTTTGAGGATGTAGTAAAAATTTGTTTAGAAAAATGTAACAAAACCCAAATTGGATTTTTGATATAAAACGCGAATGCACTTTTGGCAAATATTTTTGATAAAAAGTTAGGTAAACATTTGCTTATATGACAAATTATAAATAAAAGTGAAATACATTACTTGCTCTTGCAATATATATAAGACACAACCATATTAGAGCTAATAATTGTATAGGAAAACGAACAAGAAATATCTTAGAGATTTTAAATAAAGCAAAGATTAATGCGCATTAATCCAATGTGAATTTTACTTTTTAAAGATGAGAACAATATCAGCTTCAAAACTTATAGATCTAAATATTTAAAATAATAATTATTAAATCTAATTCAAATTGCTAATGTGTTGCTTATCAGTGGATATATATAATATGTTGCAAAGAAAGTGCTACCAATTCCTTTGATTTCATTGCAATACAGCAATATTATGCATTATTCAAGCACTTTTACAATGTCTAATCTTATTCATCGATAACAGTATATTGCCAATACTAAACATCATCAATCTACTATTCTGAAATTACTTTCATAATAAATTTATTTGAATATAATATTAGATGCGTAAAATACGCTGCAAACTTTTTTCTTATAAGGTAAATATCCCAAATAAAAAGTTTGTTTATCATATAAGACTTTTTAATTCGTTACTATGTTATAAAAATACACATTTTAGAACAAAAATAAATTAAATAGAATTCCTATTACATCTATAAAGTAAGCAAAGTAATTTATTTTATTATTATTTCTAGAGAAGACAATGCCACACTGTGACATATAAGCCCTATTGTGTTATCCATGAAGAAACACTATTAACTAACTCGGAAAAAGTTAGTTAATAGTTATGCCCAATAAACTTATTGAAAACTCAGTGCCGGTTAAGATTTGCTACATACAAATATATCGCCCAAATGTAGATTTGAGTGGAATTCATAAAAGTGATTTTTTAACTCTAGTACCATTAATACTATTATCGAACAGATAATGCAAAATGAAAAGCTCTCTATATTTTGATAAACAGACGACGCTGTACTGAGAACCAACTGTGAGCATAACAGTGTTTACGAAGTTAGGACAGGGTTAACAGGGATCCTATCCTTGATCCTAAAAGAGGTTATGATTGTATTGGTTTTAAAGAAAAATGAAAAATTTAAAAAGACGAAATATGAAAAGATGTTATATCACCAAACGATGAAAAGAGAGTTGAGTATCAATAACGAAAGAAGTAATATATCTTTTGTATATAAATATTTCAATTACTTATACCATATAATTTGTGAATGGAATTGTTGTTAGGCATGATACTTATTACAGTAAGACTAAGAAGAAAATAAGTAGAATAAGAAAAATGCAATACTTTTCTCTCGTTCAAGACTGCAGACTTTATTTATTGATAGCTAAATGAAAGTACTAGACATACTTCTCGACAACCATAAGATGTATGCAGATGAGATAGCTGGAAGTTTCATTCTGTATTTCATAGAATATGCAGATGCTTGGTTCTGTTAGTCCCATAGTTTAAAGCTAGAAGTTAACAGAAACATGCTCAGTTAAGAAACGACTGATACATTTAAGTAAAGCAAAGCAGTTTACACTTATACATGCTATTAATGTTCGACTAAATTTCTTTGAGAAACTTTGCATTTATACGACAATTATTGAGATCTTCTACACATCATATCACGGTAGTATTTTTAATACAAAAAATTAAAAATTGTGTATCAAAAGCTTAATTTTATATAATTAATTTGTGTAATTTTATACCACATGTGTATTTTCAACGAATGCTGTTTCAAGTGAAAAATTAAATTCAACAAAAACCATTTATAGTTCAATAAATTATTATTGTGATTTTAAGCGTTGTTGTATAAGAAAAATCCTTTTTCCACCAACTGAAAGAGAAGAATACAATTTTTCACAAGTTGTAAAGAAAATGAAAGATTTGGACATTAGAAGTTCGCACCTATAGCTTTGCTATTTAATAGGATTTAAAAAAATGCAGTAATTTTATGTAAAACAATTTTATGACATTAAAGAGTTAAAAGGTTTTCCTATCAAATGTTTTATTATTATAAAAAATAATTTAAGCCTATAAAAAAGGTGAATTTTAATTAAATCGACGTTTTATTGACATACAAATTTTAAAAATATTAATCAGAAAATTCATATAAAATAAGTAAACACGTTAACTTAATGAAAAAACATTTTCCCAGTAAATATTTTTATTTAAATATAAACATTTATTATTAAAAAAAAACCGACAGACAAAATATTTTGTTAGAACAAATTAAAATACATAAAAAAAAATTAATTTGCAAATAGTTTCATAAAAATATTTCTGTTTTTGCATATATAATATGGAAAATGTTTTTATAAAAAAATGGTATATGTATAAATATTTTTGAGATGTTTAGTGTTTGGTTGAAATTTTAAAATTGTAGTGTCGAAGTGTACACTAGTAAAAAATCTTATACCAAAATCCAAACAAAAACAGAGTGCACTGGTTTTTTTGGGCATAGACAGTTCTGTCCTGTTCCAAAGTGAATATGTACTCATATGCGGGCGACATTTGCAACTGACGGTATGTATCAAGTTATGCATTCTAGATAAAGTTTTTCAAGTGTATATGTGTGTAAACATTTAATAATTTTATTTATAAATTTAACCATTTTTTTTAAACGAAAATTGCATTGTTTTGCTGTGGCAATCCCTTCAACACAACCTAAAATATTTGTTCATATAACAAACTTTATTTTTTAGTACTGCTAACAAGCCAAACATTGGAAATTGCAGAGATAATAAAAAAAATGTAGTTTTCTATATATATATATTTATATTTCATTGTTCTCTGGTATGCAGAATTGTTACATCTTTTATCTCTGCGATAAACGTTTTTTCGCAATGTTGGTGTTAGGAATTTCAAAGCCATAAATATAACGAAATCAACGCCAAAAAGTATGCAGCAGTTTATCGCGTCATTCTACTGTCAAAGATAAACTGCAAAAAATGGCAACTTTTTGGTTTGTTTTAACTTTTCTAGAGTGCAGGTATGTGCGAAAAAAAACATTCAAGGATATCGATTTTTATTGACGGATTATGCCAAATATTTTCACCACGCCCTTTCGTTGTTGTTGCCACCATCCAATATGGCATAAAAAATTAAAATAAAACTAGGGAATGATAAAACGAAAAACACGAGAAATCAAAACTAACACAACACGTTTGGCAGTTTTAAAAATAAAGCCAAATTTTGCTGATATAAACGAAACTTGACACTTTATTGCCACTTGCCAAAGGATATTTAACAGCATATTTGATAACATTTATTGCAAAATTGTTTGCTCAATTTTTTTTGTTTATTTTTGCTTTGTTTTGGATGTTCTGAAAATGTGCTAGTATGCAAACATTATTATTTATTCGCTTACCGCTGTTTCCAATTCCTTTGCTGAAGCATTTATTCTTATATCGCGATGCGTATCCAGACCCATTAAGCGTGCTTTAATTATATAAAAATCTATGGTATTATAGAACTCAAAAGGGCGCTTCCAACGTAAGGTGAGCGCATCCATTGAGTGACACGTTAAATTGACAAGAATTGGCGCGCTTGGTCCGCCCACATCAGTACGTTGCACAAATTCGGATGGTTCACCTTCATTTTTGGTAGTGAACGCCTTCACAGTGACACGATAATCGGTATATGGTTCTGTAAGTACACAAAAAAAAATTTTTTTTTTGTTTATTTTTATTTAAATTAAATTAAAATTGAAGAAATTATCGCAATAAATAAATGGTCAGCTTCAGATTAAATAAAACATTTATAAGATTTGGCGCAGGTATTGTTCGCAGTGGCTTTCATATTGTCGACATTTATTTTAATGAGTTTTAATGTATTATCGTAAATACCTTTTAATTAATCAAATTTAACACCAATGACATAAACGTTACTCCTACGGTTAATGGTCATGTGTCCTTGTAAGCATATATTGAGCATATAATGAGCGTGTGACTGCAATTGTCTACTAGCTGGATTAATGGAATATTTAATAAGATATTAAACTGAATTCATTTAATAATAATGCTGAAGTGCTTTTAATATTATGGCTTAGCCACCGCGCAGTGATTAAATTTATAATTAATTTTGAATTTTTTCCACAACTATAATTTTATTTTTACTGCAGCATAAAAGTGTGGTGCTACTATGTAAGCATACTACTTCCCATTCATAAATTATTCATATAATTTAACAAAATAGTAGATTGTTGTGAAAAAACTAAAACATTGCTTAATCAAAGCTATTGTAGAGTATGATACTTAAAGTAAAAAGTATACTGTGATGTAATAGTTAAGAGGCATATATATACACATTATTTCTTAACAAAGTAAAATGAATGTGAGAAAAACAGTTTTCTATATTTAATATAAAAAGTTAGAGGATGTGAAAAAAAGGTGTACGCAAACAACATTCAGCTCAAAAACTCATAAAATTTTAAGAATGGCTCGAACAATTTACTTAATTCTTCCTAAAAACACGTGCAACGGTTGTTTGCTTAATAGGGCGTTTCTTTGAAATAGGTGCACGTTAGAAGGAGAGGTTATTATAATGAAAAGCTCATAATATAAAGTATTGATATACCACAAGCGAACTAAAAAAATTTTGGATCATTTGGATCAAATGATCCAATATTTTCTAAAAAAATTGGATTTGAAGCATCATAATTTCCCAACTTAATTTAACTACAGGGACGTATTATATATTAAGTTAAATCAATTTAATTAGTCAAGAAATGGATTAAGCTAATGGAGGCATTTCCTTCTCGGGAATATTCCTGCAGTAAAGCATGCCCATCATAAGAAGCAATTAAAATCCAGTAGGTATCCCCTGTTACTGTTTGGAGTATGAAGGGAGGGTCTAAGGAAGTTTCACTTAAGGCGTTTTATCGGGAATTTGCGTATGGAACCATGGCTGTCAGTGCCTACAGCAATGTCTTTTGACTAATTGGGGTTGGCCTCTTAAATGAGAATATCATGGTGGCTATGGTGAAAACTCAATGATATGCGGGTAGAATGACTGTATTTATTACTTTCACTGATGTGGCTTTTCATACTACAACCGTATGTTGTTCCTCAAATAACAGTAGAAGCGTTAGATGGTCCTCGCTTTTCACTCAAAGAGATAACTACAACCAAATATATATTAAAATATTAAAAAACAATTAAAAAACTTTGCACTGTGTCGGATTGCATTTACTCCAAAGACATTCTTAACAATATCTATCATATGCAGTAAATAAAATTTAACTATAATGCAGAATTAGTTTTGTATAAGAAATAAAATATATTTTGCTTTGCAACAAATAAGTAGAGCCATATGTGGAAGACAAGTGAGCAGATTTTTTTTATATAGTATTCTTCATTTAAGTTAAGAGAGAACAATATATTCACCAACACAATTTTTGCAGCTTTTCAGTTGAAATTTAAGCTTCAAATAAGTTTAAACTTGCAGGCATTTTTGCTTTATTTAAAATCGCAGTGTTCAATTGAAGTGGCTTTTTAATAATTTTCCATAAAAAAAACCAAAGTAAGTGTAAGTGGCTTAAAAATTACCAAACCACTTTACGGTAAATAGCCTTCAAGCTATTTATACTGTTGTCTATGTAATACTTTTATACTGAAATCTGCTTTTATGCCAACCACCACATATGGTATCCTTAGTCAACATTTAATATTTTTAAAAAGTATTAAGCAGATTCGATATGCTTTAATCGCATAAAAACCAAAGCGATTTTAAAAGAGCACACAGCTTACAGTATTAATGCTACAAGTATATCACAATTTATGTATTGTTAACATTTATTAATGGCAGCTTACATGGCGTATGAGCGACAATTTCATACACATTTTTTCATACACTCAGTAGTTTGTTGAGGACTTTCGACAAATGTTTACCACAACAACGAATAGTAAGCAAAGTGCGAATGTTATATATAGCATATTTTATTGTTTTCAACATTTTTAAGTATTTGTTTAAATTTAAGTTTAATAAAAGATACTCGCTCACTGGCTCAGTCACTCGTATAGTGAAGGGAGTAGTCGTAATTGTAAAACTTTTTAAATTCAAAAGCAACAAATGCGTACATTTTAATTAATGTTTAATTAAAGATTAAAAATATATAATGCGTAGCGAGAGTCAGTTGACATATGTGGTAAGTTTATTAATAAAAAGTTTTTGTTTTTAAAATACATTTTATTTAAAATGAAATTTGTTACTACACGGAAGGCATGAAATGGTATGTGAAGTTAATGCCAATGAAGAAGAATGCCTCGTTGCTTGAATGTAAAGTTTTGCACAACAACAAAAATAATTAAAGAAAATACTGAAATTAAAAATTTTTTATTAAAATGCGTTGAAAATGCAAAATACATCAACATGACTTGGTAATTAATTAAACAATGTGCGCACAGCAGTCAAGTTGATGTTGGCAAAAAACCAACAAGCCAACAATATGGTTTACTTTTCACCAGATGCAGTGTAGCAACTTTTTTTTGTACTTCATAACCGATGGAAACTGATGGATCTCGTACTGTGCGAAGGCATTCCTTCTTTCGCTGTGTTTTTGATTGTAATTAAACTGAAGCGCGCGGGTTGCGGTTTAAAATATATATAAAAAGTAAGATTACTACGTCTTTTACGTAAAATTAATTGCAACATGTGGGTTGCAACGTTGCATAAAACATCCTTCTTCGCTCAGGATCCTCAATTTTTTATGTTAAAACTTGCGAAGAAAGCCTTCTCAAGTATAATATAAGAATAAAACAAGCGAGAGAGTAGTTTTTTATCGCAATTTATTTGTAAATTCTTTTTCAAATTTTGTGCAATTAATTTAGTCCTGCTGTTCTGAAGCAAAAAAAATGTGAAGCATGGTTTTAGGGATTTTATCGATGGATTCTATATACTTGGAACACTTTTTTAATTGACTAAGAAATTGATTCCTAGTTCAACTAGTGTTAAAACAAATTTTAATGAGATAAGTGGTTGTGAAAAATTACATTTAATATAAAAAGGGTAGGAACGTAAAACAGAGAGCTGAGATTAAACTCATAAATACTTTAATAATATGATGTCATCAAATGTAAGAGTGAAAGTTAAATAATAAATTGAATAATTGAGCATTAGGCAATTCGATTCAATCAAATTTAAAGAATTAAAAAAAGACTAACAAGAATTAAGGTAATATTCATTAAATACTAAATATAAATTCATTGATATAAATTCATTCTAAAAACATTACAGTATTCGATATGAATGCAATTGAGCTTTTATATTTTTAATTAATTATATTATATATAGCTTTAATTAATTAAATACAGTTTGTATCCTCGATTTTGATTTATTTATAATGATTAAAGTGCTTACTGTACTCGAGATTCAAACTACACCTGTTATATCAATTGAATGAATATGCAGTTATATTATAAACCATACTAATGATATTAAAAAAATATCTCTTAAAAAGTTTATACTTTTGTAGATTTGTATTTCATTTTTAATAGTATCTATACATATCATCACCTGTATTGAAATATTTTATTTAACAGATTATTTTAATGTAATAAATTTTATGAAAATCCTAAATAATAACAAAAATTACTGAAAAATACTTACTTAAATTCGACAACACAAAATGTATAGTAGATTCAATAGCATTTCTGGTATTTTTCACAATTTCCACGCCCGTTTGATTATCATGTATGTGGAACACATGATAACCAGCAATTGCACCATTTTGATTTTTAGGTGGATGCCAAGACATCGTTATGCTATTGCCAGTTACTTCCAATACGGTAAGATTTTGAGGTTTACTTGGCACTGCAAAGAGAAAAGTAAAAAAAAAATTAAATTTAGATATCAAAAGCAAATACAGGCAAGAGAAATATTTTATTTAAAGAAAAAAAAAACATACACTTTGTGTATGTTACTTATACTTTAGATTTCTATACAACTACAAATATATAATAATTCTAAATAAAAACATTTAAAGCTGTAAAAAAGGTTTGTGTACACAACTGCCAAATCAAAGTCTGTTTAAGTCAGTCAGCGTATATATTGCAGTGTATATCCGGCATATATCAAATACCATAGCATATTGACTTAAGACTTATAGCTAAAGGATTGTGAACTAAAGGACCCACAAACAGCAGCTCAACAGACGAATTAAGTAAAAAAAATATAAATAAATAAAAGTATAATAAATAAAAGCACAAAATATAAAACTCAAACGTTTTCTTATGTTATTATAAGGTTTCCATAAAGTAAAGTAAAATATTAAAGGACATACAAAAGAAAGCAACATGGAAGCTTTAGAAAATTTGAAATCACACAAAACATACTTCGTGCAGCGTCTTTGGATAAAGATAAGCAAACAGAGTTAAAAGTGTTATATATACATATGTGTTTATATATTATAGTATCTATGTTTTATTTATTTTTTTAATATTTTTATTTTAACTGCTTTTTCTGTTGTTGAAAGCTTAAAGCTTAGTGAAATAGTCAAAAGAATTTTTTACGGATTTTTCTAAAACAAGTCAAAGAGCAGAAAATGCCAAAAAAATAAGTTTCCTTAAGGCGTAACATACATTTCAGTGCAGTGCCGAATCTTTCATTTCGTTTTAGATACTATATTTGTGTTTTACACAAGTACGAACGAAGCAACAATACTTAATCTGAAAAATTTTTTTAAATATACGCAAAAGTAAATTTATGAATGATTCTTAACTACTTGAAAATTATCACAACCTAAAGGTCAACAATACTAAACAGGCGTGTGTAGAAGAAAAAATGTAGCATATTTCTAGGGATTCACAGAAGAGTTTGTTCATTTACAATATCCTTGCATAAACATAATTAATGTGAAACAGTTTAATGATTACATTTAAAATTATAAGTAAATTTACATATCCTCAATAATAAATCAATAATAATAAGTCAATTAATTTTTCCTTATTTTGTGCAGTTCGAAAAATATCACCAAAAAGTACTTAATAAAAAGAGTTAAAGAAAATAAAATTCTCTATTGAATAGTAAGAACCAAAAAAAAATCATGATTTTCAAATGCTAAAATAACTTAAAATATAAAAAAAGCAATGCCCAATAAGGTTAAAGGATTCCATACTATAGAAACTAAAGCAATTGAACATATACTAATAAAGGAATTTCAAGTTAACATAACTATGAACACAAATGTTAAACATAAGGACTAGTGAAAACTTTCAACTTTTAATGGACGGAAATTAAGAGAGCAGAAAGAATATACATACAAAGCAAATTAAAGGATATGAAGTAGAATAAATTGAAATTGCATATTGTTGTAGGCGACAACTGTAGGTCATTGAGTGAGCAAACCCTACAAATGGCAATTGATTGCAAACAAGGAGCACAAAACTTCAGTAAAATATTTTCTAAATATGTTTAAATTACTGAAAGGATATTGGCACTTAGTCACTCAAATAAATACATACATAAATATAAATGTTTTTGCATATGTGCAAATGAAATGAAGCTGCTAACTAACAAAGGCGATAAAATAAACTTACACTAAGTAAGTAGCGAGCAAAAAAAATCAAAATTTAAACAATTTAATATATATATTCAGTTGGTATTGGGAAGGAAATAAAAATGGGAAACGATTGAAACATAGACAGGAAGCACAAATTTGTAACAGCAAAAGGAAATGGCATTGAATCAGTGTCATTGTGCAGAATATGCTATTAAATTGTTGAAGTAGAAAAGTTGCTGTAAGCACGTGTAGTTTTATCAGAATGGTTGGCTGGTTGGATGGTTGGTTGGTTGGTTTGGTAAGGATGTGGAAGTGAATGTGGGTGTTAAAAAAATGTTTTTGAATCGAAATCAATTAAACAACAAATGAAGCACATTTTAGTGTCGAGCAGATATACAAGATATAAATGTTGCTATGTTCGATTGAACGCTATCTTCATCAGGTTACAGGTAACACAAAACACATTTGAGTCCAGAAAACCGTACGTTTTGCATTTTGTATGAAACGTACGATCTTTTTAATGGCATTTACTCGTATGCAAGTCGAAAAAAATATTCCAAACTGCCATTTTATCTCAAGATTTTCATTTTCAATATGGCATTGGCATTTGTATAATTATAGTTGCTTTTGTAATGGTGTCGGAGTTAGTGCTACATAAGCCAATCACAGTCAGTCAGTTAGTCAGTCAGTCAGTTAGCCAGTCAGCTTTATTAGTATTGAGTGCTGTTATGGGAAAATTCTTTTAAATGTACTTTCCATAAAGGCAATGATTATGGTGGCTGCTGTCGGTTGATTGCTAGTCATAGAAGGAGTAAGCAGGCGGACTGGACGATGGCAAACCATGCTTAATGCTGCCATAAAAATGCAGAGGCGAAGAGTTGGAAAAAAAATTACATTTCAATTAGTTTGGTTTATTAATGGTTTTTTATAATTAAAAAAGTTGAAATTAATATGTTTTTCACTACTTTTTTGGTTGGAAAATATATTAAAAATGAAATGAATAACTGTAGAGAGTGCAAGTTAGTGTAGTATATATATTAAAGGATAAAGTTATTTTTGAAACGTGATTAAGTAGTGAGAATATTAAATATTTCGCATATTTAATAAAATCAGACTGCTTTTCTGGTTAGAAGGTTAAATTATTAGAATAAATTTATTACAAAATGAATTATTTATTGTACCTTACTGCTTTAATAAATTTTTCCTAGATTATGTTCTATACATAAGAAAGAATACATAAATCATAATACAAATAATGCCTCTACAAACAGAATAGTATTGCAATTTAACAATTAAAAATAAAAATAAATTTCATTAATTCAATTATTCTACAGCTGGTTTATGATTTCGTTCTAATATAAATACAGCAAGTAAATTTGTTCAAAACTCAAGAAAAATGTGTAACATAAAAGTTAAGTACGGCTTTGGGTCTGTTGGTTAAACAGCGCTAACTCTGAGCTTCAAATTTGGCAGGATACCAGTTAGATTCCTGGTACTTGCAGTTTAAAAAAATTATTTACGAATAATTGAATACAAGAATTATTTCCAAGACCACTAATGATAGGTATTTGCCAATACTCGAAACAGCTGTATGATCAGCCAAAAATTCAATTAATTAAAATAATATAAAATAAATTTTTGTTGTTGTAGTTCACTACTGTTCGAAAAACCTCTTTATAAATTTTTCATATAGGATTAAAATGTAAATCAATAATACGTTAGCTTTAATAAAATAAGCTGTGTGTAGTGTGTATATACACAGAGTGAAGAATATTAAATATATTTACAGAAGGCGATGATATACAACCTCATGTATTTTTTATATATGATAAGTAAAAGTGCATACATATTTTTATATGTCAAACAATAAAGAAGTTTTCACGCCTTTATCTTATGATGTCTAAAAGATCTTCAGCGTATTCATTGCTATTAAATTTTATATCAGTAGATCAACTATCAATCACATACAAAATATCCTAAAATTGTTAGTAAAATTTTATAAAATATGTTTAAATTTTTTAATATAACTTAAAATTTAAAACTATACATTGAAATTACTGTGATAGTCTACAAAGCATTTTATCACTATTATGTTCAACCATTTGAAAATTTTTATGTTTTTCATAACTCAGAACAAAATGAGTTCAAGCTTACCGCCTACAATTTACTGACTAAACACATTTTTAAAATTATTATTTTTTTTTTAGTGAATAGATGCATTCTTTTAATACTTAGAATTAGATTTTTTTCGTAAGTCAAAGTATTCAGAAAGTAAAGCCTTAATCTCGTATTTAAGTGCAAGGCAGACTGTTAAGTTTTTTGTGGTTCATCGTCTTTAGCTGGACGGAGTTCAGTAAACGGTTTGTAATTCGTACGAAATTTTAATACAAAAGCTTAAGTTCAGTCACATGCGTCTTTTTAATACAAAGAAAATGTCAAACTTGTGGGCTGCACTGAGTTTACACTTGGCTGCACATATTCGCCAAAGGAAATATATATATATATTTATATATATATAAATGGCATGCAACTCACAATGGTGGCAGGCAATGTTGGCCTAGGTGATCCTAAACGGATAAGCATGAAGCTTAAAATTAAATATTTTAAATGAGAAACGACGTAATAGTTGTACAAAGCCGCCTTAAGCTTGGTTAAATACATTTTTTTTAATAGAAAAATGACAATATCTGCTGTCATTTCAAATAAATTCTTAACAATTTTTCACTTTTTTGTAGTTTTAACAAAGACAATAAAGTCAAAGAACTTTTAGTCGAACATTAATGTTATTAACATAACAGTTTAATTATTAACAGTAGACTTAACATTACAGCGATTATAATATACAGTGTGTGTACTTTTTTAAAAGAACTTTTATTTATGGTGTTTTCTATTAATTAAATAAATTAAATTTAAATAATTTTTAATTATTCTCATCTCACTTTTTGAGAAACAACTTTATTTATAAATACAAATAAAAAGAATTTTATTTCGACTAATTTGTTGCTTTTTGTTTTGCTTAACAATGGCTGCTGACTTCCGCTTGTTTCATATGTTTGCTTTTACTTCCGTTAGACATAAATTGTCTTGCTTGGTTTTTTATTTTTCACCAATGCTTGTTCTGCTATTTTCCACTTAGTTTAATTGGTAATGTTTTTTACGTATACGCCAGAAACTGTAAGTGTAAGTTTACTTCCAGTAAAACATGTGCATTTGGAGCATATTTTGCTAAATTTTTTGCAAAATTAAAATATTTAATATTTCTTTATCGTTGTTTCATAATATTTTTGTTATTTACAACTAATATTTCTATTTTATTTTTTAGGTTTTATTAATGTAAACAAACGTCAACACATGTGAACAGACGTTACGAACTAAGTTTCGTTAACATGACAACGCAACAAAAACGAGTCTCGATAGGTCAAATTTTTGAAATTTATTGAACCAAATTTTATTAAAATTTTTTATACATTTACATTCGTTAGTTTAATTTTTTTTTATCAAATAAAAGTCGTAGAGGAGTTTCATAAATTTTATGCTGAAAATTAAATTTCCAACTGCATTTTTCGAGATCTAATCAATAACCTAAATGATGGCCCAATTGGAATACATTTTTTCATTTTGAACTTTATTAAATCAATAGAAAAAATTATTAAAACCCATATATTGTAAGTCGGAGTGAATATGTGAAAGTATGCTATGAATTTGTAAAATCTTCCTCTATTCATTAAAATAACTATTCAACTGTTTAACCCGTAGCAGAACTACGTTGTTAGTTGCCGAGGCGTATAAAATAGCTCTAGCTGTACTTCTTTACATCACTATTTTCTGTGGTGAATTGTAGTTGTATTCGAACTGCCATGACTCGGGGAGTTTCTGATTGAAGTGATTGAAGCCAAGTATATCTGATATAATTAATATAAATATTAATATAATCAATATATATTGCATTGATTTTCAGAGAGTACAATTCTGAATTAGTCTTTTTTGTACACTTACAAATCTATATCATTACGATCTCAGAGATTTTAAATCTCTGTAAATAAATGGAAAAACATTTTGCAAGAATTTTTTTAAAATTTTTTTTGCAGTAGTTTTTAACTTTTTACGCTCTATGCTTCTACTAGGGCCGCTAATATAAATACGTATAAAATAGGGTATCGACAAACGTAATTGCCAATACTTGGCTTCACTACAAATATTTATTTTTAAAAAAATTCTTTTTACTTTAGCATATATCCTGCATTTAAATAATTAATATATAAAAAAAAATTCATATTGATTTAAAAATTAATTTTTTTCTACACTCATAGCAAACTCATAAACATGCAATATAAATTTCATAAACGTAACCACGTAATATATTTTCCCTTAAAATTATTAAAATAAGGACGATATTAATAATTTTTCTTCCGAAACTATAAAATTTTTAACTCGTGTACAAATTAAAGGTTTTTATGTTGCGATAAATTGACTTGAAAAAGCAACGAGCAATAAAAGTCCACTCCGTAATAAAAAGTAAGTCAGAGTGCGGCAAAGTGTGGTAAAGTGTGGCAAAGTGTGGTAAGTTCAGCGCAATATAAAGTAACTAATTGCCTATCAAAAGGTTGTAGAAGCGAAATAATAAGGAAAAACCACCGACCTAAGCATGAATTACCGCTTATACAAACAATTTGAGACGCCACTAAAGGGTATCATTGACAGCATCAAATTTCATCAATGTCACGTTCATTAAAGCAGCGCCTAACAAGTTGTCTACGCACACATGCACAATTTAACACATGCCTCTACACACACACACACACACACACTCACACTTGGCTGCGCTTTGATGTCGTGCAGTGTCACAAATAAAAAGTTGCTAAGCAAAAATATGAGAAAAAGAAACAACAAAAAATAAAGTAAAAAAATGAAAACAAAAAAAAAAAAAAAGAAATGACAGTCAGAAAAAAGAAAAAGGAGCAAAAAGAGGTTGTTGTCCTTTTTTATGGCTTTTGACGTTACTGGAAAATGTGACAACTGCAGGCATCATACAATCGCACACATATGCATCAGCACGGCGATAAAAAATAGACATGTTGAAGTGCAGTTATGCGGAAGTTGTTTTAAGTCTTGTTATTTTATGAGTTGGTGTATGTAACGGAAGTAGGTGGTGTCTATGACAATTTTGCTATTGTTACACAGGCAAACGATGTGAGTAAACAATGTTTGCTTAAAAGTGTGTTGGTGTGTGTGTGTGTGTACGGTGTTTGAAATTTTTGTGTTTATGTGATATATGAACGACATATGACAATCAAAAGAATGAGCAACTATGGTGATTAATGTCTCGCTTACAACATTTACTCGCTGCTGTAAATGAACAAAATAAATAGAAAATAATAACAAGAAGAAGCTAAAATAATAAGCGAGAGAATGACAATGGAAAGAAAAAATAACATTGTTTTGTTTTCATTTTTAATCTTTTGGTACTTATTGCAACTACGCTTTAAGAGTTAAAATTTTCATTCTTATCTGATATTTAAGGGCTAGAGTACTGAATGAACGAGGTATGGACAAGCATAATAAAGGTACGTCTATACCTTTTAGATTAGTTAAAATTTTCATTCTTATTTGATATTTAAGGGCTAGAGTTCTGAATAAACGAGGTATGGACAAGCATAATACGGTACGTCTATATCTTATAGATTAGTTAAAATTTTCATTCTTATTTGATATTTAAGGGCTAGAGTTCTTAATGAACGAGGTATGGACAAGCATAATACGGTACGTCTATATCTTATAGATTAGTTAAAATTTTCATTCTTATTTAATATTTAAGGGCTAGAGTTCTTAATGAACGAGTTGTGGACAAGCATAATACGGTACGTCTACACCTTTTAGATTAGTTAAAATTTTCATTCTTATTTGATATTTAAGGGCTAGAGTTCTTAATGAACGAGGTATGGACAAACATAGTACGGTACATTTATACCTTTAAGATTATATCATATCAAGACTATTGATGTGTGATGCTTCACGAGGTAAACCTGGCTTTATATTGATTCTCATATGAGGTAACAAAACATCAGGGATCTAGAGAGGAAACCTTGCAAAAAAACATAATCTTCGATTATATCGATATCTTCAATGATTTGGTGACGATTATAGTGGATTATAAGGATCACGGGTACAATCTGACTTCATTTATAAAAAATTTATGTAAAATACTGAATTTACGTGAAATGAAATAATAGCATTCATTTTATCATCAAAAATATTAAAAATTTGAATATTTTTCTTTTTACGAATAATTTTAATATTTAAAACAGTTATTCATCTGATACTAGACTGATGACGTTGAGCAAAACTTATTAATTTTTTTGTTATTGTTATTCTTATATAATATAAGTTATTATTTGATTTTATAGTTATTTTTATATAAGTCCTACCAAAGTTTTAAATATTGAATTTCTACTACAGTGCAGAGTATTAGAGAATTGAGCTATGATTATTTTTACTTTTAATAAGCTTATGCGAGGATCTTAACCCTACATTATTTGTTTATATACTGATGTACTTATTTATTTACATAACTTTTCGAAATATTTATAAGGTTTCTAAAAAGGTAATTATAACTACTAAATTATTAACCCATATTATTACTACTACTCACTCATTTTGATTTTATATTTCGCAAAACTTTGATTAAAATTATTTTATACTGAATGTTAGTATACTCTGCATTTTAGCAATGCTTTTAGTTTCACTCATAAGATATATTTTTACAACTTCATACGTATTTTTAACAGTCAACTACAGCAGCTGATAAAATGGCTTGCGGTTAAATAAATTTGAAACAATCATGAACAGGAGTAGTACAAAGATACTATACCCCCCTCTCACTTGGTACATTGGTAAGCAACAATATACCAAGTGCATACTTAAGATTGATATAATATGCCAAACCGCAAGACAAAAGTTGTGTCTGGTTTAAACTGTGAATGACAGTTAAAAAGCACATCCACATCGTCAAGCTGCAAAAGACATTATTACGGATACAAAGAAAGTGACTGGGTATAGCACTTTGCAAGATACAAGCTTATCAGCAACAATATTATTATTATCAACAGCTCTTATACGAACGAGTAAGGCCAATATAGATATCATTAGTCACATAATAATATACAGAAGTGCCTGTAAAATATACAGATGTAAGGTCAGTAACATATGTACGAGTATGTGTAGATATATAGCTCTTAGTGTGTGCAATCATAACAAGCTTTGAAAGGTTTCATTTATTTTAATTTAAATAAAATTTAATATATACTCCTATTAGTTTGCAATACGTTCCAGTAAAGTCAAAAACACACGTAAAGCTAGTTACACTTACAGTTTAAAATTTTTAATTTTACTTAAAATTATTTATTTTTATCCAATCTATCATTTGTAAAATAAAATTTGTAATCATTCGTATTTCAATAAATCGCTAGTACGTGTTCAATGCACTAAAAATTTTGAAGATAAGTTAAATGTTAGTAGTGCCTGTGGTTAGTTACTATGCTTTACTATATATGGGTAGGTAGGTGAGAAGGAAAGAGGGTCGAATTCTCTTCAATTAGCTTAAAAAGCTTATTTTGAAATCACATTCCGAATCTGGTTGAATTGCTTACTATAGTTTAGAGTCTCGTAAGGACAAATATTAACTCATATACTTCCGATTTAATTTGGATCATGTAGCTTTTGACCTATTTGCTGTGGAAATGTGAGCCTAATTCTTATTTGCTATCTATTATTAGCTGGTAATTATATAAAGATCTTCATTAAAAGTTGTACTGTTAAAATTAATAATATTTATTAAAGACTATGAATTTATTCTCATACGAATTTTGCTGTTAAGTGTATCGATTTAAAAACCACCAGAGAATACTTATTTTTAGGAAAGCTCAAAATTTTGGAACCTCACATTTATTTAGATTCATTTGTTAAGACACTAACAACATCTGACAGTTTAAGTTTTTCTATTTAAGAAGTTTTGAAAAATGGTTTTGTTGCTGTCGTTTCAAAAAGGATTCGCCTTTGGTTTTCTGCTGAGCAATTTCACCCAAAACTGCTATCAAAGCACTTCGAAGAAGTCATATTAATAATTCAAGTAAAGTTAGAAAACATCAAAAAGCAAAAACGCTTAAAACTTACTTTATCAAATCAATCTCTTTTGTTTGAGCCTTTTGCTTAATTCATTTTAAGATTTTTTCTTTATGAAATTATTTTGAAAATTGATAAACTTTTTTGCAAGTTACATTCGGTAGTTTGATCATTTGTCAAAAATTGTACATTCACAGTTTGCTGTTGACATAAATGCTCAACAACAAACTTACATTAAACTTCCCAGTGGTTCCTTGAGTAAAATAAATGAAAATTATTTTACGAGAACCAGAACCTCTCTAGTTTGTTGCATAGTAACAAAATATTTAATATTTTGAATACCGAATTGTGTACGGAAGAGGATTAAAAATTTTAAAGTATTTTTGAATATTTGTTAGGATTGATGAGGTTTCAGAAATCATTGACAATTGTTTGCTATTTAACAGAAAGTCACTAACAACTGCTGCTTCTATTTAAATATTTCTGTAACAAGATTTAAAACTTATTAAGAATTCATTTTTACTCTGCTCTTTGTAAATTAAGTTACTACTTTGATGTCATGGGTAACTACTTAAAACTTATAATCACGACTTCCTAAAACTTATTTCCCATTCTTTATAGTTTTAACAATAAATATACATACTCGTGTAAGAGACATGTTATGCATACAGTTATGGTTACATTTTTAATTTATATTAAAAATTTCAGAACAAGAGTAAGAGTAAGAGTCCCGATACACAGCGTGTCAACATGATAATTTGGTATTTTTTTAACCAGTAGAGATATTGAAATGAAATTTTCTTTAAAGGCTCAGTTAGACGGTAGGTAACGTAAGAAATTAATTCAAAGCAAAATGCACAACCAACGAAACCTGCGTATTTGATAGGGACGAAATAAACAAAAACGGTGGACTTTGTTTATTTCGTTCCTATGAAATACACAGGTGTGGTTGGTTATGCATTTCGCCTTAATGCAGCCTTAAATATAGTTTTTGAGATAGATTTTCTTTTGAATTTAAATTGATCGTAAAACCGATTGAGCGAAACCTTTTGATTTCGGGCCCAAGCGCGGCTCACTTTTACTTAGTCTACCTAAATAAGATTTAAAGGTATCGCGATTTCTTTTTGATACATTTTCGCCAAGTCATTCTAGGCCGAGCTCTGCTTCTTGCTTCCTAAGAGTTCCATTATAAGCCTGAGAGCGCTATTTCATCAGGATTTTTACGAAGAGTATGTCCGATTTATTTATATTTCCTGCGCATTAACTCTTTCTCGATCGGTTTTTGATTTGTCATTTGCGTTCTGTCATAAACGTTCTTTAGACAACATACACGGCCACCAAATGCCAAAAATACGACGCAGATATCTATTGATAAATACTTGATGTTATGATTGCTGCATAATAATTTTATAAATATCTTAAAGATAAGCAAAATGAAATTATTTAAAAACTAGATATGTGTGGTCAACAGTTTCTCTTAATTTCAAACTCAGAATTTTATGTTTAATTGGATCTTGTCATACTACATTATCCCAATAGGACCTTTAATCAATAATTGTCCTCCTCTATATGTAACTATCATTACTATTCGGTTGTATTCGATAGTGTCAAGATCAAATATTAGATCTTGAATTTTAATTTAGAGTCTTCAAGTACTAAGTTGTGTATTTTTTTTTCTTTACATATAATACTTTATGTTTCTGCTATAAACAACTTTTGCGTTAACTACTTTTCAAGTGCATTTTTAGCTGAAAATAGAATTTATGAATTTTTCATTAACAAACTGGAAAGAATAATAAAAAAAGAATTAATATTTGAGAGTAGTTAAAAATATAAAAAATACACTTCAACACTTGAGCCACTCAAGTGTCGTCATCATATTTCAACATCACAACATCACTACATCACTCAGTAAACTGAATGCAACAACAAAACTTAAAGTGAGGCTAATATTTCGTCAACTCAGAGGAGCGAGCGTTCAACACTTGCAACTTCAACGTCACTCAAGTAAAGGAAATAAAACAATAAAAGTAGTTGCCATATTGTGTCAGTTTGCGCTGTTGTTATTGGTGCTTCGGTGAAATGTCATAAATTTATAAATTGTTTTATCATTACAAAGGAAAAGTTATAAAAACTATGTTTCTCACACTGTAACATGCTTTGCTGGATGAGGCGATAGAATAATTAACATCGCCAATGTCTGGGGTGTGAATAATTAAAAAATAAATTCACTAGAAAAGGGGACTTATTATAATATATCCCTTCTATACATAGTGTGAAACGAAGATAAATTATTTAATTTATCGAGTTATTTGTTACATTGAAGAAATGAAGAAGATATAGGAGATCTAAAACAAGTATATATATTCTTGAGCAGCTTGACATACATTCTATATAGAAATATTTTGATAAGGGTGTATTATATTTACTGAGGCTTTGGTAATATATATAGCAGCAGGTATAGTTGGTCTTAAGAAGTATATTTATTGTAGATCAATTCTATATAATGAAACTGTATAACAAATACTTTAGGTTAGGTTAGGTTCAGAAGGCACACTTCCACTCGGAGGCATATATTGCTCATTGTGATGCTCTTAAAATTTTTTGCCGGGAGATGCGAGTCGTTAACCTTTGTTATACTTGTTAAAGCATTTGCTTTTCCAGATGAAGTTGAGGAGATCCGATAAGTTTGCTTTCGATATCTTTTCCAAGACAGTGAAAAAGTGCTCCCTAAGATATTAAAGTCGTCTTGTCTGCAGTCCTGGAGAGACACACAGGAAGTGGTTGATAAATTATATTTTCTCTTCTTCTTGGCAACTTCTGCATCATCCACTTGTTGCAACTCGCCACCATTGGAGTATAGGCACAATGGCACAGTGCTTCAACAAATACTTTAAGTTTATTTTTTTTTTAGTGACTAACTTCGTTAGATGACTAGATCTTATGTGTCGTCTGCGGTTCTGTTTTACTACAAACTAATCTATAAGTTATTGATAAAGACGAACGGAGTTTTCCACAAAAACATTTTGAGAACGGAGCGTGAGTATTTATTTTAATGGACTCAATCAGAGAAATGTATCTCATGTTTGCTAAATGGAGGCACAATGAGAACTAAATCTTTTTTAATATTTATAAAAGTTTATAAGAGTATTGACTTAAAATTTCCTATAAGTCTTATAAATTTTGCTATACTATGATAAAAATACTACTAACTTTTATACATTATAATTTCAAAAAAATAATATATTAAATACTAGTTGATTTCATAAAAGTGATGTATTATTTTAATACAATTATTTAATAAATCCCTGTCAACTTATATACATATACATAGAATTATAAGAAGTGCTATTAACACCGAAATAGTACAACTACCACCAATTGGTGAAAACAAGTAGATGATTACGGCTGGTGATGGCTACTGAACGGGGTCAAGAGTGTTACAAATCTGTGAAGGCCAATTAAGTAAGTAATTATTAACAATAATGATATAATGATATATGCATTGCCGCTCCTAATCCAGGCATAATATGTTGTTAATAATTAACACAAATTTTACTTTATTTATTTTAATAATTTTGTTTATTTATTTATTTTAAATATTATTATTATTTCTTCTACACATAAAATTTTTTTTGGAATGAGAACAGCAGACAAGCCTTTTGACTGTTTTGTAGCCATTCGAGTATCTCAGTTTACTTTGAGATATTCAAAACTTTTGGGGAATAATCAGAAGTTAAATAAGGGAATAGTTCGTTATTCATTTGAAATCAATTGCAATTTTCAGATAAGTTTATTTTTGATGTAAAATTTATATAAACTTGTAAGTGTGAAATAATAGATTGAATTTGCAACTCCATTTGAAATTAAACAAAAAGTGGAAAGTTTTATTTTAATGCAATAATTGAGTGAAGTAGTTATTGTATTATAATAACTACTTATTGCATTTCCTGAAGTTTTTTTTGTGAAAAGTTACAGCACTAAAAATTTGTAATTATGTATTAACAATAGCAAAGAAAAAATTTTTTTGTTTATAATGTAAGAGAAGAAAATTTTTTTGCTACATAGTTTGGAAAATATTAGATCAAAGAGGAAATGTATTATTAAACTTGTTTTTATATAGATATACATTCCAAATAATAAAAAACATAAATGCATTTTATTGCCACAGTTAAGTAGTTAGAAAGGTTAATTAGTGTGTAATATTAGGTTTTGTTGCGCTGACGATCTCGAGAAGTTGAGATCTATTTCAATCGAATGGATGATTATTGTAACTTTAATGAATTTTAATTACAAATCAATTCAGAGTTGCTTAGAAGTATCTTGTAGTTTAATATATAATAAACAAGAGCCTATATTCATAGGCCTTCAATAAAAATGCTTTGAATGTGAAGTATAGAGTAGAAGTGTCATACTTATTATATTCTCTTTTTTTTAATCAAAAGACTAAATCAATCTTTTTTCTTTGAATTACTATAGCATAGGGCTTAACCCATAGCAAATCAAAACACGATTATAGTTTATATAGAAATTAATCACAGCATTTCTTCTTAAATTCAAATATAATATACTATGATCAGGACTAACGTAGCAATTGGCTGCGAAATATAGGCACCAAAAATAAATAAAGCGATACAATTTCTTCGATTTTAAAGAACAATGTTCACAAAAATATATGCTTTAATTTACTAGAAGTAGTACATAAGTAAAAAAATGTCAATTACTAAGAATATATTGATATGGGTACTCGTAAGAATATCCGACGAATAATGAAGAAATGTTTCGAAGTAAGAAAGTAGGAGAAGAGGAAGTCCGCGGTAATAATATCTTCGTCGGAAGACGTGGTAGAGAAAATGATATCTCGAACTCGTAAGAATATCTCGAACTCGGGTACTCGTAAGAATATCCGACGAATAATGAAGAAATGTTTCGAAGTAAGAAAGTAGGAGAAGAGGAAGTCCGCGGTAATGATATCTCCGTCGGAAGACGTGGTAGAGAAAATGATATCTCGACTTTATAGGTCTGGTGCTGAAGAAAGGCAATTGAAAATTAAAGAATATGGAAGTGCTTAGCAAAGAAGGCAATGATAATAACATTTAGTATATCTTTATTATCGCTATCTAGATTAGTTTTGTTTTACGATTAACATATGCTTTTAAGATTTAGTATCTCCAAAGCAAACGTCTCACTCTTGAAGGAAGATTGTTTATTGCATCTATTGTTTACTTTAAGAGTTAAATTCGATATTTTGAATATCTGTTCGCCTATTACTTATAAATTTTCAATCATTCAGCCTATATGTCTCAAAACTTCAATAATGAATGTTGTTAATATATAGTTTTTAAAAAGTAATTAACAGCTACATAATTTTCTTTCTTTTTTGTCTTAATTTATATAATTTACATAATTTTCTTTGTTTTAAATATGTATATAGTTTAAATTAAATAATATCTTTATTTCATAACGTTAAACGTTACGCTTGCAAGTTGCAGTAAGAGTGTATCTCTTCCTGAAATGAAATCTCATATCGGTTAAAATATTTCAGGCACAAGTTACTCATTATATATGTGTAGTTTATTTAATACAATTTTCAATAATTATTAATTAAAAATTTTTGACCATGAAACTATTATTTAACGTTATTATACAAATACCTTTTCTATATATTTTTTTTAATTTTATACGTATTTGACGTATTAAGCTTCGAACGTTGTGGGTTTGTGAGAAAGTTAATTGCACGCGAATCCATTTTGCCTATTAAAGGTTTACAATATTTTAATGTGTAATGTTAAACGGTGCAATTAATTCCAGTTTAAGCTAATTACTCTAATAAAAACGATATAAAAATATAATGAAAAATGAAAGCAACAACTCATGATGTATTTATAGCAAAATGAAGTATTTTTATCATAAAAAGTGAGGCGTGCTAGTAAGCAATAATTTCGAAAAAACTTATTTAACACGTTTCGTTCTGTACGTTTATGAAACAAGGCTTAAATAGTTACGATTGGTAGAAAGAGTTATTGATACTTAGATAACAACTAGTTTACAATACAGTAAAAATGTTTTTTTTTATTAAAAAAAAATAATAGAATACATTTAGAGATATAAATACGATCCCACCAGTAAATAGCGAACTCTAGTTGTGTTTGAAGAAGTTTAAAAATTCAAATTTAAGTAAATATTATTATCATTAATGATTAATATTTTAATAAAAAATGTTTTTGTATTGAATATATTTCAATAAATTATTATCATATTATAAATTATAATCAGTTTTCAAGTATCAGTTCAAGTTTAAGTTCAAGTTTTTAGGTGTCAAAGTCGTAAATGCGAGTGGAATAGTAAACACTAAAAGCCATATAACCATGTAATAAAAACTACCTTAAAGAAGAGTTTGTAAGGAACAACAAATAAAAGTAGACCTAACAACTTTCTCGAATTATAATATTTCAATCAAATTCAATCAATCATGATAAGAAAGGATATATGTAGTTGTAATCAATAAAATGCTTTGTTCCGTATGACATTATCAGGAAATAAATATATAAAATGCTTATATACTTCTATAAGAAGTAAGTCTAGCATTGACTTTGTCCACTTATATTGTAATGCTAAAATATACGGAATACAGATGAGGTGCAATTGGTTGTCCGTCTATGATCCATTTTATAATGATTCAGCGAACTTTTTTATACTTCAATTTTTTTTAGTTTAAAAACGGACAATGGTATGACAGGATCTTTACTATTAAAGTATATTAAATTATCATTAGAGAAAGTTTTATAAGCTACAATACACATTAAGTTTACTAACAAACTTAATATCTCTTGGTACGAGTGTTTAATCTCAGTTCGATTCAGTTGAACTCAGGTGGAAGTACTGAATTATTGTAGTACATAAGTAGACATATGTAATGTGTGTAAGTTTCACTTTATTTTATATATATATATAGTGTGCTGTTGTTAGAATCGTTTAATCTCATTTGTGCAGAAGTAGTTCACAAAAACATGATCAGTATGGAAACTAGGGTTAAACTAGGGAATTTAAACAGAAAAAGCTATAATATATCTGTTAGCCCGAATAAATATTCTGGATTGCTGGATTCTGGATAGATGGAAACTATTCTATTTGATCCTTTTAAGTACTGATGCAGTTTGACAAGTTGATATCGAATAGAAATCTTTGGGTTGTATATAGATAGTTAAGGTATTTTTTTTCACAAACTTGTTTGCTGTTTTGTTACTAATGAGTATCTTGGGCCTAGTTATCTATATACTCTAAGTGTTACTTTCTTTCCAGTACCCCATTCAGTTGAAACATTTGAGAGATCAAGATGAATGCTAATTTTTTTTCTACTATTCAACTGTTACCTGATTTCCTAGATCTAGTTGAGATAAGTATCTAGCTGAATGCTATTTTTTTTTACTATGCAATTACAAAATTGTTTGGATCTAGATAAGATGGGTAACTAGATGACTACTATTACTTCACTACTACTTAATTCAGCTACAAAATTTTATAGCTCTAGATGAGATGAGTATTTAGATAAGTGATCATGTTTTTCAACTACCCAACTCAAATCTTAGATTTCTGTAGCTTTGGACCAAGCTGAATTTAGTGGTCCCAGATAGGAGATTGGTTATAGAAGCGATGGATATATACGATTGTTTACTGGCATTTTTTGCTTAAATTGTTTAAAATACGTAAAGTAATTAATTTGATATATAAAATGAATTCAAAAGTTTTTTATTACAACTATTTAATAATAAGTTTGAAAAAGACAACAGCTGGCAAAATATTCCTTCTGCTATCGTGGTGGAACCCTAAAAGTTATGAATAATAAAATTATTCATGGTTTTTGTTTAAATGTGTGAATTATGTTGATAATATATTTAACAGTTCATTTTTTATGTTCTCCAACTGACTCTAGGCATATAATTTAAAAGTTTTTTTTCATTTTGTAAAAAAATGTTTTAAGCATTAAGAGTTTAACTACAAATGACGACAACAACATTGATTGCGTGACACTTGCTGACAAAGTTTGGCATACTTTTAGGTGTTCAAGCTTGCGAAATAGTAACAAAAATACGTATGAAGTTTATTTATATTTTTTGTTTACTGGCTGGTGGAATTAATTTAGGTGTACAATTTTATTTATAAATTTTATATTCGCATTTGAACTAAGTTTACGTGCTGCGGTGTGGTTCTTATAAAAAATCGTTTTTACACTGTTTTCGACAAAAACAAATTTTGCGGAATTTCACATTAATAATTCATTGAAACTAAAATAAAATGCCAAAATAAAACTTCTCTTTACGTAAGAGTACTTTGTCTCTGATTTGTTATTTTTATAGATTGTCGTGTTTTCATGAATAGTTTCAGCTTCAGCTTCAACTTCGGTTTCGAATCGAAATTGTAACTTTTTATTTTGCACAAAGTTCTTGGGGTTTGGTTTTTTCTCCCATTTGTACAATAAAAATATTACCAACACGTCAAAGGAATGAACTTGTTCCGTAAGCTGAATTTGCACAATGAATTTTTAATATTTTTTGATTTTGTGCTGACTTATCGAGTCGAAGTTGTTCAAAACTATTTAATTTTAGTTTCTGGAAGTGAGCGAGCATGGCGGCTAAAGTTTACAAAGGAAGTTGGCGAAGAATAGGGCAGCCCATTGTCATATTATTTTCCTATAGCACTCTCCGAAGGTATTCGAGTATGAAGAAGTGCACCGTTTGCAAAACTTTTTGTTTATATTTGATTTTAACGAATTAATTACACCATAGAAGAAACTTTTGGCCCGCGTATTTGTTGTAGTTCTAGTTGTAGATATAGTTGTTGTTGGCTGATATTAAAGATGTAACAAATAATAAAAGTAGTATGCAAAAGTTCCGCCTTTAACGTGTTTTATAATATAAAACAATTTTTCCTACTTACCTATAAATAATTCTTAGTATTACAATAAAAACAAAAGTAGTGGGAAAAAGTGAAAATGCGCATCGGCAAATAAATAAGTCACATTCACGTATTAGTAATAAACGTGGGCGGCCAGGCCAGTTGCAGTATCAAGAAATTAAGTCGACAAATTTTATTGCTTTTTTATAGCTTTTTGCTTCACAATTTGCGATGATGTGTAAAATGTATTTTATTGCTTCTATACGATATACGAATATCAGTTAAGTTCAATCCGGCAGTGGGAAATGGAGTATAAAGCATTAAAACTGGTAATTGGGCTTATTTCGATCACATTTTTTAATGGCCTGTTTAAGTCTGCTAATCTATTAAGATTTTGCATTTCAAATAGTTTAATATTTTTTCTTCCATCGATTTTGAATGGCTACTGAATGTGAAAATCTTTAACATTAACACAATGGGGTTAGTGAAAATAAAAAATAATAATACGGGAATATTAACTCAGCTTAATGATTTTCTTTGACTTTTCATACAGAGGTATTGAAATTGAAAGTAAATTAAATATTTTAGAGATATACAATAGGTTTCTATATTGACGGTTTCCTCTTTGAAATCCTCTCTCTTGCATTAAATAAAGTTTATTAGATAATAAATGAAAACAATAAGTACTTAAGGTTAGAGGGAAATGATTTTAATTTCAGAGCACCTATAATACTATGAAATAATGCAAGACATAGGGACTAATAAAAGTTTGCTTAATTGGTAGCGTGCGATAGTTATGCGAAATATTACAGGAGTTTCATAGAAAGCAAACGAAATTGAAATAAGAATCTGCAAACTTGATGATGAAGAGTTAGTGCAAATTCCACCGCCATCCCAGCAATGTTGTTGCCACCATAAGTGTCAAAAATTCGTTGGGAGGAGAACCAGGAGAAAAAAAATGAACTGCATTGATACTTTTGCATAACGATAACGCACCAGATCACAGGGGATTGAAGAAATTTCTCAAACATCATCTTCCTTGGACTTAGCGCAGTGTGATTTCAGTAGTTTTCAAAAATAAAAAACGAGAAAAGCGGAAGGAAGTGCCTTCGATAATATTGAATGCAGTTCTTTTCGAAAAAAAGTGGAAAACCTAAAAAAATCCACTTTCGAAAGTTGATCTACTAGCTTCAAAAATGTGTACAAATTTATGAAAAATTTGTAAAAAAAATTAAAAACTAAGCGAACTTTTGTTAGTCCCCTACTACATTTTCTTCTTTATGTCATTATTATATACTGTTTACTTTACTAGGTGTTCGTTAGTATTAGCAATTTACACCTCATGGTACCGAAGTTTCTGCTGATGTTTATTAACAGAGTTCAGGTGATATCGATACCAATCCATAAATGTTTTATAGAAAGTTAAATAAATCAGTACTTATACTGCTCTTAAACTATAGTACTTATAAAAGACATTTAAAATATGCTATAAATACCAGTTTGTAATTACCACATGATAGACTATTAAATGACTGTCACATGAGAGCATATTTTATTCAGTAGGGAATAATACACATTCCCAAAAAGAAACAATACTCCAACTGGGTTCAGAAGGAGAGTATAACTTGTTGTAAGAATTAGTCGTTACTTCTAATATAGATTTGATTTAGATTAGATCAATTAAGGGAACATTATGGAAGAATCCGTGGTCTGTATTTTAAACTTTTTATTTAACTTTATTTCGACTTGATATTTTTAAATCTATAATATCACTTTAAAGTAGAACATAAGGATTACTGGGTGTTTGACATTGCTTTCTATGATAATATTATTTAAAATTTTTATTAATATATTATATGAACCGATCTGTTTATATTCATCAATTTCTTGTTTTTTATTTAAATATTTATTACACTTTTAGGTAATGTAATAAAATGTCATTGTAGAGTTTTTATGAAAAAAACAATTTCGGCATTGAAAGTGTTAGAGTGGTACATGGACTTCTGTAGGACGTTTAAAATTATCAAAAGGAATACAGTAGTTAAAAAATAGAAGAGGAAAGAAACAGGAGAAAGAAAGAGAGAAATAAAATTCAAGTACATAGAAAAGCATATCGATTTACGATAATATAGACAATGAAAATTCGGTTTTCTCCTCTTTGGTACACTTTAAGGTACTGCAAACACTTAATAAAATTAAATAAATTTTTACAATCAATTTCCTTATGCAAATAATATATTATTTTAAGTGAAACAATATTCACAAAGCCTTGTAAAGGCCTTTTTTAAATGAATCACAAACTTATATATATTATTTAAGCTTAATGCGTTGTTTTTTTTAGAAATGTAATTTAATATTTTAAAAAATTTAATTTTCTCTTTTTGGATTTATTTTTATGGCTTCAGAAACGTGAATATTCGCAAATAATTTTTTTTATGCACTCTTAAAATATGATGAGACTTTTATTTAAGATATTTGCTGACTCAGCCAATAAATGTTTAATCCCTAATTGAAAAACTCGTTAGATGCAGCTGCACAATAATCTCATTATAATGTATTTAAATCTACTACTGCTTTTGTTTCTTTTGTTATAAACATTTATTTTTAATTTTTATTTTATTTTTAAGTGTAAAATAAACAATATATTCCAAAAAAAATAATACACACAATATAAGTCAATAATGCATTTTCCTTATAGTTTTAAAGTTTAATAAATAAAGATATTTATTCTTGTCAAGCTTCTTACTAAACATTGCTTTATTAATATATAAATTAATTTTTAATAATATTTATTTTATTTAATTATTACATAGAGAAATCTAAACCAATTATAATATTCTCAAGCGAGGGTCTTAGATACGATTCTACATGTTATCTGTCTTGACTCTTGTTTTTGTTATGTTCGTATTGTATATTTTTATCTATAAGAAAAAAAATATGTTACTGCATACATTTTAAGATGAAACAAAGAATGTTTTCTTTGTGCTATGAAGTGCCTTCAAGCGTTAAAACTAAAACATTAAAGATAATTTTTCAAAGAATGAGAAAAATATCGCATATCGGAAATGATTCAAAAAACACATTTAATTCCTTCTTTTTAGTTATGAAATAACAAGAAAAAAATTATTAGTTTTGTATTTAATATGCAAATATATAAATGTCATATATACTATTGTCTATATACTTCACTGTAAAAGATTAGATTTAAAATTTAATAAGGTAGTGAAAAATTAAATATATTAAATAGCACTTCACCGCATGAACACTGTAAGGCTTATTGCAATTCTTTCTGGTCATTGATGTATAGGAACCCACGCAGAAAAACTGCGCATTCCCAATAATTCTCACTGCAGAAGTTGTGGAAACCCGCAGGAAAAAGAAACCATAATACATTTTTTCTGTGAATGTCCGGCTTTGGCGTTCAGAAGATATAACTGCTTAGGAAGATATTTCTTTGATAGTTTATCAGATTGTTTGTCGGTAAAGACGAAAGTTCTATTAAATTATTTAAATTCAGCGGGATGGATTTAAATACTCTACTCTTCTATGCTAGGGTTCTTGCGAGGAATGTTGTAGCAAAACGGCAAAAAGTAGCAAAAAATCGCTAATTGAGGTACATGGAAGTTATTTAATGGCCTGACTTTGCAACCAACCAACCAAATAGCACTTCACTCATGGTTCTAGCCAGGAAGCGGAGCAAGAGAGTAGGAGCCACCTAAAATGCTTTTCACATAACTGGCGAGCAAAACAAAATTTAATTTAAATGAAATAATGAAATCGTAATCAACCATGTTCTGAAATATTTTCTGTTTACTATATTTATTATCAAAAAAAAAAGAAACAAAGATGTCATTCATTATCGATCTATCATATTTATGCCTACTACCTCAGACTCCCTCCTTCACTACACCCATACTTGTAACACGTAGGAATTAATAAAAGTTTGCTTAGTTGGTAATGCGAATAAATCTTAGACAAATTAAAAAATGTCAGTTGATTTGGGATAGTAATGGGATATTTCACAGAAGTTTCACTGAAAGCAATCGAAATCAAAAGAAGAAGCTGCAAATTTAATGATGAAGAGTTAGTGCAAATTCCACCACCATCCCAGCAATGTCGTTCCCACCATAAGTGTCAAAAATATGTTGGGAAACCAGAAGAAAAAATGAAACTATCATATCTATGGGGTAGTAGGCATCCCAGACGCCCCCCTTCTCTACACCCATACTTGTAGTAAGCAAATAGTGTGATTAATTATATTTTTAATCAATCCATAATAACTCAAACCTTTAATTAATCTATATTTGTTTAGTGTGTTATAACAGAAAATTAAGCATCTTATATAAAGGTTGAAAAATTGATTAATGCAATTTTATTGATTTAACATTTAAATGATCTAAGTTAGTTTTGCTGATAAGATGATGTACATATGTCAAGTGTCTTGTATGCAAAAAAAAAAAAATATTTTAATTAAATAAATAATTCCGAAATTTTCTTTGTAATTAAATGAGTCACATATTGTTGTCTGTTGTTCGCAAACCGTAACAATATTTATTAAAATAAAAAGACTTGTGCATGGAATTGAGTATCTACGCGTATGTAAAACTCGGGCTTGTTTGCGAACCGACTTTATTTCGTATTCATTGTGTGCAATTCAAGTTCAAGGTTCCTACCCAGCGTTATTGCTTTTGAAAACTTAATTTTCATAATAAATAAAGAAAGTCAAACTGACAAAAAATACTTGATAAAAACTTAATATTTACATTACATAAACACATATATACATATACACGTACAAAGTACAAATAAAAAACATTACAGTCTATAATTTGTGAAAATTAAAAAAAAAAGATGATCTACACACCTCCACATAATTTTAATAGCTTTTAATAGGTATCAGATTTAACTGATTTTGTCACAGGTTAGTTTGGTAAACAAACTAATTATTTAAAAAAATTGATTTAATTAAAGGGATTTTTTTAGTTTTAGTATTTCAATTTTTAATATTTTTAAAAAATTTTTACAACTTTTTAGCTTCCTCAAAGGCAAATACTCAATAATGGTTAAAGTGTAATTTGATTCGTGTTGTCTAGTTTACGCCAGCCATTCATAATATTTTTTTTACTATTTTTATATTTAAATTGTTTTAATTTTTCATTAAAATAATTAAATAAAATTCAATATTCCAACCACAAACAAAAATATGCCGTCGGAATAATTTTATTTAAATTCTTATTTTATTCGACGCATATTCCATAAATGTATCTCAAAGCAATTTTAAAATTAATTATTATTATTTTTATTTACTATTTCTATTAATTGAAGTTTTATGTAAAAAATTTTAATGAGAATATCACAAAAAATCAATAAATAAAACAATTTTAATATTCTATGATAATAAATATTTTTACTATATTTTACGACTTGCGAAAGAATTTCATAGTAAGTGAAATAAAATGCCAATAAAATGATGGACAATATGAAATCAAGTCGAAATCAAATATTAATATTGTAAAATTTAATTAAAATGTCGAAATGATTTTAAGATAAATCACATACATCACAATGAACGGCGATTGTTTGAAAAGTTTTTATATTTTTATTGTTTGTTTATTTTTTGACATAAACTTTTCTTAACTTGATCAAGTGCTTGATCCAAAGATACTTCAATTTCTTTAACATGAAAAAAAATAAAAAATAAATCAAAAAAGTAATTATTTGTGGCCAGATCTGTTGAATGAGATAATGTAATTCGTGAATTCTAGACATGGCGATATTTTGGTAATATCAAATAATGTATTGGCTTTGGGGAACAAAACTTTTGTTTTTTGTTGACTGAAACCTTCCATTTATCCAGCAATGTTGCATAGTATGGTCCACAATCTTTTTCAAAGTGTTTTTAATGGACTATATTGATTTTTCTTAAGTCTCCGACATGCAAAGTGTGGACAGTTTTTATGTTAAAACCGCAGCTTCAACAGAATATTTTTTTTAGAAACCTTTTTAAACAAGACATCTTTTTACTTTTGAATATGATCTTGCAAGATACCTATAAGCTTACTGTAATATATAATGGTGCAGAGCTCCTTTATATTCCAAATTTACAACCACATAAAACTCTTGAAATGGGCAAATTCACAAAGATATGAAGTCGACCGATCAAAATAATTATTAAAAATTTTTAACATTAAATTTTAAAACAATATTCATAAAATGATTGGCATATCTTTCACGTAAAATAACTACGTGGACTTCAAAACTCTTCATACACCCCACAAATCAGAGTATAAGGATATATTTTGCAAAAGCTAAAGGAGAAATGGATATAAGTATATGAAAACAACTTCATTTCGTCTCATTTCTACGCGGACTCCAAAACTCTTCATACACCCCACAGATCAGAGTGTAGGGCTATATTTTGCAAAAGCTAAAGGAGAAATGGATATGAGTATATGAAAAGAACTTCATTTCGTCTGTATAGAAATTCAGATAAACAATAATACATAAATATATCATAAGTTTGTTCATAAATTTGTTTATTATAATAAAACAAGGAAATAAAAAAGTTACATTACAAATTAATTCTTGATTACTTGTTTGGGTAAATTTTTTAATCCACATATTTAAATTCACTTTTTGTGACGCAAATTCCACTTTATATTCATAATATATAAATATGAGTTAATTTTCGGTAGTTAATTTATATGGCCGCTACGTGATGTAGTCAACGTGAGGTATTGGTTCTGCCTGCAATCACAAAAAATCCCCAGTGTAAAATTTCATTCGATCAGCTTAAAAAGTAAGAGAGAGAGAGAGAGAGAGAGGCTTGCATATTAACAGATGGACAGGCGTCGTTTAATTAATTCATTTCGTCATGCTGATCAATAATATAATTAGTTTATATGGTCTTTAAGGTTTCCTCTTCCGCGTTAACATATAATTATCGCAACAAGTTAGGTACACCTGTGTAATACTTATGTCACATAAAAATATATTAATAAATTTGTGCTTAAGTTATAAATATCTTAGAGGATCTCGTTGATTAAGAAAGTATTATGTCTATTCATAGAAATTCTGTACTCTTAGACACCGCTGAGATATCATATTACTTATCTTATGATTGACATTTCTAATCTCTACTAAGAGGCTTTATTGAATTCCATTGCAATTATAAGTTCTTTGACAAAATACGTTTGGCATTTATTAGGAAAGTGAAAGCAGAAAGTGTCTACAGTATTTTTTTTCATTAGTGTATTAAAAGTAATATAGGAAAAAAATGAATAAACAAATTGCTTGTGATCAAACACTAAAGAGTGTTGCTTTTAATCTTGAAGATATATATGGTAGTACGTGTACTATATATACTTATGTATGGACTATTACCTCACAAGTAAATATTTTAGTATATTTTTAACTAAATTTTCATTTTAAGAATTCTTAACAAATAATATCGTTATTATCTTTATACATATGCATATAAGTATTTTAAGTCAGTGTAATATACGAATCAGACAATATATAATAATATAATAAAATATATATAATAAAATAAAATATATTAATAATATAATAAAATGCATAAAATAAGTAAATTCCTTTTTTTTTTCTAAAAAGTGGACATAATCTTTGTTCTGCGCAGTTTTTTTTTTGTGGTAAGTCCGCAATGTTCATATTTTTGATATTTCTGTTAGAAGTCTAGTACGTATACCTAATATTGCATTACTAGAAAAAATATAGATTTTCTTTTAAATATTATAATTAACACCACAAGTATTACTTTTTTTAAATATGTGTAACTATCGTAAGACCACGAGGTCTAGCATATTAAAGAACTATTAATAAAAATTTAAGTCCGTGTTTAATAGGGAAAATAAATTATACAAAAATTAATTTAAAAGTAATTACAAGAATTCTGACGGGGCACTGTGGGTTAAACAATCATATTTCAAATTAGGGGCTCTACTTACTCTACTAGAACTTGTAGGTTTTATAGCGAAGAAAATAAAAACTCGAAACACAAACTAGGGTTTTGCTTGGCACTTTCGTATAAATCAAAGAAGTAATTGGATAAGGCAAATCATATCGGATGAAGCAATAAAACTTTGTAATGTAGCTTTAATATCACAATTTATAGGGGTAGTTGGATTTGAAGAAATACTCTTAATATATGACGGGATATAATTAGATCTTTAGGTAACAGTGCAGGTCATTTAATATAATAATAACAAGTTATTTAACTCATATATTACTCTTCTATAGAATTGCTATTAGTGAATATTAGATCTCGAATATTTTTATTGTACTAGATATGACTAAATTTATAAAAGTTTATAATATTTTTATTTTAAAAGTTCTCCACATTTCCGGTTTATTTTTATTAGTAGATCAAGGTACAATTATTTCTAGTGCTTTTAATTAATTTTGTAATATTAATGAGTCACTAATAGTATTAACAACTATGTAATGAGAATTTTTAATCACAATTATTGTAATTAGATTAAGACACTAATACGAGTACTTGTAATAAAATATTGCCCTTCATATGTAATTTTGAAGTCATAGAGCGCAGTATTCATTGAGAGTCATGGATGGAACTACGTTTATCAGATATATAAGTGTGTAAGTAGTATAGGAAATAGCATTGATTAAGGTCTTTTTAACTTTTATACGCAATTTTAATGAACTTCAGGCTGACGGCAACAAGACGAAGTTATGCATAATAATTGAAACATGTAAGTCTTTATAGACAATGTCATAGGTAGATACTATATACATATATATAGTATGGGTAACCGTGTAAAAAATGTGAGCTACACTTCGAGTTTCCGCAATTTGTATTGGAAGTATTGAAGACCGGCATTCGAATATATATACTTTCTCATGGACACTTTTTGTGAGTACATAAAAATAAATATTCATTTTTTTTCTTACCTAACTTTTTAGTTGTTTGTTTAAATTTGCAACTAATGCAACTAATTTATTTTTGTATAATTTTTTTTTTCAACAATATTTCATTGCAATTTTGTTGTGCAATTAATTTTAGCGCATTAAGTTTAACTCGTAAATCACATTTATGTGCGGTAGTCAATGTGCAGTGTCGTTTCCAAAAATGGAGGAGAAGAAGTGCGGGTCTGATAACAGAAACTGATCATTAATAAAAAACGTTATTGTACGTATACGTATATCTCAAACATCTCAAACAGTTTTGATGAATTATAACGAACAAAAACAGAGGTCAAGTTTAATGAGATATTTCTATACTAGATATGAGTATATTTTACTCTGAAGTATAGAATATTAATAGAATATATTAACGAATATAAATGCATATAAAGCATTTACAATGCATAAATTACTGTAGAAATTTGTAGTAAATGTATTTCAGACCTTAAAGAAATCTTAATTACATGTGAATACGTGCAAATGCTTATATGTCAAGCACATGTAAACCTAAAAAATGTACATAAAATTACAATTAAGTAAAATATTTTTAGAGCAGAAAAACTCAAGCAGACACAAAATACATTTAGCGTACATAAATGTTGAGTATCTCGTGTGGCAGCAAGAAATTTTTTTGCTTCAGTTTTTTTTCAGATATTTTTATGCTTTTTTATGTAATGCGGCTGCCACAATTGTGTTCAGCAGTTAAATTACGACAAACACTTAATAAACTAGAAAATGACCACTTAAACTGTTACGCTTTTATTATGTATAAAATTATTATCATTGCTTGTATTTACCATATTTGTCATCCACAGCGGCGTATGGTGGTGTTGCGTCATCATCAACAGTGGTCGCCGTACCGCCACTAGCACCATTGCTGCCGCTATTGAAACCACCGTCATTTGTGTCAACAGCTGCTGGAGCAACTTTAGCGAAAGAAATTGTAGTTGGCGGTACATGTGGTTCATCTTGTTGTTCTACAGATGCTGGTGATGTGTGTGAGGGTAACGAAAAATCAGTCTCTTTAGCTTCCGCGGGTGAGGAACCATTACCAACCCCAACCCCATCACCATCGCCATCAGCTTCGCCTGCACCACCGTCACCTGACCCATAGTCGTAGGAATTATTGAGTGTTGCATCAGGTGCGGTAGGCGATTCAGCAACTGCGCTACCAGTAGTCATGGCTGAGGCCAAAGCAGCCAACAGCTCACTGGTAGACTTTGTCACGGGTGCAGAGAATGGTGCTGGTGACGAGAGTATCATATCGGGTGGCGGCGTCGGTATAGCTATGTTCTGAACGATTATGCTAGCGAGTATTAAAAATTTCGATATAAAGCATGCAACTGTGTGCTTTGAACGCGACATTTTGGCTTTCTCTACGAGTGCTCGACGAGTTCTTAAGTTATAGTATATATACGATATATGGTATAAATGGTATATTTAAAACTGCTATAATTTGTAAGTTCCAAAACTAACTACTTTGTCGTTTCTTTTGTTTTTTTTTTGTAAAATTTGTGCTTTTTTGTGATATTTTGTGCGTTTCGTTCAAATTTAATTTGAGCGAAGTTAAAACTTTTGCCCACTGTGCCTGAGCGGAAGTAGGACTTTGTGAGTTGTATTTGTTTATTTTATTATTTAAAATCGTATCATTTTTATTTAATTTCACTATTCATTTGTAATATTGAATATATTTTTATGAATGAGATTGTTTTTTTTTTGTTTTATAAGTTTTTATATTTTAATTATTTCGACATTTTTAAGTTTTTTCGTATCTTAACTGCAAATAGAAATAAACACTATTTTGTTAAAAAAATTTTTTTTTCATAAAAAACACTGAAGTTTCTCGCTTAATGTAAACACTCGCTCATGAGCGCCTTGTTTATTTCGGCGGACCGGCAGCGACTAAATCATGCCTCGCGCGGTAATTGATGATCCAGTAGCGCTACTGATCCATGCGCGTACTCAATGGGTGAGTCATTCAATTTCGTTTGTCTTTTATTTTGATTTTAATTTTATCACAATTTTGCTTTCGGTGTTGCTTTATTATAAAATACATTTTTATGTTCCAGCGACAGTGAAACATTTATTTTAAGCTCTGATTTTGTTATTTGTTTTAAGTGTTTTTTTTTATTAATTTATTGCACATTTTGCCGACATCTTTCGCGATGCTTCTTCTTACTGGAGTTCAAATGGGTTCAATTTGTTGGGCCACAACTGAGCCATAAAAATGCGTATTTCGTCTTAAAAACTTGTGCATTTTTGGAAGCAATTACGAGCATATGGAGGACACGTGTAGCGGAACATACATAGACGCAGGAGCGAGAATGCTAATGTTAATGGTGCATGGAGATCAATGTTCCGTAATGTAGTAAAACATTTGCATCGTTTATATAGATGAGTATGTAATTATACCAACCAACAACTATGTATATTGCCACATCTTCTAATCTTCAGCAATAATTTACTGCTGTTCTAATTTAGTTTAGTAGTTCAAGAAGCACTATAGACCTGATTAATTGATTGTTAGTTGAAATAAAAAAAAAAATAATAATCTAAAAACGTTTCACACAGAATTATGTAGAGGTCATACAAAAACATTTTTCTATACATCCAATAAAGTAAATGCAGACCTAATAATAGTTCTGACTCTAGCAACTTAAAAATAATTACAAAGAATAGACAGTTATTGAAAAGTATCCTCGAAAAGACTTAGTTTCTTCATGGCCCGTTAACAGTGATGAAGAAAAAAAATTTTTAAATATGAGAACCCTAAGGTTATATTCAGCTATATAAAATCTAAACCAATCTGCAGAAATATGTTAAAAATGAAAAGTTTTTCTTATCGAATTTATAACCGATCCATCAAACACCCGTCATATCAAAATTTTAACATATTCGACTTATATACTTTAACCGGGTTTAAGGACGTTTATTCAACAACTCCATATATTAAAAAGTAATTATTATAATTACTTTTTAAAATAAATAGTTACTCATATATATTCATTATGAGTAATTGTGAAAATTTTTGTTTATATTTTAATTATAAAAAATTAATTTTAAATCAAACATTTCGGACTACTTCGTAGGTCACATTCAGAGCCTATTAAAATTTTTTTTTTTAATATTATGTGAAAATAAATAAGCAAAAATTAACAATAAATGACAAACAAATTTTTAATATGAGAAGCTTAAGTTTTTATTTCTGTTATAGTAAAATCTATATCAATTGATGGATATATGTTAATAATAAAAAAATCGTACTTATTGAACTTATATTCGATCCATCGAATCCCTTCATTAATATAGTCGTTTTATTAAACTATATATCTATTACTTCAATAAAAAGACCTTTTATTCGTTTACAGGTATTTGCCAATGGTTTCACCATTTTTAATCAATATACATGTATCCAAGTAGTAATTAACATTAGTCGTGAGTTCAAACAAGCAATCACTCTTACGAATAACTGCTTCTACTGGATTGGTAAGCAATTTAGAAGACGCATACTATCACGACAAACAAAAATAATTCCATATACCATAAGTCGCTTATTTTACTCGTCTTATGGTATGGCTCAGAAATATTGACGGTGAAGATCACAAATAAACGATCTTCAAGTTAAGTGAATATAGATCAACTTTATAATATACCGCGAGAATGGATAAGAAAAACTTGGAACTCTATATAATTTTTATTGTGAATTCTTTTTTTGGCTTATAAAATTTGTTAGTTTCACGATTTTTCTAATTTTTTTTTTTGTTTTCTAAACGAGCAGAACGTTGTTCTGGTGTTTCATTTGTAAAGCTCGCTCGTACGAACTGTATATTGTTTTTGCATTTAATGAGTTATGTCAGTAGTTTGTCAAATGAAATATAGACAAATCATTTTTTCATCCCTTGATTTCTTTCAAGTGTACCTAACGAATTTATCTCTTCTCTTCATCCCTTGAAAGCTAAAGAATTGTTGGAGTTTCTATATTTATTAGTGAATAGTTTAAACACTTCAATTTTTAAGTGCTAGGTGATGGATCAAAAGAAAGATCTCTATGAATATCAGAGATTTTGATATACTAGACATATCTTCCTTCGGGTGATAATTCGAAACTTTTGCAGTTCTTCAATGGTGTATTTAGCTGCTTTATTAAAAGTGAAACATCCATATAGCAAAGATCGTCTGATGACTTACTTATTGTAGATAAGCATACTACTTTCCTGGATTAGCTTTTAGCTTTTGAAGAGAGGTTGAAGTAGTTTCAGTATTTAGATATATGTAAATATTTTTTTTAAATACGACATATTTATTTAAAATTTATTTATATAAATTCATTTTTACTTATATATAAATTCATTTAAGTATAAATTTTGTTTATATGGTGGGTAGGTAGGTTGGAGTGGCGGCTTTGTTTCGAAAGAGCCCACATGAGCTCAAATGATGGCCTATTGTGATATCACAGGATTAACATTGGTACGTACATAGATTTAAAACAGTATACAACCAACGCCGAAAAGGGTAACGACTCCCCATTAGGTAAAGGAAAATCAACCTGACAGTTTTATAAAGTTGATCAGGTCCCTAACATTATAGAATGACAGCTTAGTCAGGTCGATGAGAAAAGAGGATCTGAAGATTTTTAATCTTTTTTTTGTTTATATTTAAATTTAGTTACCATCAAATGCTTAATGTTATTATTATAATAGAGAACAGCGGAATATTAAATAATTTTATTAAAAGTGGTTCATAATAATTTCTCAATTAAACTTTTTCTATTAACTCAATTTCAGAACAATTGTATTAACTTGCTGCCTTCCCCTTCCTCGTACCCGTCCTCTCCCATACATTGCTTTATGCGCCACTGACAGAGAAATTGTGACATATTTAATGTATTTCAATTACTTTTCGACATGTTAGCGAAAAAATATGAAAAATATTCGAAAAAGAAATAAATGGATAAATATAATAAAAGTTGTTAAATACGCAA
>NC_051847.1:218953657-218960346 GCF_002237135.1 Teleopsis dalmanni
GTCGGACAGTTCGTTTACGGCAGCTGTTGAAACCAGTTCACCTCAGTAGTGCGTTGCGAAAAAAACAATGGAAAAAAATATTGAACAAAGAGTTTGCATCAAATTTTGTTTTTCGAACGAAATTTCGTGTGCAGAATCGTTGCGAATGCTACAAAAGGCTTATGGGGAATCAGTTTTATCGAAAACTCAAGTTTATGAGTGGTACAAAGCCTTTCAGGACTGTCGTACGACCGTCGAAGACATGCCGCGTTCTGGACGACCTTCGACCTCTACCACCGACGAAAACATTGAAAAGGCAAAGGAAATCGTGTTCAAAAATCCTCATGTGAGTGTTAGAGAGATAGCACGAGAGCTAGGCATCGGTCGTGAGATGGCTCGTTTGATTTTGGTGGACAATTTGTGTATGCGACGTGTCAACGCCCGGCTTGTTCCGATTCACCTCAATTTGTTCAACATTATCAACGATTTTAAGGCCAAACATTCAATAAATACCATCGAACAGCCACCGTATTCACCTGATCTTGCACCGTGTGACTTTTTCCTGTTTCCCAACCTCAAATTACCACTCAGAGGAACGCGTTTTGAATCCATAGAAGACGTAAAACAGAATTCGCAGAGGGAACTCAAAGCCATACCGGAAAGCGCCTATAAAAATGTTTGGATGATGGAAAACGTTGGCATTTGTGACGCTGTCTAATGAGCATATTTGAAGAGATAAAATAAATATTGATGAAGATTAAGAATTTTGCGTTTTATTTAAAATTTCCCGAAAACTTTTCGGTCACAATGTATCCTTGTAATTAACTTCATTATAAATAAACTATCTAATTAGTTAAAGAGTATAATTCTAAGTATTAAAATATAATATTTAAACAAAATTAAAACAATGCTGATAAGAATTTTAATAGTATTCTTTAGATTAGGTTAGGTTGAAGTGGTACCCTCATGTATCAAAGCTCACGTTTGCACAAATAATGATTCATTGTAATACCACAAATAAGGCACCGTCCAGACGGCAGACCTGAAGTACTACCTTAGAAATCCCAAACGTCTAGTGCACAAAAGCTGTCGCCTTGAAAAGGTTTGACTTCTCATTTTAGGAGAGGAAACCAGCCTAATAAATCTAAGAACTTAGGCAGGTCCTTAATTTCAAAAGATAACAGCACTAGCATGTCAATTAGAATCTGCGACATAACTTTGCACATCTAAGCTCATAAACTTAGATGAACTTATTTATAATCTTGGAGTCTTTATTTTTAAAGATTTATAAATTTATCAGTTCAGTTAAAAAAGAGACCCTTCCTTATTATCCGCAAAGCCGACAGCACTAAAGTCCCTAAAGGATGGACTAAGTAAAAAAACCGCATTTTAACATTTTCGAAGTAACGACTCAAAAATTAAAACAAAAATAGATGGACTAAGTGTTATTACATATCTATTTAACACGCAGTTAAAACCGATACCGAAATACTGATTTGGTTCTGCTTTATTTGAAGCAGCTGACTAGTATCCATTTTTTCTAATTTAGACCAAATGAGTCTTGCGATCTGATAAAAAGCTTCGTCTACTGTCTTTCCTTGCCAACCTTTATGTTTAATTGTCATTTTAGCTTTTTCAAAAAGAATACCAATACCAGAGAGATGATTATCGAAGAACAAAGTGCCCGCTTTGGCAAGTTAAGTAATATTATTTTTACAACGTATCTTCATGAATAAATTGTTTATATTTACTATTATTCTGCAGTAATATTATTAAAAATACATGGTTATTTTTAATATTTCCATAGTTAAAATCATTTCAACTTTTTGGTTTTAATTTCCCGTAGAAGTCCACCTTTATAACACATTATGTTGAGACTTAAAACTTAAAGGTAACTGATGCCTTTTTCACTTTTTAAGATATTTTATTAGATATTTTTTTTATGATGTTCTCTTGTGTCATAGAGAAGCAAAGAAGAATGTCATATGATTTATATTTTATTTTATTATCTCATATACAACTAGTAGTCGTACATCATAAAAGTAGATACGGAGAGATGTGCACCCATGACGATTTATGATATCACGTCGGTCAGGACCATTGATGTTGTAGAGATGCTGTCAACAGAGATATGAGTTTAAGTGAAAACATAAAATAGATAATAAATTTAATAATAAAAATAGTTAAATCCTTTTGTTTGTCAAAGTAAAAAATTTTTAAGGAAAAAAAGGGGAAAAGAAATTTTATGCGTAATGAAATAATAGAAGTTTTATTGTAGAATATAAATTACACATATAGTATTTTATAAGCTCATACATTAGTATATATATATTATGATGTTCGTAATTTTTTTTTTTATAAACTTATAAAGCAGATTTTGAAAAGCAGACATTCAGAAGTATGAGCAAATGTTGAGGTAATCAATAAGTCAGGAGAAGTCGTTTATTTTAAAGTTTATATTATATGGAATGAAGCCATAGACAACGCTGATCGACTCTTTGGACTTACGCTAGGAAAATTGTCTTTGGTTTTAGCTGCTTTAAGGATGTATGTTGCTCTTGATAGGATGACGTGCTGAATAAGCTATGCTATGAATTTGACATAAGCAAGTGAATAAAGACACTTCTCACCCGCAGAGCCATAACCCTTAGAAAAATCGTTAAAGGTAGATTAAATCTTAATGCATGCTTTTCTAATACATACATGTACCAATATCGACGTACTGAGTTGGTTCCGCTTTAGTTGAAGCAGTTGATACAAATTTTGCCTAATTTGAACCCGTTCAGTCCTGTAATCTCATAAAATTCTTCATCTAGCTCTTCTTACCAACCCTAAGTATTTGTAAGTAATTGGCATTTTAACCTTTGCAAAAAAAAATAGCAATATCACAGAAGTGAATATCGGAGAGCGTTGGCTTTGGCAAGTTTATGTTATATTATTTACTTCATACTACTATGTGTAGTTTAAGGTTTCTCTATTGATAGTCGCGTCCTTGCTCAAATGTTGATAATAGCATTTTGGGAATCAAACTGGGGACTATACGGGTCTGACCTAGCGGTCACGTTGTCTTTAAAATGACAAATAGATTTGTAGACTATACCTGTCATGTCTCCTGCCATGATGTTCATGTGTAATGTTATGATGTTATTAACGTCAATAGCAGTGATAAATATATGTATATGCAAAGAAATATTATTGGCAAAAATATTTAAACGTTATTGGTACGTGAGTTAAAGATATATTGCACTTATAATCACTAATGTCTCTATACATAAGTAATATATAGATAATATTTGGTAAATTTAATTTTGGCAAAATTGTTTTATTGTCTTTAAATTGCAAAGTGTAATGGTTGAAATTTTTTCCAATTTCATAATAGCAAGTGGCAATGTTAATAAATAAAAAATATCTGAAGTATGCGTCATGAGCGATAAAATCGTACGCAATTCGTGCGGTACTTCTCGCTTTATCATTTTGAAGTTGAGTATTTTTGGTAAAAAGGTTTTAATTTCTTTTTTATGACCGCATAAATAATAAAAATGATGCGCGGCAAGTGTGAAATGAAGCCACACGCAGCGTTCATATGTGACTCCATTAATACATAATCAACATTTTCTTGACAATTTTTGCAGCGGGCAATCGTGTATCTGCTGCCTTTCGAAATGAACTTTCCTAACGTTATTTCTTCTATTTTTTTTTTTTTTATTTTGAAGGTACTTCACTTCAAAAGAGTTGTCATCAACCATCAACTTTTTTTTTTGGTAGTCTTAGAATTGTTTACTCTTCATTACTATCTGTAAGCTTCTCTTAGAGGCAAAAGGTTAAAGATCTTTTTACGTTGAAGGCTCATTAAAGTGGTGCGTTTGTTGTGCGGCTTTGCTGAAGCGTCCATAAAAAGCTAAGAAAACGGCACGTACATGAGGTTGAAGGTAATTTAATGTTGTTAAAAGTGTAATTAATTAGAATTTATGTTGAAGTCGTCCTGATGGGTCTTTCAAGATAAAACTTCGATTCCAAGCTTTTTTAATAAAATAATTATAAAACTCAACTAAGTGAAAAAACGTGGCTTATTTTACGACCACACAGACTTGTAGGGTTTCTAACAGTTCTTGCACACATATACACATATATATATATAAATCCTTAAAGCATATATTAGTTTTTATGATTCTTGAGTTGATTCTGTTATCTATTTTAAGCCCAGAAATCTGTTTTCGTAACTCGGAAAAGAAAATATTTATATTAATTTTAAAATAGAAATTTCAAACCATTTAATTTTACATAATTATATGCTAAAAATATATATAAAAACATAATATGATAAGATATGATAAGATATAAACTATAAAGATATATAGTTTAAACTAGCTATACTAGTAAATTTCCTTAAAATTTATTATATTTGTTTAGTGTTTAATCCAATAAAAGATATATAAAGATATGATAGATCTAGTTTAAAGTAGCTATACTAGTGAATTTCCTTAAAGTATCGGACCACCGGTAATACGAAAAACACTCATATCAAATTATATATATATAATGTCCATATCATATAAGAACAAAGGAACTTATTGATCTTTATAGTTATTAACTGTCCAATACGTAAGTTACTAGTAAAATACTATGCAATAAATAAGGGTACCGACAAAACAACTACACAGACAACTATCAAAATTGCATGGTAAGAAAGGGTTTAGCATTCCTCAGAAGGCGAGGGTCTGTTATAGAAATTCATTTTCCATAAACCGACATCTTATCGACAGCATTTAAAACATTAAAATGAGTGTCTAAAATTAACATTTTTAGCCAACTAGAGTGAGTTTAAGCTTTCTGGTGGTATCATAACGCATCATTGTTAGGATATGATGAGACGTGTCAGTGTTTTTGATGAGATGTACTGAGACGAGTACTTATCTATGCACCCATGACATTAAATACTTTAAGTTAACTGATTGTAAGATATTTGAATAGCAATTATCTCTTAAAGCAGTCATTCTTCACCGAAAATATGCTGCGGATAGGAAAAATGTTTAATATGTTCTAGCAAGAATGGGTACTAATATCTTCCCTAATTAATTAATATTGCTAAATTAATTATAAGGAATTAATATTGTTAATAAAATAAAACAATATTCTGGAGACGCGAAGGATATTTTTCAAAAGAAATGTTTTTGTTGCAAAAATAAAAATAATCAAACTTTAATAGTACCTTATTATGTATATAGTAATTGGGTCAGATTTTTTATCTTCGCTCTAACAAGAATAGAGAAACTAACGAAAACTTTGGTCAACATAAGCTTTTCATATAGTTTATATTAAAATCTTCCTTTAAAGTTGCAAGTTGCAAGCAGTTATGTTTTAATAAGCAACAATAATTCTGTATATATTAATATTAATATCACTTTAATGCAACTTTACAGCACTTTTGAACATATTAAAGGATTTGGATAATTTCATAATTAAGCTTTTAACTTGTTATCCCAGAAACTAAGATGATTGTAAAGCATAACTTTACCAAAAACTTTAAAACTGAACTTGGTGACAAAAAGAATTGGGAAGGCTTATACAAAACCCAAATTATTTATCGGTCACTGTAGATTGAATAATCACCCATCGAAGTTAGGAATCCAACTCAGACTGCAAATACTGTACAGAAGAGAGCTAAATTGCATACCATGTGCTTGGGGAGTGCCTGGCATTGATGCACAAGCAGAAGAAACACCTAGAAGGGTATTTCATTGATCATAAGGATTCAAGACTAGGAAAGATAGGCTTTATACTGTCTTTCATTAAAGAAATCAGACTTGGAGAAACACTCTTATCTAACTAAGGGGCACAATAGATCTTTTGGGTCGCAGTGCACGATCACTTCTTTTTTCAATAATGATAATTATAATAACAATTTGTTAAAACAAAGTGTTTAATATTTCTAACAATACATAATGTCGTGATGATATATATATGTATCATATGTGTTAATTCAGTTATAATTTTTAGGAACAATTAAGTTTTTATTGCATTTATATTGTAATTAAAAACTGGGTTCCAATGAATTTAAAATAGTTCATTTATTCAAAAGTAACATTTTTATTATCAACAAAAATGTGACATTGTTAAGCTACTGTTTTTTTTATTAAATATCTTAAATTGCATTAAATTTTCTTGAAAAAATGTGATAAAAAATCATATCACAAAATTTTTATGCATCTTGTAATAAAATAATTGTTATCATTTTGAATCTTTAGCCGAAGCGGTAAAGGGTTTTCTAATTTATCTTAACTGACCACATCTTGTACAAGTGTAGAATGGTACTTGACAATTTCCCAGATAAACTATTTTATATCTAGGTCCATTTTATGATTTTATGTACAATAATAAAAGTTAATTTTTCTCGTAGTCTGTTGCTTGTATTGCATTTTTTCTAATTTTAAAAATCTCATAATAAAATAATTTTTAAATATTTCAAAAATCACAGGTAGTGTACCATATTTCGTTTTAATTTCGGTTTTAAAAGATATACGATAAAAATAAAATTTTAACATGAAATAAAATAAAAAAAAATAGTTGTATATTCTACAAAAACACTCTTAGGGCAACTTGCAACCGTATCCATAAGCAAGAGCGTGAATTGTATTTAAGATAAAATTAATTGGTTGAAATTTAAAACTTTTGCTAATAAAATCTTAAATGTGCTCATTTTCAGATGGTTT
>NC_051847.1:218960446-218967163 GCF_002237135.1 Teleopsis dalmanni
ACTGTATATTGTAAATATTTTAGTAATTTATTTTATTGTATTTATTTTTAATTATTCATAATTATTTGTAGTGGTTTGTAATACTTCTAATAATTGTAATTCTATTATAGTGAATTTCATTAAAAAACGACAATGAAGGACAACAAAATACATTGTAAAATCTGTTTTATCTGTTTTTTAGTATGTAATTTGCTGTTATGGAAGTCAGTGTCGTTTCTTAATGAAAAGGACTATATTTGCAAATGATTTATTAATTTTTATATCTATCGTTTCTTTATACATTTGTTTTGTAAAAAATATTTATATTTATTAACTTTATTTTTCTTTTGCATTTTTTTTTTATTTTTGCCATCTTCATTTGTAAAATTTGTGTCACGTAGAAGATGTATTTCAAATGGACACAAATCCTAAAGACATAACTTGGTATTCACATGCTGATCGCCAAGGTCTGGTAGCAACGTTCCCAGCCTATTGTGCACCGAAGCGTTACGCATGATCGTCTTTCGTTAACGGAAATTCCCTCTAAGAAGGATCACAACTACTACGACGCGTGCACGCACTCCAAACAGTCGAACTTCAGTTACAGCACCAAATACGCCAAAACGTAGAGTGCAGTCACCAAGGTGAGTACCAATTATTTTAGTTAATTTGTAAATAAAAATATATATTTTCATTATTTATAGAACCGTTCCAAGAGTGCGATAAGTTATAACAGCTACATATATTGTTAAGTCTTAATGGGAACTGATTGAACTGATGGAACTGATTTATGTATGGAAACGAAAGGATGGTGCAGAATATGTGTGGTGTTTAGTTAAATTAAATTGCGTTGAACTTAAAATATATAATATATTATTAACATATTATATTATATATAAACTATTACTAAGTAAATACTAATAGAACAGTATAATACTTAACAGCAACAAAATGTAGTTCAGCTACAGTGTTATCAACAAGAATAATATTTTTATTTTGCTATTGAAGAAATTTGGTATTATTTACCTGTTATAATGTATGTATATCCCCAAAAGTGATATTTAGGAGAGAAAGCCTCAAGTAATATTTTAATTTGCCTCTGATAGAATTTGTACTATTTTCGTTTTTCTTAAATGAATCGTCATTTTTTTATTTGTAATATAAACTAAACAATCGTGAAATAAGTATATTGATTTATAAAATATATTACCAAACTTATATATCTAATATATATATTTATATAGCTTTTTAAAGAGTATCAAGTAAAGTTTATAGCTCTCATTTTTAGCTAATATTGTATTTGCATAGTAAATTCTTATTGTTTATGTTTAGTTGCGATATTATACATAAAGCAGAAATGTTATATGAAAAACATAATAAGAAACATTAAACATTACAATTTATAGATGAATAAGATTTTGAAACTGTATATTTTTTATTCTCAAGTACATATATATAGATATATATAAATATATATATTAAACATTATCAAAGCGAACAGAAAAGCATTAAAACTAGCTCAAAATAAATAGCAAAAATATCATACTTTAACAATAAAGAATATATTATATATAAATATATATAAATAAATATAACGGTATAAAAATTTATTTAAAAACAAAAAATATAAATGAATAAAGAAATTATTTCGCATACGTATTAAAATATTTGAGTACTTTGAAAAGCTGCTGAAAGCTGAATTAAAAAAATTATAATTTCAATTTGTCAATAATTTAAAAAAATTTTCCTTTAATTTAATCCAACAATTATCGTTACGACGGTATGATGATATATATAATTTTTCTTTAATTTTGAGTTAAAATGCTTAGAGCTTATAAAAGATTTCCTTTGCTAATTACTTCAATATAATGGAAATATATATATTTTTTTTAATTTACAAAAATATGCATCACATATAGTCGCGTTATAAATACATATAAGTATTTTTAATGTATTATACCTGATTAAATTAATTTAAAGAAATTTGCATAATTTATTTTGTATATTAATTTAATTAAAAAAAATGTGAACTTATATTATTAAACTATAAATAAATAATAATTGCTTCAAAAATTGTATTATAATAATTTATATGATTTTTAAGTTTTTCATTTTAAAATCTTCTATATTTTAATTTATATATTATTTTCCTTTTAAATTCCTATTGTATAACAATTAAATTATTTATAACCTTGTTGTAAATTATTTCTATATGGTATTGTAAAATTATAATTCTATTTCACATGCTATCTAATAATAACAAAATAAAAAAAAACTATTTGCAGAAGAATTTATCACAACATACAATAAAAAAAACAAAATACAAAATATATACAAAACCTCAAAAATGTAAAAAATAAATAATTTTGATTTAAAATATTAAAATATTAATAAATAAAAGTATTAATAATAAATATAATTAAATATTGTGTTTTTAATTATTGACATAATATGTCTATTGTAATATTGTATACAAATGTGATTGAAAATCAAGAAATAAACACACTAACATTTATAATCGTAAGTTAGGAAACTGAAATTAGGTTAATGATGTTACTGTGGTAACTTGCAATGAGATTATATTGCAATGAGATAAAATCGGATAGGGATAAATTATCTTTATTAAAACCAAACAGAAAACAAATTCCTTGTTTTGTAGTCCTTTAATTTTTCTCTGCTGTATAGGTCGTTAACTGAGTTTTTTCTGATGAGACTCAAAGACTCAAAGCCACTTTTCACTGAAAGGAAATCCAATATTCTCATTGAGATGCCTCGTAGTTATATCAGACTTATGGTAGGTTTACTTACAGAACACTGAAATTAGGAAACCATGTTAGAAATTAGAAACCATGGAATCTCCTTCTTAATCATACCTGTCATAGCTATGGGGGAGATGATGAGAGTGCGTCTCATCTACTTTGTGTTTGTCTAAAGGTTCTAAGTGATTTTAAATCCTGAGTATTCCCATATATACCGTAGCACAATGGGCCAATAGGCCTTAAGCATCCTTAAGCCTAACCCAAATGTCCATTAAGCTTACAACAACAATAACTTTTTACGAAATGTTTAGTTAATTGCCGCTTCAGAAATTTTAAAATTAAATAACTCTACTTCTATTCAAAACTATTTGTTTTTGCTCCAGAATGATGTCTTTTCATTGTTTTTTTTTCATACTATATCCTATTGTTCCGCATCTGTATGATTCTTTTAGGCCGTATAAAGCGCTATAGTATTATAAAATGAATAATCAATTCGTTATGTGATAGCCGTCAAAACTTGGAGTTAGAACAAATTTTGTCGGAATTACCTATACGCCTTCGAAGACCGTATAGTTTTCTTAGAATTATCCTTTCGCAAATTACAAGATAATAGCAATTAAGAATATTATGTGCCCAAATTTCAAATTTATATGTTAATATAGACTGAAATAGTATTTTGCACTTTATTAGTTTTCTATATCATCATAAAAGCTTGGATTTACGCACTGGAAAGCATAAGTTCTAAATTGTGTTATGCGGTTATTGAAATCGCAGCTCTCCAACTGTCACATAATTTTTTATTTATTCGCAGGTTTTTTAACTTTATCAAGTGCTTTGTTTTGGACGTGTTTATAAAGGGACTATTGTTGTTACTAAGTTTTTTAAACTTTCGGAAAGCCCATCCAATCGTAATTTTTTGTAATCTATGTGGAAATTGCTATATACTCACAGTATACTGTATACTCACAGATCTGTAAACTCACAAGTTTATGTTGATTTGTGGAGTAAATTATCATTATTTCTGACCACTTTAGGTTGATTATCTGTTTAATGTAATCTTGTATAGATGGATTCGTAAATTTATTTAAATTGCCACGGCGAGAATTGCAATTCCTTAAAAATTATAACAGAAACAAATAGTCTCAGTTTGGAGCATATTTCAGACAAAAGCAATTTTTGGGATAAACGTTTTTGGAAATATGAGCTTTGCCCAAAACAGCACAAATTTCTTTAGGCTATAATATAAAATAAGTAATTGCTACCTCCCTTTAGTTGGTGATTATAGAAAAATGTTTCGTGATATAGTATAAATCCTGATGAATTTTTACAAATATTTAAGCTATTTAAAAGGATAGTTTTTAATATATTTAGGATTTATTGACTGAATTTACCGTTCTCTATACCGTTCTCTCTTGCTCATAAGATGGTAATAGTTTTTGGGCTTGGGTAAGGCTTTTATGCACTGCAAATAGCTTGATTTATTGTGCTCCCCTTTGTATTTAGAAATTTAAAATCTCTAGGAAAGAAAACAGCTCCTTTGGAGGAAGCTTTTGAAGATCTTCATCCTCTAGTTGGTATGTACCTTGCTTATAAGATACTATGTTAATAAACAGACGAGTTGGTAGTTGTTTATATATTTATATATATTACTTATATAATTATTTATATAATAATTACATGAAATAGTACCAAGTGATGACAAATATAGTTTTAATTAATATTATTACAACTAAATTATACGAAGTATAATTTTTCACTATTTTATGTGATAATGAATTGTTCATCTAGACAAGCATTTAATTTTAGATAATTTTAAATTACAATTTTAGCTTAAATTATCATCTACAACTAAAATGTTTATTAAATTAAATACAATCAATTTAATTGAGCTACATGTGTACTGCAATACTTTAGAATAGCAATGGTTTATTTTACAAGGCAACTGATGAATGACCCTAGTATCTCCTCCATATTCATGTTTCACAGTGGGTAAAAAAAAACAACGCCAACATCGATTAAGTGTTATTGCTGCAACAAAAAATCACCGACACAATGTGATGAAAAAGAGAAGTGCAATGTGGATGGATTTGGATTAGTCACATCAAAAGCTACAAATAATAAGTCGATACTTTTAAGAATAAAACAAAACTGAATAGATAGCTTTGTAATGAGTGAATGCATTTCAATGTAGCAGCCAAAGCAATTATCAATCCCAACAAATATCAAAGGCAAGCGACCTCCGCCTAAGCAGAGCAAAATATGTGCGCCGTGAAAAATGATAAAGTCAGTCGTGTGTGGTGCGATTAATTAGTATGAGTTGCGAAAGATTAACATATATACTTAAATGGGTTAATTGCGGAGAGTATTTCAAAAATGCATTTTGAGGTTAAATGAGTGGAAATAATTTTAATTAACAATTATTAAAAATTTAATTTTAACTAAATATATTTTATTTATTTTATTCTTTATTAATTTAAGATTTACTTAAATTTATTTAATAACACAAATTTTGATATACAAAAATTAATAGCATCACATGTGTATTATAAATATTATATATATTTCCTATTGCCTCTTGTAATCTGATATAGCTTAGTCCTTTAGATATTGAGCTTTGAGGGTGGAAACTATGTGAATTGATTTTACCACCAAAAATTTTACATGCCATCTAGCGGTATTTATAAAATACAGTCTATTAGTAATAAGTGTATATACCTACTTTTGGTATTTTTAATGTAAATTTTATCAAAAATCCCTTTTAAAATTTCGAAAATTTTAATTAAAAATTTATTATATATTATTTGATATGATGAGTTCAAAAGTTTAAGAAAACGACGAGAAATAGGAAACAAATGAAGATGAAGTGTCGCTACAGACGAATTTCACCCGAATGAATGTTTTATGTAAGAGTAAAACTACAGAAAACTGACTTAATATATGACTATATCAGTTTAGTTGGTGTAGTTTGCTCTGATAGATAAAAACTGTAAAGTATATGTATCATATAAAGTATTTCAAACGATTTTGGTTTAGTGGGACCGAATTTTGAATGTAATGGATAAAGACTTAAGTTGGTTAAAATTTTCTCGTCTTATGTGTTGCGTTCATTGACCTCAGATTAAAGTCGCAAGTTATTTAACTCAAGTCTACTTTTTGCAAAGAATCTTTATTGTTGATGAAACATAGTTTCACCTCTATACTCCGACCAGATTATAATCGAAACAGAGGTCTGAAAAAGGTTAAAACGAATGCAAAAATGTGTTGTCAACCTTCCCGAGAAGGTTAGCGTATTTTGAGTTGACAATGGCTTGTTGATGGATTAATGATCTTCATATATCATCAGTATTTTTAATACGTTTAAGATAGTTGAATAAGTTTATAGTTATTTATAATTAAGTTAATATCATACGTATAACATACACTGGCGTTGTCAAGAAAGGTATATATGATGGAATTCTACTTCTTTTTAGTGTGCCAGAAGAAATAGATAGATACATTGATGATAAAGGTATTGACATGTAGATATGTGCAGGCAGTCTTGTTTATAGCAGCGGTGTTAGGATTGGGCGCGGTGAGCGATAGCTCAGTGTGACTGAATTGTCTATGTCCGTACATATTTACTTATCTAATTTCATATTTTTGTTGTTTTTATTTTTATTATTTTTATTTTTTATGTATATGCGAATATTAATATTTTATTCATACAATATTAAAACTATTTTTTAAAATTTGTTACAAATTGTAATTCTGGAAAAATAATTTTCCAGTTGTTTCATGTTTATTATTTATTTATTTAGTTATTATTATTTATAAGTTATATGCTGTATAATATACATAACTTATTATTTAAAATAATAAGATTTTTATTTGTTTTGTTGGCAACACTATTTTCGTTTACCCTTTGGTTTTTTTTTTGAATGTAACGGCAGAATATATGTATATATACGAATTTAGAACACTCTCTCTTTCTCTCTCTCTC
>NC_051847.1:218967263-218974697 GCF_002237135.1 Teleopsis dalmanni
TTTGAAAGCCAAAGTGTGCGTGTCGTCATTATAGCATTTAGATTTGCTAAAATTTTCCGAAAACCCAGGGATATACGTCATAGGGAGATAAATTTTTGGTTGGGGATCGGATATTTTCTTACGCACTATATTCACTTGTTTTAGAAGAGAATATATCGTCCGTTTGGGGTAGTCATTTTTAAGCAAGATGTCAATAAGAATTTTTTCATTTTCTTTATGAAAAATTGGATCGCTGATATTCATTACACGTCGAATCAAATTCAGTGCTGTGTTCCGAATTATATGATGAGGGTGTTGAGAGTTGTAATTAATATATCGTCCAGTATTTGTGGGTTTTTGATACCAATTAATTTTGATTTTATTGTTATGTCTTATAACTATAGCGCCAAGATAGGCAAGTTTTTCGGATTCTTCTTCTTCTTTGGTGAACTTTATATATCTATGTAAATTATTTAGTGTATGTAATGTACTCTCTATGTTGTTTATATGTTTATTTACATATGCTATAATATATTTAAAAACAAAAAATTATTTATTAATTATTTTTTTTTCAAATCAGATAAATTTATTAAAAAATTATGTAAGTTTTAAGAGAATATAAAAATATGAAAAAAAAAAATACAAAGAGAAATTAATTTTTCTTTAATCATCAGCGTTTTATGAAATCTTCCAGCTTACAATTCTGTGGTGATCTCTAAATAAAATTAATTGGTGGCTCGATAATGGATATGAATAGCAATATGCTGTGGGCTGAATTCAACTTACTGTAATTCTTCTTGCTTTATAATAATAATGAACTCCTGTTATATCATAAATTTTGTGTAGGATCGTATGATACAAGATATGTACTCCCTATTTATGCTCAGTATAAAAATGGGGGCTGATCTTGTATTACACCGTTTTAGATCAGCATTTAAATTACAAATTGGAACTGTATTGTTACCGGTATACAATATGAAAATTTTTCCATTTGCAATTATTCCATAGAGGTATTTTTTAGTTAAATAAGAATAGATTAACTTTATTAGGATAGTTAAGAAAAGAAATGAGTGGGAAGCGTGATATAATTGAAGATGGAACCAAGATGATATAATATATAAGTATATCACTTAAGATCAATCATCATAAATTTTTGGTTATTTGTCAAGTGAATTCAACTGCATCTTAAATGTATGTCTTAAATACAATTTAATGTTAATGTTTTAACTAGTTAAACACGTTTTGGTATTAAGTTTTTGAGAATCTTGTTTTTTATTGAAAAAATAAATATTTTTTCTATCATTAGATGCATTAGAAAAGAAATTTGAACAATATGACACGAGTAAATGGTTTCGACGCCTGAACTAGTTATACCATCATTGTAAAAATTGTAGTAAATGTTAAAGTTTTATACAAGGAAGGACAGGAAGTAAAATAAATTAACTTTTATTGACTTTTATAAATTAACTTAAATTTGCAAAATTAAATAAAAATAACCGCATTCGTTCATCTTAATAATAGTCGAGTGCTAATATTCTAACTAGTTGAACGCGTTTTGGTAGTAAAGTTTTGAAGAATTTGTGTTTTATAAGGAAAATTAACATTTAGTCAATCATAAGCTGCGACAGCAAATAGATCTAGAGAAATGAAGTGGTTACATTTTAATTTTCTAATAACAATTAGTTTAATTATATGCATTATTGGAACTGTTCAAGCAGATGTAAAAATTTTGTACAGAAATGAGTAAGTTATAGAAGTAATGAAAATATAACTAATTAGAAACAAATAAAATGAAATATTTTAAAATTTTATTCTTTAAAAAAAAAAATAATTAAAATTTAATATTACAGAGATGACGATATGTATCAGGAAATTTCATTAGTAACGAATACAGACACACCAAATGGAGAATTAATCATTAATGGCCGCTATTCGGTGTTTCTGCCTGATATAAAAAAGAGAGAATATTATTTAAAAGTTGAGTATTCAGCCGATAAAAATGGTTACAGAGCTAAATATAAAATCATGAATATAAGATCGTTTCTGACAAAGCCAAAACCGCCACCTCCAAAACCTATACCGCACAAAGATTTGTCGCAGAATGTACTTAAAACCGGTGCTGGTTGAAATTTAATATAAGTGGAATTAATTGTTTGGATTTAAATTAAATAAACCGAAATAGTTGAGCAATGATATTTATAATGAATGTTTTTAGACTTTTAGTTGCTTTCATAGTATTGTTCTAAAGTTGTAGGAAAAGTAGTACAAATTTAAAGTAACAAAAAAAAAAGATTAATGAATACTATGTAAATAAAAAGGGTAATAAGTAAAGCTCTTTATAACTCTGGCTGTTGTTCTTAACTAAACTGTATTTACTTTTTTAATGTCTTTACTTTTCATTATGGACTAAAAGTTAAACTAAGCACATTACAAGGGTACGGAATGAAAGAGATGTAAGTGCGTCCTGCACATATCAATGCTCATTAATAATAGTGTCTGACACCGCAGCTAATTTCAAAAGTGAAGAATTCATGAAGTTTTGTAGCAAGTCTGAAATTTTTTAAAAAGTTATTGCTCCAGGACATCCTCAAACAAACGCAAAGACAACAGAAACATCTTGAAGTTTACGTCTAACATTAATTAAATCATAAATACATACATCATAAATTGTTATATTCTTTATAATTAAACGAAGTGATATGGAAACTCTTTTTCACTGAAAAATTGAATATAGTTTAGTTTTTTAGTGTGTTGAATATATAATAAAGAATTGATTAGAAAGTAAAGAAACATCTTTAATTTTAATGCTCAGGTTATAATAATTTTCATGGTTATTAGTGACTTATTAGGATTTATTCATAGAACAAGTATATTATACTTATAGTGACACTGATTTGTAATAAATACAAAAATATCAAAGTACATAAGAATACATCAACTATACTTGCATTCCTTCTAAATGTTAATAAAAGTAATAGGTTATAAGAAATTTTCACAAATAAAACACAGAGATAATATATATAATATAATTAATATTAAAAATTTCAATTTTTGACCTACCTATTTCTAAAATAAATTATTGTATTAAAAACATATATTTTAAAAAGTATTAGTAGACAAACTGTATTCGTATATCTTAATACCAATTGATTTCTAATATTCTAACAAGTTCAACGTGTTTTGACAGTAAAGTTTTAAAGAATTTGTATTTTATTAAGAAAATAAGCATTTAGTCAGTCATCAGCCGCGATAGCGAATAAATCTGGAGAGAATGTTCCTAATAAGCTTCAATTTTCTAATAAAAATTAGTTTCATTATATGCATTATTGGAACTATTGAAGCAGATGCAAAAGTTTTGTACAGAAAGGCGTAAGTTTTATGATTAATAAAAAAATGTAACTAATAAGAAATAAAAAATTGATACAAATTTAAAATTTAAATATTGCAGAGATTATGGATTAAATCAGGAAATCTCAATAGTAACGAATACAGATACTCCTAGTGGAGAATTAATCATTAAAGGCTCCCATTCGATGGTTCTGTATGATATAGAGAAAAGAAAATATAAGTTAATAGTTGAGTATTCAGCCGATAAAAATGGTTATAGAGCTAAATATAAAATCACGAGACTGCAAGTGGCTCCATTTTTGTCGTCGGTTGTACTTAAAACTTCAGCTGGCTAAAAATTTTAATTAAGCGTGATTAACAGTTTGATATAAAATTAAATAAGTAGAATTAAGCACTTAAATTTACAACGTGTGTCTTTGGACTTTTAGTTGCTTTAATAGTACTCCTATAAAACTTTAGAAAATTTGATGACAAAAAAACAGAAAGATTTATGAATATTATGTTATTAAATCGGGTAATAACGAAAGCTCTTTATAACTTTGGCTGTTGTCTTTAACTAAACCGTATTCGGTTTTCAGCGTTTTTACTTCTCGTTTTGAGCTAAAAGTGCAACTATCCATATTAGATGGTTACAGAATGGAGAAAAGTAAATGCGTCCTGAACATACGAGTATCAATGCTTACTAACAAGCACTAACAAATTACACAAACAATGTACAAATGAACAAGTTTTCTGCTTTGGTAACGTAGAATTGGAATATGAGCATTGAATTTTTTTGTTGATGTTATTGTTTTGTTCTAGTTTAATATTCACGTATTTTTTGCTATCTGTTTTATATTTTTTTTAAAAGGCTATTTAAACTTAAATAAAACACTTTTATATAGTTTATATTTTTGATTTATTTTATATTGGAATTTTAATAGTAAATAAAAATATTGTTAATGTTCGTCATCAGAACGGAGTATGATAACTGATTGATTTTATAACATTTTTCAAAAAAAAATAAACGGAATAAATATATTTAACAGTGGTCAAACTTGTGCGGTAGGTTTTATTAATAACAAATTTGGAACATAAAAATAGATCTAGTTAAAAGTGGTTAAAATGAATGAGTTTAAATATTTATGTTAAAAATTTAAATAAGAATTAGTTAATAATATTATTGAAATGTTAAAAATAATTTAAATCAAACAATTCAAAAGAACAAATAAAGTTAAATTAAAGATTTGTTTAAATATGTCATCATATATAAATTAAAGGATTAAAACCATTATTTATTAATTAATTTCTTTTTTAATTTGAAAAATGTGTTATAATAAATATATAAGTACTATGAGAATATGAAAAAAAATATTTTTTTAATCATCAATGTTCTTTTAAGCGAAATTAGTAAGGGTTTCGGCATAAAGTAAACAACAAAATAAAGAACAGGATATAAAATATTATCTTAGTATGGGAATAAACTTATCTCTATCATAAAAGTGCTACAATATAGCATACACAATATATATCAAGTACATGAAATATAACATACACACTCATGAACAAATATCTTTATTATCTTTAGCAAAGTTGCTAACACTTAATTTTCATTATCTGATGAAAATCTGAAATCCATCTATTTGATAGATAGATCTAATAGATAGAATGTAGATAATAGATAGAAATCTATCTATTTGATAGATAGATCTAATAAATAGATCTATCTATTAGAAAGATAGAATGACTAGACCCATTACACCTATTAGGCCTATATAGTCTTTTACGAATTTTTTATGTATTTTGAATGAAAAATGGCATACATTTCTGTATATTTGTGGTGTTAGTTGCAATGTAAACATAGCATAATAACAGAATAGAATTGCTGTTCACACAGGTGTTCCTTTAATAGTAAAGTTAGATTTTAGTTAATTCAATGCGAATCAATAATTTTTTTGTTAAAAAATGTTCAAGTATTACCTTCCAAACTTAGCGAACAATAAATATAAGTCGTAGCTATATATTTCCTTTTTGTCAAAACTTGTACCCATAACTGCCACATTTTCAAGTAGTATTTAGTAAACAAATAGACTTATACTATGCTCCTCGTTCGTTTCCATTGGTATAAGTTGAGTCAAAAAGTTCTGTGAAAGTTCATTTTATTTCAGTTGATATCCAGCTATTATATGACACTAAATATGTATTCAATATATAAATTCATTCATTTATTTTTGTATATTTTTTGGTTAAAAAAAACAAACATTATGAAAAATTCTTAGCTGTGGTTTCTTTAACTTGTTTGTGTTTTGTTTATTTATACGAGGGCAGTTTGATAAGTAAGTGACTTTTTGAATAAAACAAATTTTTTTCGGCAATTAAACATTTTATTTTTCTACATAATCACCTTTTAGCTCGATTCATTTAGTTCAGCGTTTTTCTAATTTTTTTATTCCCTCCAAATAATAGGTTTTCTCAAAGCTCTCAAAATACGCGTTTGACTTCTTCATTCGACTCAAATCTCTTACTGCCCAGCCATTTCTTTAGATTTGGAAACAGAAAATAGTCGCAGGGGGCTAGATCTGGAGAATATGCTGGATGGGGTAGCAGTTCGTATCCCAATTCGTGGATTTTGGCCATCGTGACTAGACAAGTGAAAAATCACGTAAAAAAAACCTCGTAAAAATTTACGAGGTTGTCTGCTTTGAACGGCTATCAAATACCAACGAACGACGTAGCTTGCTCAAAATTAAAAAGTTGCCCACTAGTAGATTACAGCTGACGGCAGCACTGTTGCATTTGAAGTAACTGCGCGGGAAATTCAAAAAGTCACTGACTTATCAAACCGCCCTCGTATTTTGTTTTAGGTCTCAAATATGTCAAATTTCGATAACTTCCCTTTTGGGAAATATGATTTGTAATGTTATACTATGTTTCAACTGCTTATTTAGCAAATTACTTAAGTAACTTTAAGATTTTATAGTTTCTATTCACATAAGTTACTTATTCCATGAGAAAGAATTTTTATGTGCAGAAAGTTTTTTGAAATTGTTAAGAGAGTTTCCGTTTGTTTTGAAAAATTTCTCTCAATAATTTATCATATAAAAAATTAAATATGTAATTGATATATTAAAACATTTATACATATTTATTTTATAAATCTAGTAAGTTACACTTACTAAGTAAGCAGTGGAAACATACTACTACATTTGACATTTTAGGTGAAATTTTCCTCAATTTAGTCTTAACTAATTTGGAAAGCATAAAAGTTCTTTATACGATTAATCAACCTCATTAGCCACCTAAATCAAATGAATTATTTTAAAGAAGGTTATGGGCACATATGGATTTTGTGTGGAGTTTATATGGAAAATGTAATTAAGGCATGTATTCTTATCAAAATAAACGCAAAAATGAGTTAAGTTCGATAATCTAAGCATACAATAAGAGAGTTATTACTGTATTTAAATATATGGTATATTATAATATGAATAATGGATATATAAGAAAATATATTGCAAATTTATTATAATATACATATCTTAATTTAGTGATAATATCCTAACTTGCTAAACTTGTTTTAAAATTAAAATTTTTCAATAGTTCATAATTTATTGAAAAAAAAAATTTAGTCTACCTTTAACTGTAGGACATAAAACTAAAAGTTATGATGCGAGTAGGTTAACACTATATAAAAATTTTTTTAAATAAAACATATCAAATTTATATTTGTGAATTATTTATTAATTAACACAGCAAAATTTTTATTTTCTGCTTACAATTGGATTAATCATATGTATTATTGGAACAACTGTAGCAGATTTAAAAGTTTTATACAAAACAGAGTAAGTTATCAATTACTAAGTTATTAAGAAATATTAGTAACAATGTTCTATAATAATAAATTTTAATTTCTAGAGATTATGATTTGAATAAAGAAATATTATTATCAACGAATGCAGACACACCTAACGGGGAATTAATCATTAAAGGTTCCCAATCGATGAATTTTTCTGAAGTAAAACATCCACCAGGAACAAAATATAAGTTTTACGTGGATTATATTGCCGATAAAAATGGTTATAGGGCGAATTATACAATTACGAAAATAAAGACGGCACCATATTTAGC
>NC_051847.1:218974797-218980655 GCF_002237135.1 Teleopsis dalmanni
AAAACGAAACTATTCCACAATTGAGCTAGCTTTTTCCACTGGTCGCTGGTGATACTTCTTTATTATATCCTTATGTAGTTGACATCTACTCAAACAATTAAATTATTTAAAACAATTAAATGGTGTTTAGAATTAGTAGCATTGCATTGATTTGAAAAATAGTATTACTTGTCCTTTCAAAACTGTTTAACATATACTTCTGGTAGTACGCAATTAGCAGGTTTATTACTTTACTACTTCATCATATAAATGACTAAGTAATATAAGGTTTACGATCTTGATGTACTCGCCTGCAACGACAAGTAACAGCAACTCATGGCAATACTAATGAATATTGGAGCACTCAATTTCGTATAATTGTTGTATTCTGAGGAGTCCAAAGTTGAGATATTGGAAATCCTTATGCTTTAGATGGAATTGTTTATATGTTAGTGTAGGAAATGTTAGTTACTTAAATTGTTTTATATAACCAACACTAGTGCCGCGCAAATAAATAATACAAATACAGGGAGGTTACGGTCCCTCAGATGCTCTCATTAACTCGAATATTTGCTGGTGAAACGCACTTGTGTATACACAGTGTTACTCAAAGTTACTACGTGTAGTTCGTGGAACAGCCTTACTATGTTAACCTATACGATTTTATTTTCAAATCCCCATACGTTTTGGTGTTGTAAATTTCGATCACACAAGCTACGCTGTTATCTGTTTTAACAGCATAAAATGAAAAATTATAATAATAAAAAATTGTAAAATATTCTTTAAAGTTAAATTTCAATAAACAATATACAATCAATGCTATTTAATTAATGACAAAAATTCTCTTGAAGCTCTTGTCTTATTAAGATTTGTTTCGACGTGGCATCTAGCGCCATCTAGTTGTAGAACCATAATATACAATTTTTTTGTGACAATTTTAAATTAAATTAAAAATAAATAAATATTGTTAAAATTATAAATTACATTTTAATTTACTTATGAATTTCTATTCCAAAACATACAAAACATAAACTTTTTTACTGTTCTAATAAAATGTATATATTTTAATTTTTTAGTATCACCAGTTATATAAATTTATATCCGCATACACGCTTATCAATTGCCAAAACATTGAATTCATTATTTAAACAATATACCGAAGCTGCGGCCCAATTAAAAGTAAAAGAACGCAATGGTAATGGATGCAACTCAACCTCAACAACCATCACCACAATCGGTTGGACGTGAATTTGTACGCCAATACTATACCCTGCTTAACAAGGCACCCAATCATTTGCATCGTTTTTATAATAATAATTCTTCGTTTATTCATGGTGAATCAACATTGGTAATTGGACAGAAAAACATCCACAGTCGCATTCAACAGTTGAACTTTCATGATTGTCATGCTAAGATAAGTCAAGTTGATGCGCAGGCTACCCTCGGCAATGGTGTTGTTGTGCAAGTGACTGGAGAATTATCGAATGATGGACAACCGATGCGTCGTTTTACACAAACTTTTGTTTTAGCCGCCCAATCGCCGAAAAAATACTACGTCCATAATGACATCTTTAGATATCAGGATATGTATTCAGATGACGACAATGATGGTGAGTCACGTTCGGAAAATGATGATGATCATGAGCAAACGGTAACAGTAACAGCTAATGAACCACAAAATCAGGTTAATGCTGCTGTTGTGGCTGAACAACAACAGACACTTCCAGCTCAAGTTGTCGCTGCTAATACCGCTGTAATACCGCAACAACAATCACAAGCAGCTACTCCTCAACAGCAAACGATTTATTATCCGATGCCACCAACGGCAGGCCGCCCAGCTGCTGGTATTGTTCTAGCTGCTGCACCACAACCTGCAGCTGTACCAATGGGTACACCATATGCGCCAGCTGGCACTCCCGGTGTTCCACCACCACAGCAATTGCAATCAACACCAGTTAACCAATTAAACGGTGTAATGGCGCATGATGATTTGTTACCAAGCATTCAACAGCAAAATTCCGCTCAACCAACAATTGCTGCTCATAGTGGTAGTTCGCCTGTTGTACAGTCCACTAATGCTGCACCGACTGTCATTACAGCACAAACTCCAACTGGTGTTGCTGCTGTCCCCGTGGCAAGTGCTGCTGCAGGTGCTGCTGTTTTACCTCAAAACACGTTGCAAGGCTTTCAACAGCAGTCATCACATATGCAACAACAACTGTTGCAGCAACAGCAGCCGCAAGCATTACAACAGCAGCAGCAACAACAACCAATATTACAACAACAATCACTATTACAATCCCAAAGTCCTCAGCAAAGTGGTGCAGTAAGTGTTGATATCGATGAGTCATTAAATTCAAACAATGTCAATTCAACAATTAGCAACAGTGAAGTTAATGTGCGAAATACGGAACCAGCTCCCGTTGTTGATGATTTTAAGACCATAAATGAACAACAACAACAAGAGAAATATGAAGCCGCTAAGCAGCAACAAAATGAGCCCAAAACTTATGCAAATCTCTTCAAATCAACTTCGTCTTCACCCAGTGGTTTTGTAAATGCAGCTTTTCAACAACAACAACAGCTTCAACAGCAACAGCATCAGCAGCAACAACAACAATCTGTAAATAACAACTACCAGCCTAACTCCATGATTTCAATTCAATTTTCAAACTCAAATAACTCAATGTCCACATATAGTAATCGCAATAATGACAATTCATCTTTACGCTCGGATAATAACAGTTTTGGGTCGTCATCACAGCAGGGTAGCGGACCTTTGCCTCAAAGAAATAATGCTGGAAGAATGAATAAAGGTATATAATATTAATTAAATTTATTAAACAATAATAAGTAAATATATAAAATAAATTATGTGTTTTCAGATTTTGAACAGCGTAGAACAAGTAATGCTCAACAGTTTGGCGATAATCATCAATTGTTCTTAGGCAACATACCGCACCACGCTTCTGATGAGGAAATCAAAGCTCTTTTCGAACGATTCGGTACAGTTTTGGAATTGAGAATACTATCGAAGGCTGGCGGAAAACTCGCTCCAGGTGTAAGAAATCCCCTTAACTATGGTTTTATAACCTATGAGGACCCAAGCTCTGTTCAGAATTGTCTGAATAATTGTGTAAGTATTAAGATATTGAGAGATAAGATATGTGAAATTGTTAATGCATTATTATGTATTACTATATGTATATTATTATGATTGATTATATATTATTGTGTATAACTCTGTATTATGAAGCTATATATTATAATTTATATGTTCAATATTTATATATTATTGTGTATAACTCTATATTATGAAGTTATATATTATGTATTATTATTTACAGTAGATTGTCGATATGAGGAAAGTTATAATTTCAAGGTTTTTGTTTTTTCAAAAGCATTTGATGCGCAACATTCGTTATTTATAGAGAACATTTTGTATGAGTTTGTTATTTACAAGTACTTGATTGTTCATTATTCAGTGGATTCATTATATCAGGTCAGGTATTAGTTAATCCGAGAGTGAATGTTTTAATAAACAAATTTTATTTCTATATGTTTGTAAGGATGAATGAAGTCAATAATAAATAATACACAACTTTTTAAATTAGTTTTAAAAAATATTTTATTATTACCGATATGTTAACTATAGTCTATCTTCAGAGTATATGATTTATATAATTAGTATTATATACAGTCAGTATCATTATTAGTCTATAAAGTATACTTTAATATGATGCAAACAATTAACATTTGGAATAATATTATGAACGCCAACAAATTAAATACTAAAGCAGTAGCTGAAATCGGTTTTTCAACGTATGTTTTATGCTCTCTCGTCGCAGTCCTTTTCTAATTACTTCTAGAAACTAAGTTCTAGGAACGTAGTAGGTTTTTAAAAAAAAAAAAACAGGTGGCTTGTTTAAGAAAAAAATTTTTTGGTCAATAAAATAATAATTTATTTAAAATGAGATATTGAAATAAATTGAAATAGACATATAATATTTATAATATTATAATATAATATAATAGATAATATTTAACAGCTGTCTATCTTTAAATCAATTAAATTCTTCATAAAATATATATGAACATATATGACATCTCTATATAATATTTATAAACTGTCTATCTTTAAATAGATTAAATCTTTCATTAAATATATATTATGTAAAGTAAAAATATATAATATACTATGTATAATATAATAACATATATTTTTAAAATATATTTGTAGCCATTGTATTTCCCGGAAAATTCTACTTCGTCTGATCGTCAAAAACTCAATGTTGAAGAGAAAAAACCTCGTTCCCGTCAAAATGATATGCCAAGACAAGGCATGGGTAACAACATGAATAATAATAATGGTAATTCGCAACGTAACAATTTAGGTGGTGGTCCTCCATCACGTTCACTATCCAATTCCGCTGGCGGCGGTGGTGGCATGATGCGTAACAACAATTCCGGCAATAATAATATGCAACGTGGAGGATCGACCGGTGGTGCACCACGCATTGGCGGTACTTTTAATCGTAACGACAGTCGCAGTGGTCCAACTAATAACAGCGGTGGTGGTCAACAAATACGTGGCGGTAGCAATAACAATGCGCAAACAGTTGGTGGCAGTTATGGTGGACGGCGCTAACCATTAATATATCTCTTTCATACGCAACCAACACACCACCAGCTACGCTATACAGCAGGTAATCAAGCTGTAACTACAACAACAACACCGCCTAGACAACAGTAGAATAATATATTATATGTAATAATAATTAAAAAATTTATTTTTAGTTTTATTAAAAAACTATGATTTGTTTTTGTAATTTTTAATTATTTTTTTTTTTTAACTTTACTTACTAATTTCATTTAAATTCTGATTTATTGTGTTAAATACTTTTTTAAATATTCTTGTTTTTTTATTTTGAAAATCGTAAAAATTGTGCTCCGGTTACGGTTAGCAATTATGTATTTGTATTTCAACTAGAATTAACTTGTGCGGTGTTAATTTATTATTTAAAACTATATTTTTATGTATTATATTAAACATATTATAACCGTTCGGAATATAACCGTTTTGGAATACAAGACAAATGTGCTACTGTTTGTGCCTTGGAGCGCGATTTGTACTTCGAATTTTGTTAATAATTGTTAATTTATTTTAAAAAAATTTATTTTTATTAAATTTTTTCTTTTGTATAAATTATAAATATATATGAAGTCTGTATAAATATTGAAAAAAAATTTAAAAAAAAATGTGTGAAAAATTGTGTGAGAGTGACATAAAAACTGAAATCGTATTACAGTAAAACTGTTTTTATGTTTAAAAATAGTTTTACTGTATTTTATTTTTTAATTAAATTTCAATTAATGTGAAAATGGCTTTTATTTTATCTATCTTTTTACTAACAAGTCAAAAATGAAGTTAAAACATTTTTTGTTTTTGTTTCTTTATAAAAATATATTATATTATATTTTATTTATTTCTTTTATTTTTCTACTAGTTTTATATATAATTCATAAAACAAAACAAAAAAAAAACATAACTTCCCAAATAAATAAACATTTTTATAGCTTAAATTCGAGTTAATGAAGAAAACCGTAAAATCTGTTTAAATTAAACATAATTAAAACTAAATATATACATATATATATATATATATATATTAAAGAAATTAAAACAAAAATGCAATAAAAAAGCAAAAGAAAGACTTGTAAAATTAAAAAGTTCGTATGTTTATAAAAAAAAGCGAAAAAAGAAAAAAATAAAAAAAAAATGGAAAAACTACAAATTAAAATAAAAAAAAAATGTCGAACTAGTGTTTTTATCAGCATAAATGTAAAATGAAAAGTTATATATGTTATATGTTTTAAAT
>NC_051847.1:218980755-218996965 GCF_002237135.1 Teleopsis dalmanni
TTCTATCAGAATACGATGCAATCGGATACGAGCAGTTTACATAAGCGCAAAAGTGTAATTTCTAGTCAATCCACCGGTAGCAGCAATGATGTAAGTGTATTTTATTTTTGTTTTTAAGCGCAATTATCTTCAGGTTAGAATGTAAATATTCTTTACTTTTTTAGCAACAACCGCTCACATTTACACAGCAATTGCAACGTCAAACTAAATTAAACTCTCGCAATAATCCTTTTGTGCAAAACGCGCCAATCATCAATGCTAAAAATAGTGCTTCAGCAGCGCATAAAGGTGCACATGGACACCACTCTCAAAGACATTCGCAGATGTTACCCAATTTAAATGAGCATCATTTGGGTAAGTAATTCAACTAAACTGAGCATATGAACATATCTAATATAAACATATGAGAACTATATGGCTATAAGACTTATTAATTATTCACATGTTCGGGTATCTACTATATCTATAGTTTACCATTAGGTCTGTTGAATGCTCGTTTAGCAGAAGTCATTTATATATTTTTTTAGTCATTGCTTATTTAAACTCTATTTAAATGGGCTTCAAAATCAATTACGTCTTTTGCGATTAAATAAACTTTTCTTTTATATTATAGCATCAAATATAGGAACAAATGAAGCTGATCTCTACGACATGGAATGCATGTCGCCTTTGTATGCTACACCTCCACACTCACCCAGTAGTGAGCTCAGTTCACCAGGTCAGTTACCATCAATAAATGTTTTTGATGAGATTGCTGGGGCTTCTGGCAGTAATCATAGCAACGCAATTGGTGCAACCAGCAGCAATTCAGGTGGCAAGTCTGTTTTACCAGATAATCACTTCGCGCGTGACACACACATGCGCATAATCTTGGGAAATCTTAAAGAGAATCAATCAAGTTCATCAAGGTAATTATTTTTATTTTTCAAAAATATTATTTTATTTACTATATTGAATTTTTTAGCAAAAATAAACGTAGCGGCATTACTACAAATCCAGCAATGCGTCTTATTCGTAGTCGGTTTGATTCAGCAGCACAATTGATTCGACGAACCAATAATATGCTATCTTCAAATAGTAATCAGGGGTCTTCAAGTATTGGCGTAAAATCGGGAACATTTCAATGGCGTAAAGAAAGTCAAATGTAATTTAAAATTTTATATGTAAATATGTTTTCTTTATGCTATCATTTTCATTTAATTAAATTTTTTTAATGTTAATTGTTTGGTTTTAAAACAATTTTATTTGTTTAGTTATTGTATTAAATTTAATTATTGTATTATTGTATTTGTTATAATTTTACCTTTATGTGTTTAGTATTGTATTAATTTTTTATTTACTATTTTTTATTTGTGATTTTAATTATAGTTAATTTTTAATGTACCTTATAATTTATGTCGAAGGAATCGCTTTCAAATAACTTAATGGTATTAACATTGTAACAGTTTACATGAAATATTAAAAAAAAGTATTTTTATTTAATAACAAAACCAGTTGCAAAAGAATATTAAATTAAATTATTAAAAATTATATTAATATATAATAATTAGAAAAAGACCAAACTTTAATAAGTTAAAAAACCAAACCACAAAACTTAATCACACAAAAAGAAATGCATTAAAATCATGCAAATAAATAAAACAGCACACAAAATTAATTAAATTTTAATAATTTGTATTCATTAATTAAATAATTAAAATTTAAAAATAAAAAATTATATTTATTAACGGCCAGAATAAATAAATAATAAAAAAAATAATTGAAACTTTTAGGCAATATAGATCTTAATTTAAATTGAATGTTTGATACTTTGTTCAATTATATCCAATAAGTAAAAAAAAAATATTTTATAATTAAATATTTATTAATTTAAATTTAGTTTTTAGTTAAAAATTTTTTCATATTTAAGAAAAATTTTATAATTCTTAATTATGTTAATTAAAGTACTGACCCTTATGCTAATATAATATAATTTATTTTATAATATACCAGTATACATACTTACTTATAATAATACTAATGTTAACACTAAATTATTTAATTTAATTATATTAAATAATATATTTAAAAATTTATGTACTAAAATTATAATTATTATATTTATACCTTTTCGTACATATAGAATTATACACTGTAAAACACTTATATGCAAACACATAGCTACATAACAAATAAAACTGAATTCAAAACATTTTATTTTTGATTTTAAATGAAATATTGTGTCAACATTTTTTTTGTTTTTTAATAAAGATTTTTTTATGCTTTGATAAGAATAGTCAAAGTGAATAGTAAAGTAATTAATTATTATCCGAATGAAACCTTGGGCTGACCATATAGCTGTTTTAGATATCGCGAAATAACCAACTTTAGTGGTATTTGGAAATAATATTGTTTTAATTATTCAAATTTTTTTTTTAATTTTTCTTTATATCAAAATACGACAATGAACCCAAATAAACAAAACACAAAAGAAGACATAATTATTTAATATTAATTTGAGTTGTGCTTTTTTATTATTCTACAAGTCTAGTCTAATCGCTGTTATTAGAACTGCAAACAAAATTTTTATTTGCTCTTTCATTTATAAATATTACGTTAGATATTTAGGTTTAGTTAACATAAATCTAAATTATTTTTTATAAAAATCTTGTTTTATTTTGAATTATTTACAACTTTAAAAAATGTGTGTTTTAAATACAGAAGTATTAAAATGCTTTCCATGTAATGAAATGTTTTTATATATTATTTTATAAATCGAAGAGCTTCATTTTTAATATTTAATTAAAAACAAATTTTTAAGATTAATACAAAATGTTTTTAAGAATTATTAATCCCGATTTTAAAGCTTCATTTTTGATATTTAAAAAAGATTTTGGAAGACTAATTCAAAATGTTTTTCAAAATTATTAATCCTGATCTAAAAGCTTCATTTTTGATATTTAATTAAAACAAAGTTTTGAGATTAATACAAAATGTTTTTCAGAGTTATTAATTCCTGATTTAAAAGCTTCATTTTTGATTTTCAAAAAAAAAATTTTTTTGAGAATAATTCAAATTGTTTTTAAGAGTTATTAATCCTGGAGTGACTTCCTATTAAGGTTGAAGTAAGAAATCTTCATTAAATGTTTTTTAAACTTTTATGAATTCACTTTAAACTAAAATTTTTAATACATTAATTTTTTAAAACTATTCTTTTTAAATTAAAAATGTAATTATTTTTTCATTTAATTGTTTGTTATCACTTGTCTAATTGTTTTTTCTATAATTCTTCTAAGTGTAGACTTTATTAAGATATATGTATGTAATTTTTAATTAAAATTAAACTTCACACAATTATTTATATACAATATTTCGGAAAAATGAACTAAACAAGTTTAATTTAAAAATCGCAAATATTTTTTGAAGCACACATATTCAAAATTATTAAATTCTGCAAAATTATAGTCAAGAATAATACGAAAAACTGAACAAACTAATCACATTTTTACCTCTATTTTAAAAACGAAGTAAAAATCGCAAAACAGTATTTATTTTTATTAAAATATTCATCAAATCGTAACATTTTACATATATTAATTCTAACAAAAAGTGAAAAGATATTAGTTGATAAGTAAAATATGTTAGAACATTATTAACTGAAGGCAAAACTAAATTAATTGTTATCAAGATCTTACTGAGGAAAAAAAACAGAAAAATTGAAAAAAAAAATTCAAATTAAATTATATAAAAAATATTTAAATAATAAATGTATTTACAATTTACAAAGTTATGCAGGAATATATACGAAACAAAGGATAAAACTATTAAAGTGAAAGTATAGAAAGTAGATTTAAATGAGTTCAAAAATTAATTTAAAATTAAGAGTTCTTAAAGAAAAATCTTAAAAAAACTTATAACTGATACAGGAAATTTACAGCAATTCTGAGTGTGTTAAAATTTATTTGATTGAAATTTCAAAAATAATATAATATAAATAAACCACAAATGAACTTAATAAAATTACATTAAATGCATGAATACAAAAAATAAATAAATTGTGTTTCTGTTTAGTCACATGTGGTCAGAAAAACTAAAGAATTATGATACAGACCTACCCGATTTATGGTACCAATAGAGACTTTGAGATAAGTCTCTATTCTAAATGATAACATCTTCTTGACACGTTTGCTTTAATATGTAATGACTTATGTACACATAGCTATCCATAACTTATTGAATGTTTATGTGTAGTGTCGAATATGATATCCATTTAGCGAAAAATTCATCCCATCACTACACAAAATTCGAAACAGTGGATTTATTAGAGAATTCCACCTCATTGGCTCGTCGTTCATCTGTTCTCTTATTCCACTGCACATGCTAATTTAAGCCCAATCGACATTTGGGCTTATCCCTATATACACCATAATACACCATAATTATACACCATAATTGCCCAGAGGGTCAACCAAGCCAGGTTCAATTCCCTTAGTGCCAAACTTCGGGCCACCCAGTGCCGGCCTGACGTCTTCAGCACGATCAGGCAAATCTGCGGATCAAATAGGTCCATTTCTGATCTCCGCTATGGCAACACCATAGCATATGATGACTTCGATAAAGCCAACGTCTTTGGTCTTTGTGACTAATCACCGTCTTACGGCTGGCCTAGGCGAGCGCCACTTTATGTCCACTACAAATTCTGTAGTGCATGGGCTTTTTGATGCTTTTAATGAAAGCATTGTTACTTTCTCCCCGCAGTTTCCCGCTCACTGCATCAATGTTGAAGACACTCAAGGGTTTCTCACCCCAATTGATCTTACTAACATACTTCGGCTTAAAGCCCCTAAAAAGTCATCTGGCACTGATTGCGTGTCTTTTTACGCTATGAGGCGTTTCTCACCACTCTTTTTTAAAAAGTGCGCCATGCTCTTCAACCATGCGTACAACACTGGTTCCTTCCCCCAGCCATGGAGGAAGGCCATAGTTTGTCCCATTGCCAAGAGTGGCAAACCTAAATGTGACCCCTTCAGCTATCGTCCCATTTCTCTCCTCAACTCCGTCAGTAAGCTCTATGAGACTTTCATAGCAAGCAAGCTGAAGTCCTTCTCCTCAAGGAATAATATTATTCCTTCTTATCAGTTTGGCTTCAGAAGCCAAACCTCCACTCTTCATGCCCTGCATCATCTCCAAAATGAGATATGCATAGGCTTTTTCAATAAGCAGCCCACTGTGGCATTAAGTCTTGACATTGAAAAAGCCTTTGATACTGTCTGGTTTGAAGGTTTAATTTTAAAGCTTCACCAGTTCGGCTTCTCCCCTGCGCTCTGTAGTGTGGTCCACAATTTTCTGTCTAGCAGAACCTTTCAGGTTCGAGTCGGTTCCTCTCTGTCTCGAGATTTCCCCATCGACGCCGGTGTCCCTCAGGGCTCGGTTCTTGGACCCCTTCTTTTTAACCTGTTTATAGCAGACATTCCTCTTCCGCGGGCCCCTGTTAAGCAAATCTGCTTCGCCGATGACTGCCTTGTCTTCATGCGGTCATCTAATCCTCACCGCCTTTCCAATGAGCTTAATACCCACCTTGGAGCCCTCTTCGACTATTACACCAAGTGGAAGATTAAACTCAATCCCTCTAAGATCTCTGCCATTGCCTTTCTTGGCCAGCAGCGTGATCGTCCTAGAGGTTTTAGCACCTCTAATATTCAGCTCAGGCTCAACAATTCTCCAATTCAGCTTGTCCCCAAGCTGAAATATCTTGGTATTGTCTTCTCATCTCAACACAATTTTATATCACATGTTGACTATGCCATCCGTAACGCCCGGTTCAGGCACACTCAACTCAAAACTGCACTTCGAAGACACAACCAGCTTAACTGTAAAGTTAAGCTACTCTGCTATAAGCAGCTTATTCGTCCTCTCCTCACTTATGCCTTTCCTATTTGGTCTGCCATCACCTCTGCTCAGATGGAAAGAATCCGCCTGTTTGAGCGGAAACTTCTCCGTGATTGCACCAACTATAAACGCAAGCCCAACGGCAAGCACTTTCCTATCTCCACTCTGTACCACAATGCCAAGATTACTCGTATTGATGAGTACCTTTTGACACTTGCCCGTAGGTATCTCACCCGGCTCCACGACCTCCCTCCTGATGTCTCTTGTCCAGATACCCTCCCAGTAGACCTTGTTCTAGCTTTACGTTTTAAACCTCCACAGTACCTTCTCCACTATTTTGACGAGCTGGGCCAAAATCCTCTCGCTATTCCTCTCTTTAACCGCGGCTTTCGTGACCCTGGTCACAAAGTTTATCACTAGCCACACCCCCGCTAACTAGCCGTAACCCCACTACCTTCATTATCATCCTTTCTTCTTAATTCATGCCCTTGCTTTCTGATTTAGATGAACCTAGTTCACCTAGGTATTAAGTCTATCTACTTTCTCTCTCCCCTGATTACTGGAATGAAGTTCCCACATTGCTGTGGGAATCTTCTCCATTCATTCCTAAGAGGTGGTTTTAGTGGGTTCAAGTCTCACACTGTGGCTTTCGATGCTTTCAACCTACTGCAAAAAAAAAAAAAAAAAAAAAAAAAAGCTTATCCCTTAAGGGTAGGTAGGTTTCTACGGCTGAACCCTGGTTTCAATTATTATGGTTTCAATTATATCCTTCCCATTATTCCCCTCACATCATCCTCTTAACTTTAACCCCACACATCCAATCCCCTACCCATGTATTTGTCTTGTAATCCTTACATGTTATCTGCTTTTCAGATCCCGGCGGGCGACAACAACAACCTCATTGGCTCCTACTAATGCAAACAGTGGCGTGTGTATTTTGCATCAGATCTAACACGTATATATTACACTTAAAGATGTTCACCGTCAATGATAACCCAATATTAAATTCGCCACTTGATAGCAAAATAGTTAGTGTGGGATTAACCACCAACGAATGTAAAAACTTTATATACAGGTTACAACAATAACAACCAAGTACGTTCTTGGTATATTTCATTATTTTATTTGCAGTAAATGCTAGTGTTTTTTTAAATAAACATACTCATTCATACTTAATAAACAAATAAAAAAATGTATTCTTTTTCAAAGGCATTTTTTAAATCAATTAAACATTTTTAAGATTATCTAACATATCATACTTGTCAGATTATAAATGTTCTAAAGTCTTTTAACAGTTAATATTAAATCTAGATGTAGATAATTTTTGTAGGTTAGTATTCATACATTCATCTAAAACTACTACACATAAAAATATATATAATTTTTTATATAAAAATTGCTAAGATCATACAATATATTCATAAAATATTTGTTACAATTCAAGGAACAAAATGTTAAAGTTATATTAAATAAGTTAATGAAAAAATTAAATAATACATATACTTAATTTAATTACAATGCATTTATATATTATATATGGTATAAATATTTCTATAAGTTCTAATGCATGTGATTAATATTTACCATAATCTAAGAAATATTACTTATGATTATCTACTAGAATTTTAGGATTAGCAACACGAAAAACATTGGGTACCATTCCTGCTAATGTAGTAAACAGCTCTTCCGAAATATCGTGTGGTAAAAGAAGTTGCAGAGTACTGAAATATAATAAATAAAGTATTCGAGTATAGAGAGAATTAATATTTATATATTTACATTCAAATTTTTTTACATTTATTTACGTATATTATTTTATATACAAGTTAACAATTGTCTTAGTACAATTGTTGTATAGTCAATTTTTCTGTCTTCTATGAAGACTTTGTCCACAAAATTAAACAAAACACGTTAGCTTACTATGAAGCGCTTTTCTAAAACTGAAAACGCATTTATTGATTTTTTCGTTCGACACGTACTTCAGCATAAGAATGCAAAAAGATATATGATCTTATGCTGACGTAGTGTCTGGAAATTGATTAATATTATATGATAAATAAAATAAATAAATATGATAATATTTATTAAAAAATATGTTATCCGCTGACACCAGTAAATCCGCAGTGCTTCAATGTTTACGTTGTTAACTTACAATAACAAAATTTGCTAAACATTAAAAGCTATTGTTATAAATAGCTACTATCAAATACTGACATAATTTTTTTAAACATACAATATATTATAATATATTATACAAATTATACAATTGGATCTATAGAGATCACTTAACGCAGTATTACTAAGACCAAGTCAAAGAAATTTTGAACTAACACCAACTACATCACATCTCCAAGAACGGCGTGTCAATGTGTAGGAGCCACCCGCAGATTTTCACGATTTACAACAACAACAACATAGCATATCACAGTTGAAAATGTCAAATATTGAAATTTATTAACATACCTTAGTTCGGCTCCGCCCCAAGAAGCGGATTCAATCATGAAACCTTTGGCGCATTTAAAAACCAACTCTGCACGCCGCATACACCATTGTACTGTCATGCTCTCTGACATTTCGTGCCGCAGCAAAGCGGGTATTGTTAAAGTAGTGACATCGTGTCTGCTCGCAGTTTTTAAGATGTTGCGTAAACCCAATATGACAGGATGTCTGGAATTAATGTCACTTGTACTATTGACGGGTTCGTCTGATATTAAATGAAATATGACGTGTGACTGGGAAAGATTTGAGTGTTTCGTTATAAAAAAATCACCAGTTTTAAGTTTATTTTTAGAAGTTTTAGTAGGAGTAGAATTAAGACTACCATTACTTATACTACTAGCTGGAGTGCTCGTTATTTCGGTGCTAATCGTACTGTTTGTACTGGGTGTATTCGAATCATCAATATTTAAAATATGAATTTCTTTTTCAATTTTTTCCAACTGATCATCGATCTGGAATATAAACGCTTCATTTAACGCTAGTTAAATGATATATAAACAAAACTACCAACCTGATCAAAATGGAATTCTGTAGACATGTTTGCATTTTTAATAATATTTTTATTAACCTGTGCTTGTAGAGATGGTGTCAATACTACAACACCACAAAGCGAACTGGAATAAAGTCCCAAAGCCATATTTAAACCATTGAGACTGAAATTATTGTTTTTATCGACAATTTTATTTGAATTATTATATTTGTATTAATACCTCTCATCAATGTGCAAAGGACTACATAAGTCAGTAACATTTGCACTGAGAATTCTTATATTATGCATATGTTTTAATTGTGAACCTAAATGTATGGTAAAGCTTTCCTCCATTGACGGTTGTTGCGACACAAACATTGACGAACGATTTCCGAGTGGTGTAGCCACTGGTGATGTTTGAAATATTTGGCTAACCTGACTTGTTATCCAGTTACGATATTCATTTTTCTGATGACCTTTTTTTGCTTGTAGTTCAGATTCATAACGCTGACGCACATAATTTTGCGTCAAGTATTGTTGAGCTAATAAATTATTTATATCCTCACAAAAAAAAACACCACTATATTAAATTTATATAACTGATATCATTATTTAACTTACTTCCGAAGTTGTAGTTATGTCTAATTGATTAATTTGTGATTCCATTTCATCTTGATGTGAAGAGTTTAACGTTTCTACTTCTAAGTCCATTTGATTCGTCATATCAGCTTTTGCATAACTACGCTCACGTTTGAGTATTTCTTCTAATGAGGATGAATGGACCAATCTATAAACAACAATAAAAGCATATTAATCTTTAATTTGCTTTGTAAAATGTATAAAAATCTATACCAGCTTAAATTACTAACCTGTGAAAACTTTGCGCAAAAATATCTTCATCTGTTGGACCTATGCGGTCTGCAAACTGTATTAGTTCTTCCTTATAGTGGCGTTCTACGTCACGTATTACCTTTTCTAAGTCTAATTCCTCGTTACTTACTTTTGATATTAGATTAGCGGCATAATTGTCCAAGTACTTTTGATTTTCCTCATCAATAAATTTTTTTAACGATACTGCAAGTGCTACACAAATAAAGAAAAATAAAACAATTTTATTATTTTGAATTTAAATATTAATTACCTTCGTTTTCATCTAAATAACGCATCATAGGATCCATTTGTCCTAATAGTTGTGTTACTAACTCTTCCAAGCTTTCATTCTCATACGGCAGGGTAATATCCAGAGCTACTTCTAAGTCTTTCCCATCATGTCCTTTATATTTGTAAGTAAATGTTGTAATATTTAATTCAGCCATATTATCACAATTTTGCAAATTTGTTGCTTGCTGCAACTATTTCCGTTAGAAAGTTTCTTAATTTGTATCAAAACAATTTGTTAATGATACACCCACAAAAACATTAAATCAGCTGTTTTAAATTAAATAAAGTAATGCCACCCGCTATTTACGCAATAGAATATCTGCATAAACATTAGTGCTGTTCATATTATTCAGATATTTTAGAATCCAAAGTTATCCGGTTGTTCGTGTTTTATTTTATTTTATTTTATTTATATTATTTTATTACATATTGCTAAATATAAATTTACAATTTTAATAACTTTAAATATTTATAATTTGTATTAACGAAATTGTGTTGATGAAAATTTGATATATAAAACGTGTGCGAGTTAGACTAAGTTGATGCTAAACCAAATGGGACATTTTTTGGGATTTTTTGCACTGCACACATTTAGCCATTTATCAACACGTATCGACACATCGCTACATTATCGGCACAACTTAGAATTTCCCTCATTTAGAACGCAACTTAGCCTAACACGCACACGTCCATAATATAATATATATAAAAATTTTATTGTTAATTTTTTTCTTGCCGGGAGTGACACGTCTTTATGACGAAAAGAAACTATTTAAAAGTTAAACGGATTCGAATAGCAAAGAAAAGACAAAGACAAAAATATTATTTTTATTATTAATGGTAATATAAATTAATTTCCGAATTAAAATCTTTAAAATTAGTTATGTCCCTTAATGCATGATTGTTAAACAAAAATTTTTTATTATGATGTATGACCTACGAGCACATAGTAAAACTTACATTTTGTGTTGTAGTTACTGTTGTTAGTACGATTTACTACATATGGAAAATTTTTAAATCCTTATTTCAATGAAATAAAATCATATACACATAGTAATGATATAATATGATATACATAATATGTGAAATGTTGAAAATAAACTTTTTTATATATTTGATAGACGACTAAAATGCCATAGCTGTAAGCTTTATATATATAATATAATTGTTATTAATTTTTATGTAATACAACAAATTTAAAATGAAGTAAAAATAAATAAAAATATATACTACTACTACTATATCACAATAAAGCATTTCTGTCCAATAACTCACGCTAGGCTACCTGATATTTTTAAAAACCAAAATTAAAAATGTATTTTTGATATAAGTTTCTTGTTTTTGTTATTTCTTACAAAATGTATTAGAGTTGGTGCAGGTAAATATGTAGTTCAGTTATTTATTTTTGTACACAAAAATAGAAACCAAAAGTAACTCAGCACTAATTTCAACTCTAGGTAGAAGCATATCAAAGTAAAAATAAATCGAGTTTTTACTTTAGCGAGAGACAACCAATATAAACAGGCAGTTATCATTCAGTACTCGAATAAGTTTGATCTAACATTTTTTAGAAAACAAGTAAAATATTTTAAAATAAATACAACTCTGATCATTCATTCAATGTAAATAGCATATTTTGCTTAATGTCAAGCATATGTCAACTTCAATATTTGTCTGCATTTGTAAAAGTTGTAAATAAGTGAGAATTTTAAAATTGTTAATTTAATCCAAGAATGCCTAAATACTATTGCGATTATTGTGACACGTATCTGACTCACGACTCACCGTCAGTACGTAAAACACATTGCACCGGACGTAAACACCGCGATAATGTAAAATTCTATTACCAGAAATGGATGGAAGAGCAAGCACAATTCCTCATCGACGCAACTACTGCAGCATTTAAAGCTGGTAAAATTACACAAAATCCATTTGCTCCAGGAGTGCCACCAGGTGTAGCAAAACCACCAGGCGTTTCAATACCACCACCAAATATGGCGGCACCACCACGGCCTGGTCTACCGGCACCGGGAATGCCACCTATGATGTTACCACCAATGATGGGTATGCGTCCGCCGCCGATGATGGGACCTATGGGCTTAATGGGACCACCACCACCGTTGGGTGTGCGACCACCTATGCTTAATGGGCCACCACCAAAATAAGGAGAAAACAAATTATTTATAGTATAAAAAGTGTGACCAGATTTCCCATGAAAAATGTAATTTTAAGTGAACATTTAAATAATAATCGTGAGAAAATGAAATGTATTTCGATTTTAATTTTAATACATAAGACTTCAATAAATTTTTTTTAATGTATATATTAATGTTTTTAGTTTTGATTTGTAAACATTTCTAGAAAACGGAAATAATAATATATGTTGTATATGAGCAATTAATGGATATACATTCTTTATATTACTTAGATCAATAAGTAGTATAGGCTTTGCAGGTGTAATAACTCTTTATGCATATATGAAACATATCTTCTGTGGTCCCACAGAAAGGATGATTATATATTAGCTTTAATTGTTTATTCTTTCTCCATATAAAATGAATTTTTAACCTTATGGAATTTTTTGAATATCATTAATAGTATAAACTTTTATTCGTGTCCATTTACAACTCAGTAATATGAGCTAAATATAATTAAACTCTAGTGATTTAATGAAAATTTACACTTAAAGCGGACGTATCTATAAATGCTTATCAATAAATCATATTTAATAATACCAATCATTTTCTTAGTAAGATTTGTTCAAGTAGCCTTGATTGACTCAATATGTCTAGAGTTAATATACAAGATTAACTTCTTTACCCATGCGACTATTTTAATTTTTTTGACAAAAGTATCATCTGCCCACAATTTTCCAAAGAACTTAGAAAATCTATATATAATATATATAGTACTATAAATTATTTAGTGCTCAAGTACACTGGCTCAAATAGCTTCAACATAATAATAAATTATTTCAATGAATCAGTTTTGAGATATTAAGCATAAAATTTCTTTCCGATAAAGGCTGGTTCCAACAGTTGTGTACCTTTTTATCATCTTCTTGATTCAAGGAATCATCTCGAAAAGTAATGACAGGCTTAAAAAAACTTTATGTATTTAATTCTGATTTATATTTTATTTGACTATTTATTACTTATTTGATAAGTAATAAATAGTGGACTATTTTCATCATGGACTATTTTCTTTTAAAATATGTTTTACATAATTTGTTATTGAAGTCATTCAGAGCTCCAATACCTTAACTAAATTTAATACATTACCTCTTAACTTTAACTTAACCAAAATATTAACACATATTAATATATGTAACATAATTATGTAGGGATTTCTTCCATTTCGTATGGGTCTTCATTACACCATGTCTGTCTGAATTTAAAATTTTTTTTTTAATTTATTTTCTTATGTCAATTCGGAATAGACAATAAACAATATTTAAAAGTGACTAAATACTTAAAATTTTTTGTGAGCTTGAAGGGACTGTGATCAATAGTACATCCGTCTGTTGGAGTCGGACACATTAAAGTTCCAATGGCGTTTGTTTGCGGAGACGTGTGAACGTTCTTCCTTCTGCTATCATTCTGCTCATAAAGTGGTTGGGAATTTTAAATAAAATCAATTAATTGATTTGGACTTCTTCAATTTACTCCAATTTAATTGTTAAGTAGAGCATTCACCCTTATTACAGAAAAACTTGCTTAATTTCTTACTTGACGGGGATGATGGAAATAAACAAACGATTGAGCATGCGCATCACCATGTCCAAGTTTTAAATAAAATCAATTTATTGATTTAGACTTCTTCAATTTACTCCAATTTAATTGTTAAGTAGAGCACTCACCCTTATTACAGAAAAACTTGCTTGATTTCTTACTTGACGGGGATGATGGAAGCAAAGAAATGATTGAGCAAGTCCATCATAACTAGCATTTATAAAAAATTACTCATAAATGTAACATATGCAGGCGATGTATAGTCACCCTTAAATGTTAAAATAGTTCAACCTAATAATTGTATTAATATTCCGCCCTTTTCATTTCTCAAAAATATAGAAGTAGCGTTCTATTTTCTTTAATAGTTTACGTTAACGAATCAAATAGCTTAATAGCTTACATTAAATCAAATAATAATCAAATAATGACTTTCTAATACTACGAATCAGCATTGTTCCTACACACACCAGAAGGACGTCCAAAAAAACCGCAGAGATCAGAGTACTGACAAGGCTGAAATGCACGCCTCTCCCATTCAAGTGAAAGTATACCAACCTGAATGAATTTCCAGAAAAACCGCAATGGTCAGCATAGAGACAACGCTGAAAAACACACCTCTAAAAATTCTATAAACTTGGTCAAGTCCCTTATTTTACAGGATGTCATTTTATCAGTTTGGTAACAAAACATGTCCCAAAGCTTTTTAATCTTATACTCGCAAAACTTGACATTGACCTCCTGCTCTTCAAAGCTACAACTATGACAAATGCCATTATAGAGTAGACCCAGTCTTTTAGCTTTTTTTTCCAGTATTTTATGATCTATCAGCATTAATGCCGTGGTGCTGAACACGTTCCTATTTTCACATTGAAGCCGCTAACTGCTAAGTTTTTCGCTAAACTTGGACCCAGTCGAATTTATAATCTGATAGGAATTTTTATCTGTTAAGTTTTCAGCTATACTAATCTTTTTCTTTAAATGCATGTGAGATAACAGTATCAAATATCCGTAAATATGAATTTTTACGAATGGATTTGGATACGAATAACAATCAGTAAAAATCTACTTGCGTTTTAAGAGCTAACTAGTACGCACTATATAAGATCAGCTTAGGCTAAATATATATTATAACTAAAGGTTGTTCTTACTATTTAAAAGGATGGGGTGTCAAAAGGATAAGGTAAACAAAAGAAGGTTCCTTCTTTCAAACTTTGTTTATAAATTAAATAATTTTCTATTTTTTGTTCTCTAGAATAAATCATCTAGAATAAAGAGAGGCGAAGTCGCTGCTCCAGAACAAAACGAAATTTACACAAGAAAGACCAATAATTCCTTTTATAAATAAATAATTAAACCACAATTTTAATATATAGTTTTTGTCTTTATTTATTTATTTATTAAAAATAAAATAAAATGTGTTATAAAAATATATACTAAAATAAATATGTATTCGAATCATAAAAATAAAAAATCAAATATCACCTTGCAAAACTGATTTCACTATGTATAGCCACGTTGATACACTCTACACCTGCAGAATGAGAAGTTTTTAGACTTACCTGTTGATTGCAGTGTATCCGGTACAATTCTTTCCCGCACTTAGAGCTCAATCATCACTCATTAAACAACGTTTTGCAAGTGAGGATTTTCGGTGGTTTTAGTTGGATTTTACAATTATTTCTCAGCCAACTTGTAATAAAAATTAATAAAATTATTTTAATTGTTTTTTTTTTATTTTAAATAAATTAAATATAATGAGAATTGATTAGTTTTTAGAATATGATTAAAATGGGTCAAAAAAAAAATTCAATTCTCAAAAGAAAAATTATAAAAAACATACAAAAAAAAACTGAAATTAAAAATATATTTCACAACTTTTTTACTGTTTCCTTAAGACATTTTTTTTTACCAATAATTGCTGCTACGCTTAAGATATCCTGTAGTCTTTACTTGGTCACCAATATATACATTTTTCTGGTAAGTTGGTTTTTACAGAAAATGCTATACTAAATTCTTTCTGTATCTTTCACTGTCTGTTACTCTTCCTTTAATATCATCTGTTAGTATATCTCTTAGTATGCAAACGTTATTTCCCTCATAAGGATATTTGGAGTTAATTCTTGAGTCTCGATTTTCCACTGTTTTATGCAAGTTCTAATCCATTTAATATTACACGAGAACTGCTGGTATATAATAGTATAACATCTATAGTATCAGAGATTGCTGCTTTCGACTTCATATAATTTAAAAAATATTTAAAACTACACTTTCAACTACTGTTTACATATTTTTTTTAATTTTAAATATATTTTTTGTTTGTTTATAAACACTGTCTTAAAAGTAAAGTATTGAAGTAAAAGTTAGTTGCTTATGTGCTCTAATTTGGCTTCTTTATCTGAAGTCGCTGTTACAATTTTAAAATTATCAAAGTATTTTTTACATATAACATACATATACCTTATGATCAAAAAAGAACGAGAAT
>NC_051847.1:218997065-219017649 GCF_002237135.1 Teleopsis dalmanni
TTACATATAAAATTTTAAATTACATTTGACTTTCTTTACGCCATTGAAATGTTCCCGATTTTACGCCAATACTTGAAGACCCCTGATTACTATTTGAAGATAGCATATTATTGGTTCGTCGAATCAATTGTGCTGCTGAATCAAACCGACTACGAATAAGACGCATTGCTGGATTTGTAGTAATGCCGCTACGTTTATTTTTGCTAAAAAATTCAATATAGTAAATAAAATAATATTTTTGAAAAATAAAAATAATTACCTTGATGAACTTGATTGATTCTCTTTAAGATTTCCCAAGATTATGCGCATGTGTGTGTCACGCGCGAAGTGATTATCTGGTAAAACAGACTTGCCACCTGAATTGCTGCTGGTTGCACCAATTGCGTTGCTATGATTACTGCCAGAAGCCCCAGCAATCTCATCAAAAACATTTATTGATGGTAACTGACCTGGTGAACTGAGCTCACTACTGGGTGAGTGTGGAGGTGTAGCATACAAAGGCGACATGCATTCCATGTCGTAGAGATCAGCTTCATTTGTTCCTATATTTGATGCTATAATATAAAAGAAAAGTTTATTTAATCGCAAAAGACGTAATTGATTTTGAAGCCCATTTAAATAGAGTTTAAATAAGCAATGACTAAAAAAATATATAAATGACTTCTGCTAAACGAGCATTCAACAGACCTAATGGTAAACTATAGATATAGTAGATACCCGAACATGTGAATAATTAATAAGTCTTATAGCCATATAGTTCTCATATGTTTATATTAGATATGTTCATATGCTCAGTTTAGTTGAATTACTTACCCAAATGATGCTCATTTAAATTGGGTAACATCTGCGAATGTCTTTGAGAGTGGTGTCCATGTGCACCTTTATGCGCTGCTGAAGCACTATTTTTAGCATTGATGATTGGCGCGTTTTGCACAAAAGGATTATTGCGAGAGTTTAATTTAGTTTGACGTTGCAATTGCTGTGTAAATGTGAGCGGTTGTTGCTAAAAAAGTAAAGAATATTTACATTCTAACCTGAAGATAATTGCGCTTAAAAACAAAAATAAAATACACTTACATCATTGCTGCTACCGGTGGATTGACTAGAAATTACACTTTTGCGCTTATGTAAACTGCTCGTATCCGATTGCATCGTATTCTGATAGAAATTATTTGAACTATGTGTAGAGCTCGAAGCATTCAATAGACTTGGTGGTTGCATGCTATTATTATTGTTGTTGATATTGTTTACTGTTGCCGTTGTTGCTGCGGAACATACCGATGATGAAGAATTATGTGGTGGAAATGGTACTGCACCAATGCCAAGATTCTGATGTGCTGGCAAAGATGGTGGTTGATCCGGTGAACGTAGCATATTTGCGTGGAATTTTGGTTCCATAGAGCTATTAGCTTCAACTGTTTATATAAATAGTTAATGAATAGTTAGTCAAAGTTAAGCAATTAGAATTTATCTCCAATAAAACTTTCTTACCTTTAGTATAGGTTTCAAAAATTTTTAATATATTTGAGCGATTTGACTTAGCTGCTAATTTAATAGGGGTGCGTCCACAATGATCAGATTTATAAGGATTCGCACCATATTTAAGCAAAGCAATAACACATTTATCATGTCCTTCCTGCGCCGAAATGCCTAAGGCGGTAGCGCCTTGTTTACAGGCGTGATCAGCCATAGCTCCAAAATATAATAAAATATTGATAACATCATGATTTCCCTGCCAAGCGCATGAGTGCAAAGGGGTACGTGCTTCCAAGTCCATGGCATTTACATCAGCATTACCTAGAACAAAAAAAGTTTTAATAAGTTTGTATTATATGAATAGTTATATTTACCTAATGTGATAAGTAGCTTAACCATTTCAGTGTGTCCTTGCCAAGCTGCCACATGCAGAGCGGTACGACCTTCGCTGTCGGGTATGTTAACATCCACATTAGTCATCTCCAACAAATACTTAACTATATCAAGTTTATTTTCAAGGGCCAATATATAGAGTGTAGTGCGAGAATCAGCATCAGTAGAGTTAACATCGCAACAGAATTTCAATAAATACTGTAGAGTATCGAGATGGCCTTCTAAACATGCTAGTCGGAATGCAGTTTTGCCATCATGCGCTTTCTGATCAACAAAAGTTGAGTGAATTTCTAATAACACTTGTACACATTTTGTGCGACCTTCCTGAGCAGCGAGATGCAAAGCAGTTTTGCCTTCGTTGTCACACTCATCAATTTTAGCACCCGATTCAAGTAATTGCAAGCAAACTTCATGAAAACCTTCGAAAGCAGAGTAATGTAAGGGAGTCCAACCTGCATTATCTCGATGCGTCTCATCAAGCCCACGATCCAGTAATTGTCGTACAGTCTCCACATTACCCTGTGCAGCTGCTATACTCAATACGGTTCGTCCCTCTGAGTCCATGCAATCAATACCACAACCCCAGAACAGCAAAAGTTTTACTACATTAGCATGACCAGCTGTACATGCGGCCCACAATGGTGTGCGACCCATAAAATCAGCAAGATCGGGATCGGCACCATTTTCCAAAAGTAACTCACACACCTCAGCATTACCCTCAAAAGAGCTCACCAATAACGGTGACATGCCGTCATTATCAAGTTGATCCGTATTGGCACCATGTTCCAGTAAAGTTGAAATAACTTTACTATAACCGGATGAGCCACAAAGTGCTGCTACACAGAGTGCGCTACGACCATCCAAATCCAAATGATTTACATCTGCACCATTTTCTAATAATATTTCCACAATATCATAGTGACCCATATAAGACGCCGCTATTAATGATGTACGTCCTTGCCTATCAACAGAATTCACATCAGCACCTGACTCTATTAGTATTTTGAGTATGTCTTCATGACCACTCCAAGCAGCTGCACGTAAAGCAGTACGTCCTTCTTTATCTGCTAAGTCAATTTTGCAAGACGGCTGCAATATGAGTAACTTAACCACTTCAGTGTGACCACCCCAAGACGCAGAACGTAATGGCGTCCATCCATCACGATCAGCGTGATTTACATCTATGCGTCGCATACGCCCGGTGCCATCATTACAGGGTTGTGTAAAATTTAAGAGCAACTTTACAACATCTAAATGGCCATTACGTGCGGCTATGTTTAAAGCAGTTTGACCATTATAATCTTCAATTTCAAGATCTATAGGACCTTTACAGGCATTTAATGCGCGCTCCAAGAGTTGATGATTACCATCGTTTGCAAGTATGTGTACAAGCGCTTTACCCTTGTGCAACTCGATGCGATTAGAATCAGAAAGTTGATGTAAAGCGCTTGAAGTATTTTCATCCTGACTTTCATTGGGTGGTTCACTTTTCTCTGATGGACTAGTAGGTCGTTGTGTCTCCAGCATGCACGATTTTTCACTTGAAATCAATAGATCAGCTAATTCGAAGTCAATATTTTGCGATTTTTCTGACAGTTCTGGAGACATAAGAGATGACTCACACGAATTCTGAAAAAAGACATGTTTGTTAATTAAACTCAATATCGTAAGAGATATAAAACAATATTGTATATAATAAAATACTATATATAACTGTGCATTTTATCAAATTAAGGGATTAATATAGTATGTGAATTCCTTGTGATTGAAAAAAAAAATTATTCTCTACGAACAGTTACAGCACGGTTCAATTATTCCTGCTTTTTTTAAAAAGTTGGAATAAGTAGCTATTACTGTGTAGGTCAGTTCTCATACTTTTTGAAATCCATAAGAGATATTCTACAAACCATATATAAATTGGAACTACTAATATTTATATAGCATCTGTGTTATATATTGTATAATGACTTATAATTATAATAATATGTCATACCTGTGATTCTGCATTGTTGATTCCAGTTTCAATTAACAACTTCAGAATTTTTGCATCAGTGGGAAGATTCGGTTTAAAGAAGTCACACAAGAACTGTGAAAATTCATCAGTTAGTTTACTAGTTAAAAATTTCTCGACCATTGCGCGGGTCTTGGGTAGAAAATTTGGATCATTTTTAAAATCATTTTCACAAAGCGAACAGCAGTTTAGTTGGTTAGTGTAAAAGCAATCGTTCAAGTTTAAACGTGATTCCAAAAGCATTAAAATCATGTCCAGACTCACATTACGATTAGTCAAGTACTCTCCTGACTTTATAAGATGATACACAAATTTACGCACGTTATTGGCGCAAAGCGTATCAGCTACAAGTAAATAATACATTGAGATCATAACGTGACCCTCGTTGACGTCACAAATAAATTTCTTTGTAGCGAATTTTACATCCACCAACCAATCTGAAAATGAATTGTGAAAGATTTTAAGACGCGTCTGTTCAGTATCGTAGGCGAGTATGTTCTTCATCAAATGTAGGCGTTTCTCAAATTCATCTGTGTCAATCGTATAGTTATGTGTGCGTAGGCAATTAAATAGAAACAACTTGTCCACGTAGCCAGAGGAAGCTAGTAACACATTAAGTAATGGTCGTATTTTCATGTATTGCTTCTTATTGAAAGACTTCTGACATATGTACAAATAGAGACCATTCAGGGTACATGGAATTAATTTGATTTCACGGAAGCTGAAGAAATTTTCTTTGATACCATTTAGTACCTTTTCCAAGTACAATATACAACCGTTTGATTTAATATAGAGTTGATGCAATGATTCAATTATTTCTTTGGTTAGCATTATGCTATCCTTGAAATCCGAATTTAGACGATTAATAATGTACTCCTGTACATCTTTAACCACGTGTGACTTACGTAGATCATCAAGTGTTATTTTCTTAAATCCGGTAAACATTTTAGTTATTTGTTTGGTTTGCTTTTTGGTAGTACATACTAGGAACAACCATTTCGGAAATAGATGTATGTGATTCGATAACAGTTCAGCTACATTTCTGCTCTTGTGGTGCGTTGTTGTACCACGTCCACCTTTTAGAGTTGAAATCAAATTACCTTCATTGATATAATTCTCATCTATTGAATCTATCAAAAGGAGTAATGCAGCTTTGGGTGGTGTTAGTTCTAATAATGGGAACAATAAGGCCTTCTTAAAGCATTCGTCAGGATTTTTCTCTATATTATCCACATTTAAACATTCAAATATTTCAGGATTTGATAGTAACATTTCGTAATAGCCATCAGCAATAACAGTACGACAGCTCTTTGGTTTTGGTAGCGGTGGTGGTAATGTGTTTGTGTTTGATGATTCTATAGGGTGTCGATATTTCTCGGTATCAGTTTTAATAGATGCAGTAATATCTGTATTTTGTGCGGCATTCGGGCTTTTATCGAAATCAATTAAATTCTCTGTCAATTCTTTATTTTTTTCATTCGTTGCTTCTTTTTCTTTGTAATCATTAAATATATCTTTTTCAGCCTCTGGTTTATCTTCGTTGTCTTCGCGTTCGTTTGTTTCTTTGGATATTGTTTCTTTTTCTTCGTCGGCATTATCATCGTTAATTGCTGCTTCTATCTCATTCTTAAGTTCTTCACTTACAAAATCGGCAATATCCTCACCTCCTCCTTGTTGTATAGCATTGCCTGAGTGTGTAGGAGTAGCTACTACTTTCACTGGAGATGCCACTGCAGTTGGCCGTCCTAGTTTTACTGGTATTTTAGATTTTTTCCCTGGACTACACTTATTTGAAGTTGATGGCGATTCTTTCTCTTTATCTTTTTCTCTACCTTTTTCTCTTTCTTTTTCAATATCTTCTTTATGTGCTTTCTCTGTGTCGTTGTCCTTATCTTCACTTGGTTCTCTTGTGCTATTTTTGGGTGGATGTGTGCCATAATTATATTTTTTTATTTCTTCAATCGGTGTAGTTAGTTTTGCATCACCAGCCGGTTCAGATTTTTGACGAACTATACCTATATTTGATTTGTGACTGGTTGAGGTACGCCTTTCATTAAAGTTCGTAATGCCATTCTCATAATCCGCAGCGCCACGTTTTAACTCTGCAATAAGTATTTCCTCTGCATTTTCATCTAAAGATATGTTATTCATAGCCTCGTCTAATTTTGATTCTTGTTGTTGTGCTTCTTCTTGCAGAAATGATAAGCCCTCATCAATAATTCTTTGATTATCTTCTTTAGTTATCATCGAGGAATGGCTGAGTATTTGTAGTACTATTTTGCGTATAAATAGTGATAAACTATGGCAATCTGGATTTTGGGATTCAATAAGATAACATGCAAGTAGCTTACGATTTAAAATGCCTTTTGTGCCTGAATTTCCATTCATAATTGCTTGGCATATAGACGTTTTGCCTGAACCATTAGAACCCAAAACAAGACAACCATTGTAAGAAGAGCTTGAAATCGCTGAAGCTTTTGCTCGGCTAGACATGAATCCGCCACTTAAAGCTTCAGTCTTAACACCACCTGCAGCACCGAGTAAGCCGGGCATTGATTTTTTACCTGCTGTACGTTGTTCCAAACACACGGCAATCTTCTTTAGTACCCACTCTCGGTGTATATAGACTGTGGCGTTGCAGCGTATTGTACTTTGAATGCTATGAGTGCCATTTGCCACAAGACCATTAACTTCTTTGTCAGGTGATGCCTTCTTTTGCATAAACACTTCCAAATTTTCTGTGGTCCCTTCAAGTGGAGCTGTTACAATTTCTGTATTTGCAGTGGCATTCGTTTCATTTTGAGGAGTAAAATTGGTAGCTATAACTCGTTCATTACCATGTGTCGATTCTATTGGAAAGTTTTGTTGAACTAAGTTGGCGAAGTGTTCCTCACGTGCCAAATTGGAAAAACTAGCATTTGGACAGTCTCGTCCAGAAATTTCTAATTTCTTTTGTAACTGTGTTGTGTCTTTTAAAAAGTTAAGTATACGTCTATCTTCCAATTGATGATTAGGTGTGCCCGTACTTGGTAGCGGTGGTAATGATGATGGTTGTTTCGTGTACCCTGTACTACCGACCAAAGCACTCGATGAGCAACCTTCAACTGTATTATCGTCGTCTTCATCTAAATCTGTAACTGGTATGGTGTTGCCATTACGAGTGCACATGCGATTTGTATCCTTGGAGTTGAGTGGTTTGTATTCCATTAAATTTGATAATTTCGCATCATTACTAGCAGATGAATCATGTTGAGTTACGCGTCCTTGTGAGCTATTATACCGACTACGCTCACCGCTTTTATAGCGATCTGATTTGCGTAAGGGCGTAGCGTAGAGCATTTCTTTGGGAATATTGCTGACTGCGTAGTGTTTATTGCTTTGTTGCTGCTGCGGTGACTGCTGTTGGTGTTGGTGATGATGTTGATGCTGATGCTGCTTGTTGTTTGGTGTTGAATTTGAATTAGAATTGGAATTTATGTGCACATTCTGATTGCTGATATTATTCAGCAACAATTGCTGGGAAATTACATTATTCGCCATATTGTTGCCAGCTGTTTGTGCGGTTTTCTGTTGTTGTATTTTCCGTACGGACTCATTGTACATGGCCTGGCAAGGCAAATTTTCGTATATGTCATTGCGTAAATTATCATTATCAGGATGTTTGGACATTTTTGTGCTTTAAAAATTATAAATAACAGCAGACTTCAGTGGAAGTTCAAAAAATTGTTCTCCTGTTGACACTTTACGTTTTTCCTTCTTTAAAATTTATGATTCTGATCTTTAGGTTACTTATATCATATATATATCATGTCAAAGTGTGGACAAGTGTTGTGCGTTCCTGAAAATATTCAATAAAAAAACTTAATTAGCAAAATCTTGTATCATGTAAAAAATATACACTCATAATAAGTTTATCATTTTTGAAAGAATAACAAATATTTTTTTACTAATTTCGTTTGCATCATTATTTCTTTATATTCTCATAGAATTTAGTAAAATTTCCACACATCCTGCAAACAATTGACCTTATTTTCGCTTAAAAATTACTTCAGTGCCTCTGGTTATAGAGCAGCTCACACATTTTTCCACACTTCTTACTATTTTCCAGCGTGAAAGAACATATATGCAAAGCTGTTCCTTGCTTCATATATTCTGTTTACCTATTTGTAGTTGAGTTTAGTGTGTGTAAAACAACCATTTTCATGTCGTTATCGTCCTTACGTCCTGATTCAATGTTTACTTGACTTTTGCTAGCAAACTAATGATGTGTGAAACGAAACGTATGGTAGGTTTCCAACTACAGTACACTTAAAAAAACTTTTGCAACTCAATACAAACAGTTTAAGTATTGTTTTAACGCTCGAAAATTCATTGAAATTGTTTTTCCTTTAGGAACAAATTTTAGATTTAGGTGGGTTATATATTAAATCACAGATCGCTAAGCAAAAGGGGCTAAACTGTTTTTAGGATTGAACTTTGAAGTACTTTGAAGAACAATCTCAAACAGTTCATGTGTGAAATGTCACTATTTTAAGTTTCTTTTTAACTATAAAAACAGAAAAATGTGTCTCTTACAGAAGGGAATATTTATCAAAAGAATTAAGTAAAATAGTTGATGCGAGAGTAGAAGGACGAAAAAGGACCCAATTAGTTTCGTGGTCTAGAATCCTTCATTTCAGTGAGGCCACTTGTTGGACGGTGCGCTGTCCCAACGTCCCACCATAAGTATTAATGAGTGAGAGGGAGAAAGAGAGAAAAAAAAAGCAGAAAAAAGAAATAAGTGCGAAAAATAGAGAAAAGAAATGAGAGCGAAAAATAGAGACCCGAAATGAGAGGGAGAGAGAACTACTGAAACTCAGTCAAAGGGAGATAGAAAGAATGAAACTAGGTCAGGGATAAGGATAAGATAAGAGATGAAATGAGGTGGAAGAAAAAAGAGATAAGAAGTGAAAAAGAGAAAAGGAGAATTAAAGTTAGAACGATAGAGAGAGAGAAAGAGAAAAACAAATTCAAAGAACGAAAGAAAGCGAAAAACGAAATCGGACAAAGGAGAAATAAACAGAGATAGAGTGTGTTTAAGAGATAAAGGAAAAAAGAAAGAGAAATTTAGCTCAAAGTGATAAACAAACACACTTTGATATCACAAAAAATATCAATTAGGTAAGACAATCTATTTAAACATTTTTGTAGTGATGTACTGCAGCCTACCTATTGTGGTAGGTTACAAAAAATTCTGCCATCTAATTTATAATTTAGGCAGACAGCTATTGCTAAACTTTATATGGTTTAGTTTAAGTATCCAAGTTTTTTTTCCACCAAAAAAAAATGTGACCCCGATCAAAGCTACAGTCATATATGACTATGAAAATATGACTTGAGGTTTCATACATCTTCAAGCAGACACAACAGGATGGAGATGATGCGCGTTATGATGACCAGTATTTCTGTATTTGATATCCGCACCGCTTTGTATAATGAAACTATTTGAGTCTCTCATGGATGAATAGATGAATTTCTTAATTTATGCTTACAGTTAAGTCAGTGGTTTCTGGTATCGTCATAGGTATGAGATGTTTCAGCGATAATCAACTTTATCTGTTATTATTGTTGACTAGCTAGATTGGTGCTATCTATATAAAGGAGTTAAATACAGATTTTTTTTGTCTTACATATAGATAGGTAGCGTGACAGTCGACAATTGCAACAGGACTCACCCTATTGAAGTGGCCAGGTTTCTCCGCCTGCATCCAGGATGACGGTTTATATATACCTCCTTCACAACTCTTCGACATCCTTCTTTCCCCCCTCTCCTTAATTCACCCTCTAACTTTCATCCTATTTCCCTACTCATGTAAACGTCTTGTATTTCCTTTCATGTTTATCTGCTTACAGGTCCCGGCGGGTTACAACAACAACAACAACAATTGCAAAACACATAAACATATTGATCCGTATAACACCGAATCCTATTAAAGGAATCTATCGCTGTTCTCGGCAAAACCAACCACAGAACCTCGTAAAATATCAAAAGAGGGCATAAGTTTGCCTTTTCTAGTATACTTATGTGAGTTATGCATAAAGCTGGACAGTCGCAGAGAAATTGCTTAATTACCTCCTACCTTCTCCCTATTCATGTCATGACAACTCCTATAAAAATCGTTTCAGAGAGTATAATGACTTATTGCCAGTCAGACAGGGACCTGCTGTCACCATCAGGACGGCAGAACTTTCGTAACTATTTAATTAGCAAATGAATAAGTAACTAAATTTATCTAAGTTAACTTCTCAAGTAGTTTGAATCTATAAAACTATTACTCGGCAAATTTGGATTTCATAGTTGGTTACTATTTTTCTTGTAATTTTTCTCCCTATTTTGGATGTTGTTTTTGCAACGCATAATGTATTCTCTCAAATTCATGCACATTCATTTTAATTATTTCAATATGAAAAGCGCAATTACCTTAATTAAAAGTGGTAAATGCCATGAATTCATGTGCATTTTTAAATTAAAATAGTTTATTTTTAAAATGTAACTAATTTTTTATGGCAGACATTGAAAGCTTTCACTGGCTAAAGCTGACCAAAAATGATTTATGGTGTTGATAAAATGATGCTGAACAGGAAGTAGTTGTTTGCTCATATGGACAGTATCTGTAACAGCAGCTTTGCAACTGTGTATGTATATATGTATATATAGTTGTGGCTTGGACACTGTTTACTATGCAGCACAAAATGTATAAAAAGTTTAATAAATTACCATAATGTGCAACTAACTCAGACGTAAAATCTTATGACTACGTGAATTGGAAGGAAACCAACTAACCAACCAAACAGAGTCAGAATTGAAAGTCAACAACAGAAGCCAAAAGGGCAGAATATATATATATGAAGGAAAAGAGATAGTGAAAAAAAGATGCACATAACAAGTAAAGTTCAAATTCTTGTTACCCAAAAAAAAAAAAATAAAACCAAAATGGTAAGGTGCATTCGCTCAGTCACTGGCCGACTAACAAACGGAAAATGGAACAGTCAAATGCATTTCCTTTGCAGGAAGCAGAAGCTTCGTTGTCAAGTCCTGTGGTAATGCAATTATTGATGATGCTAAAGCTGCTATGAATATCAAACGATGTAAACCTAACGACTGTCGTGGTGTAACTTTGTTGTTGACTACTGAATTTGCATGGGTGTATTATGGGGAAAGGATATCACCGAGTATCCATGAGTTCCTTTATTTGTTATTGGGGTGTGATGTAATCATATGTGTGGTTTACTTTTCAACCATTTTCAATACGATTCAAATAATTTTATTTTAAATATTTTTGTTATTGTAATGGCTCTGTGAGCTTGATAAATTGTAGGACAATACTGTATGCATAAGTGAAAAGGATGCACTGTGGCGACTAAAAACTGATAACGAATAAATTGCAAAAGTTGTAGTTGTGATGCGTCCATAATGTAATGATGAACGTAACTTGTGAGTGTCTGCGGGCAAGAAATATTTTATCAAATGATATATGCAAATGATTGCACTGTGAAATGCAAATGCATTATTAAAAATTTTTTTTTTATACAGATAAATAAATTTCCATGTGTTCCAGAGAGATTTTTGCTTCAGGAAAAGATTATTTTCTAATTTTCGTGTGTGTAAATCCTTCAATGTTTAGTCAAAACTTATGGAAGTGAATATTTTTTGTGTGATTTTGTGCTTTGAAATATTTTTTGAGTCTGCTTGAGTAATTTTATTTTACATTCCTTGATTTATGGTCTTAGCAATCGTCCGTCTTGCAAATATTCTTAGGATTTACTTTGAAATATCAAAGCTTCATCATTTACTCGTTAGAGTTTTCATTAAAAATATTGAGAAAAGAAATTCTCAATAATAATTTCTTTGTGAAAAAAATATTACATACAGAAATTGATTTGAAATATATTGTACATACTTATAATAATATATTTTATAATGAATAAAAATTATTAAAAATATAAGTAAATGTTAGAATAAATTTTTTTGTGGTGTCCGGTAAGTAACGAAATCTACAGTGTGAGACTTGAACCCATATCTTAAAATCTTGATCTTGAAAATATCCTAGCTATCAAACTGTAAAAGATTTCGAGCGGAAATTGCATTCCAGTAATCAAGAGATAAAGAGTTGTATTTGAATTTACAAATTTATAATGTTAGCATTAATTTTTTTAAACTATTTTATTTAATGTAGTTACCTAAAACTTTATAGAATCCTTTACTTTATTATTTTAAAAAATATTTATATTTCATATATATATATATTAGGTTTGATGGAAAGTATATAGGGGAGTAGTCGTTGGGATCACATGTGATGAGACACAAACATTGTTTTTTCAATTTGTTTTGTCTTTTCATCTCTGATCCCAGTGACTACTCTCGTACATATATTCCACCAAATTTATTATATATATTTTTTAAAATAACAAAGTAAAAGATTCTATTAATAAGTGGGTATTGAGAAAGAAATCTTTCTTTGCAGCTTATATAAGTTGAAGAGTTGAAGAAAGGTAGAATCGGTAATACATGGTTTCCCATGTTCACGTACTTTCTGCTCAAAAAGTATCCGGATTTTGTTGTTTGTTAACAACTCCTTAAGTAATAGACTTTTTTCAAAAATTTTTGTTATGTTGGCACACCCTTTCTTTACATATGGTACAAATTTGAGCGCCATCTGTCAATTAGTTTGTTTACAGCAGCTGTTAATGTGAGACTACCTCAAGTGCATTTAGCGATTTTTACTGTGGAAAATTCTTGTTGTACGCGATTTTTTGACCAAACACGGCACCACTGTCATCGCTCAGGCACCACATTCGCCAGATCTGGATCCGTGCGACTTTTTTCTGTTCCCGAAACTCAAATTGCCCCTTCGTGGTAAGCGTTTTGAGTCGATTTAATCGGTAAAAGAGAATTCGCTGAATGAACTAAAAGCGATACCTTCACGGGCCTACGAAAAGTGTATGGAAGATTGTGTTAAGTTGGTTTTAACTATACTTGATCTGCGTGTTTGATATAAGTACATATTGATGAATATATGATATATCTTAAATATGCTTTTATATATGTTTCTCTTTAATGCACGTTTGGTAACAAGCCATAATTTCTATCAAAGATCTATTTATTTTTAATATTAAATACAATTCTTTTTGTAACTTTGCAACTTCAATAAAATATAGTAGTTCTTACATTTTTACGTTATTTGTTTACTATATTTTCTATTATTTTATTGCAATCTTTAAATTTGTGTTCTTACAGACTTTTTTATAAATAAGCAGAATAACTTTCTTTTTGAAAAAAAAAGATATAAATATGTCATACTTGTTTGGGAGGAAATAGAGTTTTAAGATTTATTATTCTCGTATCGTAAATAGAAATTATACATCATTCCTCCTTGAAGATTATCTAAAGTTTTTTTTTTTGTACTTCATATTTTGTTTTTGTTTTTTTTATTATATTTTTTTTACAATTTAAATATACTCACATATTGTATGTATAGTACATATTTCACATACGAAGAACACAATTTATTTTCCAATGGTTATAATAAATAATTGTGTAGGTGCCCTTAGTACCAATTTCAGATGCATAATTTATATACCAGTAAATTTGTTGAATTGTATATTTTAGCACAAATTTCTTGTGTTGAGTTCGTAAGGGAAGCACTTCAAAGTAGGACTTTTAACACTTAGTACATAAAAAAAATATTTGTAGGCAGTTGGAACATACATTTTTTCGATACAAATGAGCAAAGTTTCCACACATTCACAAAAAGTGGATCTCAAGGGCGTTTAAGGTACTTAAGTAAATAAAAACTTTTCGTCTTATTTCTTACTGTTGAATCATAAATCAAAGAAATATGTATCAACGTTGCTTACGTGCTCAATCCAATATAATATGTTATATGTATCCATATAAAACTACGGAAATTTAATAGAATATTTAAAAGGCAAAAATTACGTCAGCACGCTAAGTAACCGTAAAAGGAATACGGGAATATGTGGTCCGTCTATGGTTACAATACCATGTATACCATATACATACCATGTACGGAAGCTATTCGCGTTCGCGGTCATGTGTTATTTTTCATTCATGAAAAAATTGTATGAGGACAACATAAAATAAAAGCAAATTACGAAAACAGGATAATATTTAATACTCACACGAAATACAATAAAACCGAGTATGATAAAACTATATTACATATACAATATCATATATATGTATATATATGTTTGTAGGTGTGTATGGAAGTAAAAATATGCATATGGATCTATTTAAATGTGACACCAGTAAATACAATAATGCCGCGAGCTTAAAGCTCGGTAATTTTCACATCTGTTTCAATTATGCAGATGGCTACAAACCAACAAAACGGCAAAATAATAAAGCAAATTGCATGAGATATTTGCTGTTGATTTTTTAAACTTTTCTCATTTGTTTTATGTGAAACAAGATATTTTTTATTAAATAAATTTTGGATTTAATCATATAAAAAAAAAATATATTTTTTTCCTTTTGAATTAAAACAATTAAGTGTCAACAGTTAATAAATTCTTTTTTGTTACGTTACTTGTGAGTATTTATTGTAATTTTTATGGTTTATTATTTTATTTTTTAAATTAATAAATAAATTAAAGAGGAATAATATTAGCTTTATTATTGAAAATATTTATACTTAAATTTTTCATGAAAATTCTCATGCCTAACGGCACTATTATTCGTTTCTTGACCATCTGGTCGCTGATGCATTGCAACAGTGCATTTCAATAAAGACCGACAGTAGCAGAACAAAGAAATACATTGTAAAACCGGTTTCAGCTACTTTTTTTTAGTATGTTTAGTAGTCTTTCTTAATGAAATCGTCTTTATTTACATTCCTATTGCGCGTAAAGTTTCCATTACAATAGGGATAAGGGCTGGTTGAGTAAAAGAAGAAAAAAGAAGAAGAAAAAGATAAAGAAAAAAGAAGAAAAAATAAGTAACAAGGTAAATGCAAAAACTATGTACAAAAAAAATTACAAATTTGTAAAAACAGCGATGTTGTTCTCTTGTGAATGTATTAAAGGAGTTGGTACAAAATTTAGATAGAACTAGAAATATTGTTAGGTTTGCAGATGAGGATGCTGCTGATAACAATGTAAATAAATTGCTATATAAAGAAGCGAATGTGGATATGAAGGACAAACCATATATATATATATAAATATATATAAATAAGTATTCTAGATGCGCTTAAAAATCGTTCGTTTCAACCTTAGTAAGCCTAGTAAGAGTTGTAAAAATCCAAATTTCAGGGTTTAACAAGCCTAGAATTTTAAAATTCATCGGACCTACGTCGAGTCAAATGCAAAGTTATCCGTTACAGCATAGTAAAGAGCAGAAACTGTTTACTAATAAGATTTCTAAAAATCTGAGATTTGTGGACTCAGCAAGTTTCGAATTTTTAAAACTCACCGGGTTCAAGTCGAGTCGAGCTAAAAGCAAATCGTGTATATAAACACAGTTACAGGAAAATGTTCAACAATTCAATGGAAGTGCATTGGGAGCTATGTAGCGCAATACCCGATATATAGTATATAGTGTCAATAAAGTTATTAACAATATACATGCCCTAAATCAAAAAATTTATGTCACAATTCGAATGCAAACAAAGAAGAAGAATAACTAAATGATGTTTTGAAGCTTTATAAAATCTTAAATTTTTCGTATAAAAGAGTATGTAAATTATTATGTCAGTCCCACCGTAGGTACTATAGGATTCACATAAACCATAGGTCCGTTGTGATAACATTGGGAAAAATTTTTACTGCTTTTACAGCATCCTTTAACGGAATCATCTGGTTTCGAATAAAAATCTTTAAAGAATTGTAAGGATAACTATTTCCAATTCTGACATATTGCTCGCAGTAGATAACTTTCGATCAGATAATTCTTTGTTTGATGAGAACGGAGTGTTTCACACCCTCATACTGACAGCTTTTAAAGAATTCTCTACTGCTGACATCTATCCTTATCGCGTGTTTACAATGATCTGTAAGGACGGAATTTCACTACTTCTTGTTAAATTTAAAAGCACGTTTGTACTTTTTGACGTAATATTTGGGCAAAGCTATGTGTTATGTGATAGGTTTGTTCTATGCAAAAACCGACAGCCTGCCTTATTTAGCACTATCTAATCTCAGAGTAATTACTAACCGCAACGGTCCTCAACGGCCGCGTTCGGAATGTATTCTGTTCGGTTAGGGTCTGTTGCAGCGCAAAAGATCAAACTGGTCGCAGTGCTTCGCTCCTTTGGGAGCTAGTATCCCGTTCATTCCTATTTCTAGTAACCGCACGGGGCGGTACGCAGAGCTTAGATCAGTCATTGAATAATCACGATGCTTATGAGGAATAAGCAAATTAGTTAGTGAGATGGGTGGGACTTTGCAGGAAGCTATCAAAGCTATCAAAGAGTAAAAGTGCCCAGATGCACTAACTCGGAAAAGGTTCTACTTTAGAATGCTTTTTATGTTTTAGTCATTTATGGATTTTGCAATTGTTATTTGTCTAATAAGACGCCTAAGGAAACAAAGTGGGATGTTTATTTTTAATTGCATGTATCGATGCATATACATATCTAAATGAAGAAGTCATGACCAGTCATTGTATTTTAATATATTTTGATGAGTAAACGAGCATTTAATTTTATAGTGGAATAAACATTAATATAACAATATGTATAATTAATTGCTTGAAGCTATTGTGTTTACAAATAACTTAATAAAATTCATATATTTTGTGCTGAAAACTATTTCGAAAACAAATTTATTATTTTAATTTGAATTTGTGCAGCAGGTGACATTTTATGTCTGCATATATGCATATTTGAGGAAATAAAATTGCAAGTCAACTATGTTTTTTATGAAATATTTTCATAAAAGTACAATTGAATTAAATAGAAGTGTGAATAAACTAGTTGAAACCAAATATGAAAAAAGATATTAATTTAAATAAAAGTGAAATAAAATCATACAAAAAAAAAATCGAAATTTTTAAATCAAGTTTAAATATTTTAACAGAATCTGTATGGCAATACGTATACTTTGATGCTGGTGGCTTAATGCCTAAAGGATAATAAAAGGATTCCGTAATAAAATAACTGTAGCAGTCACGTCATCCCACAATTTCATGTATTTGGTTGATGAAAAGTTTGATATGTAAAAAATAATGAAAAAATGAAATAAAACATTATATATCTACACCTGCACATTGTATATATGAAAAGTTTTAACAACATTTTTAATGGCATATCTCACAAAAAGTTTGGAATTTGAAAAACGTTTCTGCAGCAAATATTTGTTAAAAATAGAAAGTTTAAAAAGTTTCCAAATATTTTTATATTTGTGTAAGATTAAAAAAATTTTTATTATGTTTAAAACAAAATCAACTTGTTTAGTTAAAGTTTTCAGTTTAAATTCCGGTTCCTATTCTCCACAATTTAATATTAAAAATGTAATAATTCAAAAAAGGTAATGCTTTGCCTTTTTTTGTATCTAAGTGAATTTTTTCCATTAACCATGTTTTTTATGCTCTCGACAATTGCTAATATAAAAAAACGTTAAAAAAAACAATCTCCCTACATAAGCCACAGTCTATTTTTCCTGCCAACACGTTGTCCTATCTGTTAGCAAATTGTAATGCAACGGCCTAAAGGTTGACTATGGAACGAGTAGTAGATAAGACTATAAAAGCTAAAAAAAAATATATGTACGTAATGTTAAATTGCACTATAAAATGCTGGAAAGGTAAACATCAAGAAACCAGTATAGAAAACATCACGTTTTCTTATTATGCTGCATTTGGCACATTCTGCAGTATTCTCTTTACCTCTACCTTTTGCTGCAACTAAAAGAAGCATTATGTGTGCATTTAATACTACCAATTTTCTTACTTCAGTTCACTTTTACACTTTTTTGTTCGCTCCAGAACAGACATATCACCTATGCACATCTATTCCACTATTAAAGCACAGTTTTAGTGCTATTTAGCTACTTTAGTTGACGTTATTTGTAAGATGCTTTCATTCATTGATGAGCACAAATGTGTTACTGGAGTAAAAGCAGCGACTGAGCGTAAAGTATCTTAAATAGTGCCATTTGCAACGAGCTAAGTAAAGCATTACTCGAATTACATGCATTATTATGTTTAACCATGTGGTGCATTTATCAACATAATGTAAAGATTAATTTTGTAAGTGACTAGCAGTGACTTCAAAAATATGGATTTTAAAGTTTTAAGAACACACGTTTTTCATAATGATTTAACTAACTTATACTAATCAGAAATAATATCACTCATACGCTATGTGGTGTGGTGCAATTCAAGAAATAAAAATATGATTGATGATATGTAAAAAAGAAAAATCATTTCATATAACAAGTTGTCATGCTGCTTTACTGCTATAAAACGTATAAAATTAGTTAAAATATGACAAACTATAAATTTGAACTTAAGTAACATACATATGTTAAGACAGCAAACGATGTGGACACAACTTAATTTAACAAAACCAATTTGTATTATTGGATATTTGGATATTTTAAGAAAAATTCCTTATATACCATAATTAATAAAAAAAACCAAACTTAATTTGGATACAAAACAAAATACTGCTTGCTGGAACCAAGATCTGAATCAAGCCTTCGCAATAAAGTTCCGTTGTACAAGTCTACTATAACAAAGGTCTAGACATAAGTAATGCAGCTGTGAGAAACACCTAGTAGTTCTAATATAGAAAAATTGAAAGATTTTCAATCAGTCGTAAAAATATTTTAAAATCCAATATTTCACCCAAATAAATTAGTTACGCAGGGTCCTCGGTTTGTGCCTAATAAAAGAAACCTAGAAAAGCAAACAGAACTGCAAATCTATTAAAGTACTAATCTAGACATAAGCAATATAGTTGCACACTTAGTAACTCTAAAGTAGAAATATCTCAAAATCTAATATTTAATCTAAAACGCTAATAATAAAAATAATAAAATAAAAGAAACTTAGAAACGCAAATAAGGCTGCATATAGTAATATAGTAGCCTTATAGTAATATTGCTCGACGGGCACTGAGGTGGAATTCGGAACAGTCTAGAAAGTAGTTACGCCAGATCATGAATGCGAATTTAAGGATGTGATTGAATTGAATAATTGAATAATCACGTGAGATGAGTGAGACTCTGCAGTAACCCCCCAACTATCAAAGTGTAAAAGTGCCCAGATGCACTAACTCGTAAAAGGCTCAACATTAGTATCCAAATCTCCAGTTATCTACTTATTGGAGCTTCGTCACTGCCATGGCTCCATAATCACTTACATGTACAAAAACAAAAATGTATATACTTAGCCCCACAGAACTATAATCTCTATAATCGCACTCAGATGCATACTCGACCCCAATTCTCAATTAGAACTATATAATTAAATAACTTTATAAATACAAAAAGGAATAGTTCAGAGCTTTTGGGAACTCTGAGGAACCTCAGTTTTCAGTAAAAGTTTACTGATTATTCATAAGGTGAACTACCATAAATACATTTTCAGTTGGGTTATTTCTGTATAAACATTCAAATAAATTTTCTTTCCAGATAATATTGTTTTCGACTGGGTGCTCACTTTCATGTGTAAATATTCTTATGCTCGTATCTAAGAGCACAAATGGCATGACACAATGTTACAATTTTTCATTAGAAAAAATTCATTAAACTCAAGAAGTTACTGGTATGCAAATTTGACATTATTTTAATACATTGTGTGTATATTGTATTTTTGTTTAATAGAAAATTTTATATGTAACACGTACAACAATGTGCATTGTCATACGACACATGCACTCAACAACCAGTGCGAACCCACGTCGGATTCAAGTTGAATGCATATTGCAGGCAGGAAGAAAAATAGAAAGGAAAAGGAAAGTTGCGCTCGAATCGCTTAAAGTTGCCTACCATAATGTCCTGTAAGTGTAATGCATTTTCGCACGTAATGTTGACGTGTTCTATCTCAAAGCGTGTTTCCGTTGCTATTCTTAGACACTTCTCTACTCCCGCCGCAGTCCTCACTCTTATGTTATCACATAATTTTAACTTTCATATTGCATTATAACTTTTCATGCCTGCATGTGTTTGCTTAAAGTATTCATATGCGGATGCAGTGATTCACTTGAGGGTATTTTCAGATACTTTATTTGATGGAAAACTGATTTTTAAGTTGCAAATTAAGATTTTGAAAGCTTTATGGAAAGCGGCTCTAACTATGTTTCTTGCTTCTAGGCAAATTATATATTCTATGCATTATAATGTCTGTAATTATTCTCAGCTAAAAAGAAAAATAGTTTCATAATCAGTTTTTTATATTAAATTTGCATTAAAATTGGCAAATGTGCTCAAGAGATTGACAGTTCCATGATAAACTGTGTAGTGTTGAGAGTTCAATTTTATTGTTAATAGAGACTCTTATGCAAATGTGTCATATTATTATGTAGATAAACTTCAGATAATAGTTTAAGAATGGACTATTAGTATCTTATTGGGAATATGTATTTTAAAGATAACGGAATATCGAAGATCATATTCAATAATAAATATTCTTTACCTAGGACGTGTTTTGAAGTCATTCAAGGTGTCCTCTGATCAGATATTTCTGCAGTCGAATTA
>NC_051847.1:219017749-219024682 GCF_002237135.1 Teleopsis dalmanni
TTTACCTTGATACCCAGACAAATAATTTAAACTTTCATTTTATATAAAAACAAAAAATTCAAAATCTCTAGCAGTTCACATATAAGTTCGGTATGTTCATAAGACTATAAGTACATGCCTATTTAGTTCTTCAAAATAGTTTTTATAGCCAGATCACATTCAGTTACCTTCCATAAGCAAAAACAAAATGGAAACCTATTGTAAGCAATGTAAATTTCACAATAATGAGGTAATTACAATAAATTTTACGTTAAATCATCTAAGTTTTTAATATTTCCTAATTTCAGTCCTTTACGACGATGACAAAGTCATACTAATCTTCTTTTACGTATTTAATTATATCAAATCCAAGCAAAACATATAAATTAAACACAATGAGAATTATATTATTTCCTCTTTTTTTATTGCGATGTTACCTCTACGTATAAATACAAATATAAACTTGGATCTCAGTCTTAAGACCTGAACTCCACAATCATAACTAGACATTAACAATTGCTCTTTCAACAAGCTTTGAGACTAAAGACAGATATGAATAGATAGTTAACTATATATTAAACTTAAGCATATGCACAAGTGAAAGATGTTCGTAAGTATTATGATATAGAATAATCTATCTCCACAGAACGAGAATTATAATATATTAGCGTTTTTATTTGGTCTGGCATAAATGTCTGAACTTCTAATAAAATTAAAAAACTTGTTGGGAAACACTATAATAATTTTTTGTTGAAATTATTATTAATTATTATTATTTTAAACACAAGTTAGCTATCTAAATGATCAATTTGATATCTTCTTTAAATTAGAGTATGTATGTATATTCGAAAACATCCTTTTGCCACTATTATTCATGTTGAATTAAAATCATCAGTTTTTTAAACAAAAGCATTAAATCAAAAAGTTATCAAACTAACTACCTGCTTTTGACAATTTAATTTATTTAATTACACCCCGATATATCGACTACCATTTATTATTGCTACTTATATATTCACATATGTACCGAGTGTACATAGGGTATTAGCATACAATGCATATAATATCTCACGCTGTGTTTACGTTATCAATTCAATAATTTTACTAATAGGTCACATTCATGCGCCCAATTTAATGGTTCAATACGTGCGCTATGCTTATAGGTTAATAGGTGGGACGCTGAAAGCATGACGTTACGACAACGTACAACGTATTACCAATAGTAATAATAATAATAACGATATCGTCAGCTACAGATACACGTACTGGCTTGAATATTCATAAATATCAGCCCAAATATATACGTGCGTACGCACGTTTGGCATATCTGTTGCCGCACTGTACGCCATACATACTCGTACTCGCCCATTAGTCAGGACTCACTTGTGTGTGTTCAGTTTGTTCTATCCTTGTGGTTAGAATGTTTTCAACAGCAACTCAAATTGACAAACACTTGTAAAATTCATTTATAAACACGTACTTTTGCATATTCAATAAACAGGCAAACGATGTGCGCTCTGGTATGTCCTTGACAATTTACACAAATTGTTTAGGTTGGTTGGCAGCCCATACAGGTACGATTTTACTTTTGCCAGCTCACCAAGGACTCTTCTATTGTATGTAAGGATATCATTTGCATTTGCATTTGCCTTATTTATGGCGAATTATTTATGTACGAGAGTAGCTACAAAATGGTGGGAACTGCAAAATATGACAACAACAAAAAAGTGCTTGTGGTAAAGTTTTACATTCCGGGTGACATTCCGGAAGGACTGATCAATATATGGCAGAACTAATTTAAGTTCTGAATTTTTTACATTTTGAAGTTAAATATTTAAAGTAAATGTTATTCATATTTATATTATCTTTTATATTGGCTATACGTTACGGGGTACCCCAATATATTATCAGACTTCATTTTGTCTGAAGAATTTGAAAGAATAACTGCACTAATTAGGTCAAGTCATTAAATCTTATATTGTCTGTACTAAGATAAATATTAAAAATTAGTTGACATCAAATACAATAGAAACGGTTCTCCAATTTCTAAAATTAACTATATATTTCTCCCAAGAAAATGTCATAACGCAGCAATAATATATAAGAGTATCTAGAGCTAGGTGGGTAAGCGAAGAACTAGGTTTTTTTTAAAAATTTTTTTATATAAAAATTTTATGATATTATGTCAGTTACGCAAAATTGTTCTGGTTTTTTCATATTACAATTTTCTGTCTACCTAGATTTGTACCTAGATTTGACTATATACAAAAAACTCATCTCAAAAGTAACTCTCTGTTCTGTTTTCAGCAACTTAGCTTAATAAATCTTATCAATTTTATAATTGATAATTGATGGCAGTAAACTGCCATTAATTTTTAAAAATTAATTATTACTATTATTATTAATTATTATTTATTATTTATTATTATTATTAATTATTAAAACGATTCAGATGTAGCTAAAAATAATCCAATTGTAAAACTCGCCAACTCATAATTTTGGGTGTCATACTACTGATGTCATACGGCTGTTGACAATTATAGAAGCAACTTTATCGATAACCCAAGAGATCACTTAATTAAAATCATAAATATTATTAAATTTTATTAATAATTTATTTATTAATATCATTTTTTTTAATATAGTTATTAAAGTAATATTTATTACTTCCGTTCTAGCATGGTTTACCTAATATACACTCTGTCTGTTGGCATTCATAGGACTAACAGGTTACACCATAAAAGTTTCAAAGTTTTTGAGTCTGAGTACAGATTCCACTTATTCTTTTGTCTTGCTAAATTCGTTGCATTCTCCAAGTTATCCCACATGGTGTCACAACTGGCGATTATTTGAGCTCAAATGGGCTATGGGCATAAGGTCGCATCTGTTACCTAACCTAAACTAACACACCAATCTCAAATATCATTTAGTTCTCTCAAAAAGTGTTTTTGTTGGCTAAATGGTGAAATTTTTTATTATTGTTAAAAATAAATATTAATAAATAAAAAACCACGATTTATTTTACAATAATTTCTTTATCGATATTTTAATTTTAGTTTAAAGTCATCATCAGAAAACTAAATATTAGTCCTCTGTGTATAATATCATATATAATACCGTATAGTACCGTTAAAATCGCTTTAGTATGTAGCCAATTCACAGCAAGCCATTATTTCAGGTCAAATGGGCTATGTGCACAAGGTTGCCAGTCTAAGCTAACCCAACCATCCCAAATATCACTTAGTTCTCTCATTATGTACCGTTAAAATTGATTTATTATAGTATGTAGACAATTCACAGCGAGCCATTACTTGAGCTCAAATGGGCTGTGTGCACAATGCCGGGACTCCAACCTAACCCCACCCCGCCGTTGCAAATATCTTTTAGCCTTCATATTATACGCTGTAAAAATTGTTCTAGCATTATAGACTATTCTAACACTGATTGGTATATAATAGTTACAGTAACTAACTATTAAATGTGAGAAGTGCAGTATCTCCAATAACTGTAGTTTGACATTTATATGTGCTTAAATTGATATGAATGGAAACTGTCTATATATAGTGTAGTACTATATGTTATATTATTATATATTCTATAATATAATAGAGTAAATAAACTAAATGAAATACATAACGTTCGTATTCTAAAATATGCATATAAAAATATAAATTTTTGTTTTTTTAATATTTAAGCTACTCAAATTTACAAATTATTTTTCCAACTCACTTTTGAATTGAAATAAATATTTTCATTGAAATTTCATAAGGAAAAACGCCTGCTATTTTTCGCATTATTGCATGTAAATTTGCGCCATAAAACTCGCTAATGCCAGCGCCAAAGCAGTCATCGCCGCTGTACGTGCATGAAAAGTATAGGCATATCCTTTTGCAATAATAACAATAATGATGATAATAATTTAAACTGAATTATGCAGGACTATGTAACAAATATGCAAATGTGTAAATACGATAATGTAGCGCAATATCAGTCAAGGTTATGGCGGCAAACGGCAAGCGGCCAACGGCAGAACATCAGAACCGAACAAATACCGACACACTCTGGGGAACCTCAACTGATTTTGTTTACGTGTACAAGCAGTTAATAAAAAAAATAAAGGACTCTAATAGTAGAAATAAAAAAAAACTGAAAGAAGTGAAAAAAACATCCACTGTAGAAAATTTTAAAAAATTATGAAAAATATAGGGTTTCCAAGAGCAGGAAATGAAGCGCGAAATAGACGAACAGACGCGCGGTCATTATTATAAAATGGCGTAAATGAAAAAATTGTAGTAGCACACACAGACAGCAAATACTTCACACGAGCAGGAGGGAAATTTACAAAAAAAGAACAAAAAAAAATATCCTTCTTTAGTGCCAAATAACCGTTATTTTGTAAGCCATATTTAAAAATTAAGTGTAATGACATTGTTGGCGTTGAGTTGGTGCCGCCATTTTCACTTGGGGTAAGAAGGTGAGCCATGCAACTCTGGTTTGAATGCCACAATTCACACAAAACACCACATTGCGTACCTATGGCTGTGTAATGTAGGTTAATGCATGTGTATGTGTGTGTATGGGTTCATGTGTATGTGCGGTTATCGTGTTGCGAGGGTAATGATTACCTGAAGTAAAACTTGAATTCGTTTGACTTTTTCAGTTTTGCTCGTTAGTTTTATGCTTTGCTGATGTTGTAACTTTTGTTTGTAAATACCATTTGAATTTTTTTTTTCTCATTTTTTTTTTCATATTTTTTAATTGCATAATTAATCTCTCTCACTTTCTGTTTCTTTATTAGGTGCAAAGTGCAGAAAAAGACATTAGCCTATTCGCCTTTTGTTTTGGTCTCTTTAATCGGTTTAATTGCAAATGCCTGGAGTAAATTCGTTCAATCGCAAGAAGATGTCCATTTACGGATATACATAAGACAAAGAAATAGCGATTTCACCATTAGCTACATATTTATATATGTGCTTAATTATATATCAATTGTGAAATAAGAGCTAACAAACTCTAGAGTTTCAACAGAACGAAGTGCTGCAACCATACTGGATCTTTTAAGCTAACAACTAACTATTAGGTAAATAGGTTGAAGTAACGGCCTTGTTGCCAAAAAGCCCATTTAGGCTCAAATAATAGCACATTGTATTACTACACTAATAAGCTTGGTACGTACATAGATTCAAATCAGCATACAACTAACGCCGAAAAAGGTAACGACTTCCTCATCATGTGAAGAAAAACTAACCTGACAGTTCTTTAAATTTGGTTAAGTCCTTAATATTACAGGAGGTCAGCTCCTGTAAGACCCCCGAAGATTTTTGATCTTCTACTAACTAAAGAAGGGCACTGAGACATGAGATGGAGCACGGTCTCCTCATCATCATCAGAGCCAGAAATGAGAACATATTTTCTGTTTTGTGTAAAACGTCTGTAGACGAAAACCGTTGGCAGGTGATTTTTTTGGGCTCTTTGCTTGTTTTACTATTATGGCTCTAGTCGCTATATGATGAATGCAACAAAACTTTCCAAACAAGATCTTTCAATTCGCCTATCATCAATCACCTTAATCAATTCTTCTTAAGCTAAGTAAAAAATTGTGTAATGTAATTATTTTAATACTAGATTGTTTTGTTATAAATTAATCAATATTCTTCTTTTTGTAGATATATTAAACAATTTATTTGCTTTCCCTTGACAAACTCAACTAAACTAAGTCAAATGCAATTGCTTTATAGTATCGTATAAAAATTCTACTTCAGACAAAACAATGCCGAATACTTTCTACCCAATCCTGTAATATAACATAACAAAGAGTAATATTCTTATGACAGCATTTTTTATAAATATAATACTTAATACATTATAATACTTGTAGATTGAATAAAAAATACTTTAATATTTTTAAAGTAGATTAATTTTATGTATACATAACATGTGGTTTATCTACATATATTGTTTCCACAAAATCACATTTGCAATTTTGTAATATTTGAGAGTATAAGTGTCAGTCACAAAGCATTTTATTCACAAATAAAAAATATCTAAACTACAGATATATTTCCAAATCAGACTAAGGAAATAAAAACTATCACAGTGGGAAACTTACAAATGAGCATGAAATTCACGACAAACTCAATATGTGCACGCACAGGAGCTCATATGTAGTAAATATATTTTCGGAATTAGATATACATTCAAAAAAAGAAGAAGGAAGAAAACACTAATAATAAAAAATCGTCAGTAAAAATGCAAAAAACATGTTGGAAAACATTTTACGAAAGTTTATCAATGACACTCAATAAACATTTATCTTGCAAAAGAAGTGTAGAAACTAAGGATAAAGGTGCATTGAATAACAACAATTCTACCATTTCGACTACTTCAGATACAAAATAACGACTACAAATAACGCTACATTGAGTTCGTTTAGTACATTTTTCTGTATAAAACTAATAAAGTAGCAACAATGCAGGACATGTCGTGTACGACTGCTGCACTGCTAACCTACATAACGCAGCTTAGTAATCGCAACTGCACACATACGTTCCCAGACAAAATAGTGTGCACACATGCAGCAGTTATTGACGACAGATACTGGTCGTAGATATACATATACTACTGTATCTCAGATACAAACAACAACAAATTTTTCTACACTTTGGCAGAAAAGTTAATTTTCAACAATTTTGTCAACTTTTGTCGATATTTCCCTTAACAAATTTTTCCCTTTTACACTCTGCAAATTTGTTGCTGTTCCTTTGTAGTAGCTCTGCAATGTATCATTCCATTCTGCTATTCCCTATATCAATAGTAGTAGCAATTGCAGCAATAATAGCAATTCTGGATATTGTAGCAATAGCAGCAATTTGCTGCTATCAGTGTTGCCATATTGGCAATTGTTAGAGTTTTACTCCTGCTCTTTTTTATTTCGATTATTTTGATTTTTACTTT
>NC_051847.1:219024782-219079166 GCF_002237135.1 Teleopsis dalmanni
TCTTTGAAGGAGTCCTCTAAATAATAAGTGTTTATGTAGTTGATCTGCGAACTAAAATGAAAAGTACTATATTATCAAAATTTCTCTTAAAAATATATCCGAAATCGACTTATTACAGAAACATATTACACACAATATCAAACAATGGACTTAATGATCAGCAAAGAAGTTGAGATATTTATGTTAACATTTTTTGACCCCTTTTTTGTCAGACGCTTTTCCCTAAATATATATAATATATATATATATTTTTTCCTTAATATATATAACACAATATGAAACCTTTATTTTTATACTTATTTAAAGAGCTGACTGAGAACCCAATATGAGACCCCTATCAACAAATTTATTATAATGGCTGACTGTGAGCTTGAGAGATGATAGTAATAATTTTTTTTTTATTCAATTGCGGGTACTTATAAATAAAAACCAATTAGCAATATTTTTATATCGAGGTCTTGAAATAGTCGATATTAATTTTATCTATAATATCATAGTATAATGATTAATATTTTATTTAATTAAATTAATTAGATGGTTTGGTTGTCTTAAGCCGTCGTACGAGCTCTTCTGTATGAAGTATGTTGGTGATAATGATTCCACGTTCTATCAGTTGAATATTATGGTATTGTGATATAGACAATTCAGATCTTCTACCAACAACTTACTTGGAGTTGGTTATGCTAAAATTCTAGAATTTAAGTTTCACAATTAAGAAAAAATGAAGTTTGTTTTTTATCACAACTTTGTGAATGAGAATTTATGCTTAAAAAAATAAAAACTTGTGAAATTTTTTTTAAAACGTAATAATAATTTTACTTTTTAATTAGTTATTCTACGTTTTTATAATGAGCTAACAGCTATTTTTTCATTACAGAACCACTTCCATATTACGCATAAATACAGAGAACTGTGATTTTTCGCCATTTTTGAGATGAAATAAATCACTGGAAGTAAGGAATCAACAAAAAAAGGTGAACTTAAAAAATGAAAACAAAGTTACTCCTGTGATAATTAATTTTGCCCTAGATTTGTATAATAATTAATTTACAATATTAAAAAAAATAATAAATGAATAAACTATTTTTATTATTAGAGGCTAAAATAATTAAATTATATCATCGGAATAACAATTCGCAAATCCTAATTAATGAATAAAAATAATACAACTCATTGAAAAATAATTCACAATTTATTTTAAATATTTTTTTTACTAAATGCAATTAAATAGTTCTGCCATGTCGTTCAAGGCAAAAATGTTGTTTAAATGACCAAAAGTATGCAATGAAAATTTTTGAGAGCATAATTGTTAGTAAAAAAAAAATATTTCAGCATTTATTAACAATAAAAATAACGATTTAAACAATAAAAATAACAATTAACGCAAACGTGAAATGATAATTACTACAACGTGTAATAACTGTAAATAGGCGTAAATTGCGAGAACGCCTAAAAGCAGGCAAGCTCAAAAAAACAGAAACGAACAAAAAAAAAACAAAAAAAATAATTAAATAAAAATACAAAACGACAACAACAGTTGAAAGCAAAAAACAAGAATCAAATTTCATTAAAATAATTACAACAAAACCAATTAAGTTGAAATCTACACTTGTGTGCGCAGTTAAAAATACTCGGCAAAACATTTTAAATACATACTTATATACGCATATATATGTATATAGATGTGTGTATATATATACAAGTGCATTAAAAGTTTATAGCGGTGAAACTCATAAAACGGAAATTCTTTTAAAATTGCCACTTGCAGAGCTAAGTACTTGCTCGGTAAAGGCACAGGCACGGATACAGGCTCAGGATCAGGCTAGGACTCAACTCGACTACTCTCAGCTGAGCTCAACTGAACTGTATTCAACTTAATTTAAGTTAAGAGTGGCATATGCGAACGGAAGCACAAATGAAAAACTACAATTTAAATAACAAAACGTACGCAGAATTCAAATAAAAATACAAAAAAAAAGTAACAAAAAAAGAATTTAACAATACAAAGGAAAAAGTTAACGAAAAAAAAAGTAGTGAAAATACTGCTAAAGTAGCATAAAAATTAAAAAAAAACTAATACATAAAACGAAAAGCAAAGAATTAAAAAAAGAATAAAAATTTCTGAAAAATACGGAATTGTTGAACAATGAGAATTATTTCGCGTAGCATACGTTTCGGCGAAAAGGCAACACGTTATGTGAGTACCAACCCAACAAACTCAACTTCAAATTCAACTGCTGCTCCTCGCACACACAGAAGCTCAAAAATGCATTGCCCCATTTTGATTGTAATTAGCCTAGGCTGCTTTCTGCACTCAGCTCTATTGTGGAACATCGCCGACGCTGCAATTTCAAATCGAGGTAAGTGCAACTTCATTTTGTAGCTAATTTTTTTCCCCATTTCCTTTTACTATTGTTTTATTAAATTTTTATCTTTTTCTTTTTCTTCTTGTTTTGTTTTATTTTGTTTTGCACTGTACTTTTATTTAAATTGAAACACAAACCTGACATGTGGCAAGTCTCATGTGTTTGTGCCATATGCACTCGAAAGAGAAAAATATTAAAGTAATCACTTACAAAAAAAAAACCAAAAACAAAAACAAAAAGATCGCATTTAGATAGATATACGTATTTCCATGGAACGTATCCTTTATATCTGATAACTTTAAAAAAATATCATTTTTAATTTATCTTAACTCCGCATAGAATGTGAAGTAAAATTAATAAAAATGAAATATAAAAATATAATTTTATATGTCTGCTCATATCATATGTAATGTTTTTTTTTAATTATACTTTAATTATAATATAAAAGATTTCTCTGAAAAGTATGCTAAACATTTTTTTTGTCGGAGGAATTTTTAACAAATAAGGGTAGGAAAGAAATGTGTAGCCAGAGGTGGTTTTATAGTATTAAAATCGATAAATTTTTCAACTAGTCTTTTGGATTAGAGATTCTCATAAGGCTTTTTTAAGCTCTCGATTTTTTGGAAACGTGTATCGATAAATTATCGAAAACTTCTTCAAAAAGAGAACTTTAAGTGTTTAGTTGAAATAAAATTATATGTCACTCCTAATGGCCATTAATGATTCAAGTAATGTACCTACATATTGAAGAATTATTAACAAATACAGATAAAAGAACATGAGAAGAGACTTGTAGTCTGACACTTCCAGCTCCTACCTTCAGTTTTCCCACTGGACTTTCTTTTTTCCTGGTTAGACAAATGAAATGAATTTATTTAAATAAAGCTCAAATTCTAGAGGAGGTTAAAACGAATATCTGTCAAATTATACCTGACCTTTTGCTATATGTCGACAAGTCATCGAAATTTATTTTAAAAGGAGTTAGCTCTCCTTTTGCTTTCTTTAGTTTATCACACCAAACTGCAATTATTAGTCCAACCAATATATTGAAATTTTGAAGAATTAACAACAAATAACGAAAAAACTGGGTATATAGCCAAAAACTTTAGGGAATAAGTGTTTTCTAGAATAGAGATCAATAAATTTTCAAAGTAATTTCTTAGATCAGAGTTTCTTGACTGTACTTTTTTCGGGTTAGTCTTGATAATTTTGAAACCGTCCTTGTGTATATCTTCATTCCTGATATACAATGGTTTTTTAGGCATATGATCCAATGCAATATTTTGACAAGTTGAAAGTTTTCATATTGTGAATGAAGCAGCATTGCTATAAAAATCATAATCATTAGATAGTTTATATTTAATTACTTGTTTATAAAGCAGAGTTTTATTTTTCATGCCCACCTTTTCTTATATTAATGATTTTAGAGCATTCAGAATTATATAACAAGCAAGTTTTTTCACCCTTATGCTCTTCAGCCAAGTGTATCTTCTGTTTCTCTGTGTTAGTTCCTATACACCATCGAACGGAGAGAAGATATATAGTGCCTGTACATCAGCGAACACAACATAAAAGTGAAGCGAAGAAGAGAGAATATTGCACATCAACAGAATAAGACGTGCAATATTCATGTGGTCCATTTTAATGACTTTTCAAGACCTGATCTTATTTTATAAATGTCCCATTAAGCGCAGCTTACACAAGATCTAATAATCGACAAAATAGAAGATCTACAAAATATTAATTTTAATATTATAACATGATAGTGTTATACAATATAAAGTATAATTTAACTTGATAATAGTTATGATGTTATTTAAATTATTTTTTTAATATTATTTAATATCATTAATAAACAAAGTTTTTATTAAAAAACATTTTTTATAATATTAAATATAAATTTATTTTCTATCTTCTTCCACTTTTCCTATAAAAACATCGTTAATAGTAAGAGCTTCAGTTCTTTTGTACAACACAAATGCATAACTTCTTTTAACTAAAAAGTCAAAGGAAAGCCTTCAAATAATCCTTTAAAAAAGTACATATTAAGCAAAACGTTTTCAAAATGAAAACGCTTCATTTTTGCATTATTTGGGGTTTCCCTTCTAACCGCCATTTTTTTCGTGCCATAATTTTTTCATAATTTTGAACAATTTCCAAGCAATTTTATTCTAATGCAACAGCACAAAATTCAGTCAACGACACGTTGCAAGTTAAACTGCATTGTATGCAACAAAATAACAAAAAAAAGGGAGGAAAATTCTAAAAAATTTTATGGAAAAATGGGGAAAAATCCTTGCAGCGCGCAAAATGGTGCACATAAACAACAAAATATAATCAGCGCACATGCAGTTGTGGTCTACTAACTAAAACCCAGTTTACCGCATTTTATGTAGTGAGTGAACTAAACCGATTTCGACTGGGCGTAGCAGCAACAACAGCAGCAGTAACAGCAGCAATAACAATTGCTGTACCAGCACCAGCAACAGCAACAGTGGTGTAGCAGCAGTTGTTATGTTGCAGGTAACACTTAAGTAACAAGAGCATAAAATATTACTGCAACTACAGCGACTACTATTAACAAGCGAGTAAAGATATTTTTCTCGTTGTTGTTGTTGTTGTAAGGGTTTTCGTTGTTGCCACACTTGCAAACAAACTACAAAATCTCAGTAATAGGAAATATATAGAGTTTCGGTAACAGTTTAGGGAAGTATGAAACGAATAGTGCTGTCCTGTCCTAGTATGATTTTGTATTGAGCTCATGCCTGCTAATAACTACGTTCCAGCAGTTGTGGTAACTGTTCGCCTTAGTACTTATTTTTGCACATTTTCTTGTTATGTGGCAACGCTGTGCCTGCTTTTTTTTCAAATTTTTACAAAAACATCAACGAAATTCAGAGAAGCAAAGCAAAGCAACAGCAGTAGTAGTGGTAGTAGCGGCAAAACGGAAATGAGTTTAAAATACCGCATTCCACTTGTGACTTTATTTTACTTTTAATTTCCTCTTCATTCATATCTGCAACTTTTGTGTCTTTATTCTTTTCTTTTCCTTTATTTTCTTCTCACTTTATTTTCACTTTATTTTCCATTGTTCTGGCACACTGTTACGCTCAGTATTCGCATATGTTTCACTTATGATTTTAGGCATTTGAGGTTTCGCAGACACCGTCATATCTCTTCACAAACTTTTTCACCGCTTAAGATCCAGGAACCAAAATCAACGTAGATGTTGCTACTTAACTTTTAACTCTGCCACTAACGCCGCCACATTTTTCTGCCATGCTCCAGGAGCTATCACTGCACGAATCTTGGGGCTTTCATCATTTTGTTTTAGTTCATCACATGGAACGCTGCGCTAAAACAACCAACTTTTTCTAAATGAAACTTGATAAACATTAAACAATTAAAAAGTTTCCGTCTCTATTGTGTGTGGAGGCTTTTGTGTGCTTCCCCCTTTTTTGCCTAGTTTTGTTGTTGCTTTTATGAAAGTTAAATTTAATGAAAATCTCATTTGTTACGAGTTAGGTTGCTCCACATTTTGTTATATCCAATTTTTTTACTTAGCGCATTTTTTTTTTGGTTAACTTTAAGTTTCATTTGGAGTTTGGAAATTTAAGGATATCTTTTTTTTTTATTCCATGGAAAATTAAAACGAGGTCAACAATTTTTTTGTTCTATTTGACGTTGAAAAAATGTGCTGCTTCTATGTCGCAGGCATTCAACATTGTTGCTTCGTAATTTGCTTAAACTGAAATGAGATCCTGGCATAGAACAGGATTTTGTTATTAAATTACTAAATAATATCTGTACTGCAACGAGTAGACGTCGTAGTGGAGCTATGCAGTGTAGCTTGGGAAAAGTGAAATTGATAGCTGAAAATGAGAATAAAATCGGGGTCGACGTATCAAGAAAATACATTAATTTATTTAAAAATTTTTAAAATTTTTTAAAAATAACTTTATCAGAAGATAACAAATTTTTATTATAAAAGACTGCTGTGATATGCCTTCACAAAACTTAGCAACTACCAACTGACAGTAACATTGCACAGTAAAGAAACGAGGTTAGTTGCACACAATCTAATTCGATATGCCGAGGAGAGCTTTGGCATCATTGAGATGCGGATGATATCACGAAATGAACATCACAACTACGGTAGTTGGATCATGTTACGTTAAGGGATGCCCAGTGACAATAATATAGCAAAGGGGATAATAAGAGTTAGTATAGCCGCAGACAGCAATCCCAATAAAACCCGAATAACTTCATATGTTATTTATATTCTAAGTACGAGTAGTATATTATATTCTGTATACTATATTCAAATCAAAAAGAAATCCATGCCGTCAGTCCGAAATCCAAGAAAGACTTTTTACGACTAATGAAGTAAGTGCGATATTATATTGAAATATGTTTTTTGGAAGAATGCAGATTGGTGTGTACTTTAGTTGACGACTTATATTCGATAAGTCACTGTTAATCGATCAATGAAAATGATTGTAAATAAACCCCATTGCTATTCAAGGCATTGGTTTAATAGTGTATTATATGTTACAACATAAGAAAACTCCTGTGTTGATAATCTGATAAAACTGATAATCAAAAAACACTGTATATAGTTTGGTAATTGAGGAGTTTAAAGCTTTCTCCGATGAGGAATGTTGTATGATGATGGTGATAACAATGTAGGATTCGCTCATAATTTCAATGGTGTTAGGTTGATTTGGATTAGTTGAGCTCAAGTAGAGTGTAAAGTTTAGTGGCAGCACCTGTAGGACAAGATGTTGTTCGCACCACAGTAAGAGAGGGGAAGGCGAAGTAGAAAAAATGTAGAAGCTCAGATAAGAAAACAACTTAAGTTCCTTCATTGTTAACTCAATTAAGTTCATTATATTAATATAAAACAGATAAAATTCTCACATATGTAACCCATTTTTCTTCCAGATTATGGGTCTTGAGCAATAAGAGGTTGAAGTTCGAAAATGAAGGTTTGAAAAAGTTGATAAAATTTTTTTTAACAGATATGAATTCCATGACTAATAAACATGATGCAAATAAACAGATGAATATGTTTAACTTGAACAACTTTTCCAATTTAAGGAAGGATATTCATCCTTCCTTCTTAAAGTAAGAGAATTTTTAAATGTATCATAAATTTACCCTAACAACACTGGGTTTGAGAAATATGTCAGAAAAGGTAAGAAATTTAGGGAGGGCTAACTAAGGTCGAAATATTTATGTATTTATTAGTAACAAGTTTACTGGAAACATAAAATCCGTTTCTGTTAAAAATTAAAAGAAAACTTGTTATTAACTCTTTGAAACCAAAATATTTGAGCTTCAATTCGTTATGTTAAAAGACCCAATGGTCTAAGAGGGAAAGGCATTGGGCTTAGCAGCCCCAAAGTTGCATAAAACCGTTAAAAAATTATTATATTTTACTGAGACAGCAAGAAATGATCATATAGAAAAATTTTTAAGTGTATAAAATAGTGTCGAGTAAAGTGCAGAGATAATTTCTTTATCTAAAAAACAAAATAGGTTTTTATGTGGTTCAGAGCGGTGTCTATTTCAATACTAACCGACGTATATGGACTGACAGAAACTAATAAGAAAAATTTGTAATCAAACAACGCCCAATAAACCAATAGTCGGTTAATCAAAACAGTTTTAGTTATACACCGATCTTCTTAAAAACTACTCTGCTTTCGTACTGATACTATTATTATCTTCAATAATCACAATAGTCCGAAGTTTATATTATTAATATTTTTAATAATATTTGCAAAAATCTTATTTATAATATATGTTTTAAATTTTTATGTCATATATATATGTCATATATAAATATTGTTTTGAGATTTTATTTAGACAAATATACAAAAACAATCCACTTTTCTGTTTTAGCAACTTTATTAATAGACATGTGGTTTTATAAATCATTTGGAATTACTTGAGTACGCGTATATTATGATAACATTAATGTATATATCTCTCAGTAATTATCTTCATATATCACATATTTGATAAAGCAAGTTATGGCTTACTTTGGCATAACCAACTTACGCTCTCAACATTTGATTAACGTTAATGACTTTTTAGTCACATAACTATATTTGCTTACCTACGCAAATATTATATTTGGAAAACTTGCATAAATCCCATTTGACTTAACCACGAGCATCGCAGAGCGCTGTGGATATGCAGACATATATTTTGTTATACAACCACGCATTGGTAGTTTCCACTAAGGCAGTACTGCAGTCAACACCAGTGCTGCCAGACCGCAAATACGTTACTTGAGTGCCGAGCAAACGGTGCGTTAATTATGCGATTAATTTCTTGATATTTCAGATTTAAGTATTGTTCTGTAAACCTTGGCAACGAGTGGTTGGTTTGGGTCTTTAAATAATGGCAAACTTAACGAAAATGTCTATAATTGCTAGGAATGAAATAATAGGTCGACAAGTATTGTTTTAAACTTCTGCCTGCCAGACTGCTTGCCTACTTGCTTGCCTGCCTGCCTGCCTGCCTGATTTTCAGTTCAATATTCCGAATATGCGGACGCCCATTGGGAAGTCTTTGGGTTTGAGCTGGTATTTGTTTCTGTTTTTTGATTATTTGTTGTTGTTTTGTTTGTTGTTTGTGTAGCGGTTATGCTTAATTAATAAAATTTTGTTTTAACATTTAATTGAGTGGAAATACTTTATAATTTTTTATAAAACTTTTTATGTGGTTGGTTAATTGCCAAGCAAATAAGTTGAAAGAAGCTTAGTGATTGTTCAGAAATAGGTAGGCAGTTAAGTTTAATGTTGACATTAAAAAACAGATTTCATTGTTGCTTATATACATAATAAAAATATTTAATTTCCTTTGTGTTTTCAAGTTGTGGTAAAATAATTAAATTAATACAAAGTTTGAAATCAACCTTCTTCTTGTTCCTTCCCGACGAAGGAGGTTTGTATGCGCACAACACAAACCAACTGAGTATAATATTTTTTTATTATCGCTTATTGCTTTGATTACATTTCAAATAAGCTCACGTTTTTCCATTAAAATTGCGCAAATCCTCGAAGACAAACACCCGATATTATTTATTATCGAATGCTGACATTTTGTACGACAGTTCAATTCGAAGCTGGAATCGTACTCGTATTTCCACCAACGCCTATACTGCAATATGCCATCAAATATATCTCTCCTGTCAACGAAAATCTTTGCTTCTATATTTTTCAATTTCCATTTTTCTGTTTTCTGTTTTCTGTTTTCTCTGCTTTTGTTATCCTTATTTTTTGCATACATTTTAAGTATTTGTTAGTTTGTGTTGGATTTTCTGCTAGCTTAGGGCTTACGGTAAGTTTCCCTTCGAATTTCGGTTAAGTATGTACAACCAAACAGATTGAATACACCACTTTGGCGCACTGTCAGCAGAGTAGCATTTTCCACACATGGAAAAAGTTGGACTTGAAAAAAATGAACAGCACGTACAAATGATATACACTTTCGAAAAAATGGGATTGCAATCGAAAACCCTTTGCGAAACAGGAAACAAAAATATGAAAACAATCAAAGCGTATTTACCAACCACAGCACATTAGTGCCAACGGAGCTGCAGATTTCCTATTTGTTTTTGGTGTTGCCAGAGCCGATATGTGCAGCAGTTTCAGTGGCTTTTTTAGTCCTTTTTTAGTCCTTTTTTGTTTATAACTTTTTATTCAACGCTTTTCTTCTATATTTTTTATACTCCACATTTGCTGCACTTGAAAACGTTTATGTAATATCTACTTTCTACATGCCGTCGCTCTTTGGCACACATTTCCCAATGCGCTTCAGAGCAGGGACTTATGGTATGAAAAATATTGCAGCAAAAAGTGAGCTAATACTTTCAACTTCTTTACGAAAACAAGTACAGGACGCAGCAGATGTGTACAGTACGCAGCATGTGTGCAACAGTGATATCCCTACACATAGTAAGGAAAATAAATAGGAAAATGTAGAACAATGATAACAAATTGTTTTTTTCCTATTTGCGTATTACTTGGTTTGTCTTTTCAAGAATCTTAAGTTCTTATTTTTTAAATTTTTATTTACACATTCTTAAGGATTTTATCAGCATCGAAATTTAAAGTATATCAGAAGACAGTGAAGAGCATAGGTATTTAAATAGGCGTAAAAGAGAAAAACCTATGTAATAATAATAAGAATATATATATAATTTAACTTTAAAATTAGGACAGTTAGTAAAGAATCAATGAGTTCAGCACACATTAATAATAACATAAAAAAATAGTGATATTAAGTATAAATATCCCAATCGTACCTTAAGTCTCAAAACTGACTCAACTATGATATTGATAACTAGGCTTGATGAGATCAATAACTTGACTAATTGAGAATTCAGTATTGACACTTAAGTTACAACTTTCAAGTCGACTTTAAAGATATTTTTTTTTGATTCATAGCATAATGATTTCAATTCTTATTATTAATATAATGACTTAACTTGCAATTAAGAAATCGACACAAAATATGCCTTTAACGATAATATAACAAATACTACAAAAAATTAAATTTACGATAATATAAAAATTGAAATTTTATTTTGTCAACTATCAAAAGCAATTAAGATATCGAAACCCGATAGTGTCCCTGCATGGACAACCAAAGATAATATCGAATCAAGCAGTTATTCTAAGCAGGAGCTTTATTTAAGTATAGCTTGTATACATCTGAGGCAGGAAAATGAGTGTTCAGAATATATATAAGTGAGTGTGGTCGACATTGGTGCGTAAATAAGAAAAATACCTACAGGGGCATCTAACATCGGTTAATGATTTAAGACTAGGTAATATAGTTTTTAATACTATAATACATCAAGCAAATCCGACTTAGATAAATACCCTAAATCTACAAAAAATACAATAGATCTCTAAAAGAATAGATAAATGTAACATAGTAAAGTTTCAACAACTAGAATATACTCCATGAAGAAATTATGTGTAAAAGCGGTTTCGAACTCTTTTTATTTTTAGTCCTCTATCTCAGTTCATTTAATGATTTACCAGTCTCTATAGGAATATTTTTCTCTTATAAGTCATATGTGGTCCCTTATGGGTTTTATTTAAGTGTTATATTGCACTTAATTTATATAAAATAAGTAGTAAAAATGTTAATTTAATTTATATTAAAGAATTTTCAAAGCTAAGGAAAAGAAAAGAGTAGTGGAACGCCTCTTTTTTTAGGTACCCAGCTCTATCCAAAAGTATCGTGAACTACTTTGAAAATTATATCTTTAGTTTGTTGTTATTAGCAATAAAAACATCGTGTGTTAAATAAGGAACTCTTTAGAGGCTTTAGGGAATTTCAGGACCTCCCTCTGAATAGCATTATAAGCTTTGCCAAAGGTTCTAAATAGTTTTAACACTTGAGTTTTTCAATAATACGGTAATTATAATATGATAATACGATTATCTAAATAAGAAACTCGAAATAATTCCATAATAGTTAATGTACAGTATTAAATAGTGATATTACAATGGTACATATATATAATCAATTACCAATGTAATATGGTCATTTAGAATTAATTGTACAATCTCTAACTGAAAACAATGTGACATGTGGTATTATATTATACTTTTATATATCCGTATCTATATAGCCATTTGTATTTTTGCTATATACTTTGATTCATATATATGATATACGATTTGAGTTATATATTGATTTAATTTTAGTGTTCATCGTTAGATAAGGTTTATGGTTTTTTGCGATACTTGGAAGTAACATATTTTGTTGATTGGATATATGACCACATCTATATAATAAATATCTTTTGAAATTAAATAATAAGTATTGAAATATGACAAATAGTATGAAATTAATAATTGTAAGTTAACTGCTTGCATAACACACCTTCACGATCATGAGCATAAAGAGTGTTAACTACCGTAAATATTTATTATACCAGATGGCTCGTATCTACCGAACTTCTTTGTTTTAAGTTCTTGTTTTTCTTCTCTTCTGTATATATATTACAATTCTTTTTTGTTTTAACTCTCTTATGTTGTATGGAAGTAATTTTTCACATGTTACCAGGCCTAAAACAAAAAAAGTGTTTAGTTAAAACGTAAGTCTTTTTTTATCAAGTTCATTGTTATATGAAACAGCTCATCTTTGAAACGATTATTCTTATATCTGATTTTATGATTAAAAACCTTTATAAAATTCATGCTCTACATTAACTTTAAGTTAGAACACACTTTCAATAGAGTTTAACTTATAAATCTAAGTAAACTTTCCAAAAATACTACTAAAATATTTATTACAAAGTTTACAATGCTTAATGGGCCAGATTTAAATCCAAATGGTCACAACATAAAGCTTTTCCTTATTTTTATATATAGATACATATATTTTTTTTGGCATTTTTGTATAAATAATTTACACTAACAAATAATCGCTTGTAATCTTTAAATTGCTTTCAAAAAAGTTGTAAATAAAAATAAAAAAATTGTTACTTAAATTCATGCACCATTTGCCTTAATTTCAAAGCAATAAAAATTGACAACTAAATCCATTTGGAAAAAAGTTGCATTAATCACGATTTTTGTAGAACCCAAAGTACGAAAAAATTACTACTTTTTTATACAACCGTGCGTAGAGCACTGCTCCAAAATGCGCCACTAACAATGAGCAACACAAAAAAGAGAACTTAAATGATAAAAAATAGTACATAAACGAAAACGAACAATAATTTTTCAAAATTTATGTGTCCACACGTAAAAAGGAGTGAAAGAATGTAAGTGAAAATAAAAATAAAATGGCAGAAAATAGCAATGCGAAGCAAAGCAGCCCGAAATAGTAGTGGAAATAGTAGAAGTGGAAACATAAAAGGTACTTTATGGCGAAGGTGAAAATGTGCTTTTGTCACTGATCATAAATTTTTGTTGCTTATAACCCGAACTCTTGGCTGCTTTACATTTTTGCTTATGTGAGATGAACTTACGCCCTTCTTTACGATACGCAAGCAAAGCAGGAGTATTAAATGCTCGATACCGGAAAAAAGGAGCAAAAACCTAAAAGCAGTAAAATTCATAAAAGTAAAAATCAAAATAATCGAAATAAAAAAGAGCAGGAGTAAAACTCTAACAATTGCCAATATGGCAACACTGATAGCAGCAAATTGCTGCTATTGCTACAATATCCAGAATTGCTATTATTGCTGCAATTGCTACTACTATTGATATAGGGAATAGCAGAATGGAATGATACATTGCAGAGCTACTACAAAGGAACAGCAACAAATTTGCAGAGTGTAAAAGGGAAAAATTTGTTAAGGGAAATATCGACAAAAGTTGACAAAATTGTTGAAAATTAACTTTTCTGCCAAAGTGTAGAAAAATTTGTTGTTGTTTGTATCTGAGATACAGTAGTATATGGATATCTACAACCAGTATCTGTCGTCAGTAACTGCTGCATGTGTGCACACTATTTTGTCTGGGAACGTATGTGTGCAGTTGCGATAACTAAGCTGCGTTATGTAGGTTAGCAGTGCAGCAGTCGTACACGACATGTCCAGCATTGTTGCTACTTTATTAGTTTTATACAGAAAAATGTACTAAACGAACACAATGTAGCGTTATTTGTAGTCGTTATTTTGTATCTGAAGTAGTCGAAATGGTAGAATTGTTGTTATTCAATGCACCTTTATCCTTAGTTTCTACACTTCTTTTGCAAGATAAATGTTTATTGAGTGTCATTGATAAACTTTCGTAAAATGTTTTCCAACATGTTTTTTGCATTTTTACTGACGATTTTTTATTATTAGTGTTTTCTTCCTTCTTTTTTCTTGAATGTATATCTAATTCTGAAAATATATTTACTACATATGAGCTCCTGTGCGTGCATATATTGAGTTTGTCGTGAATTTCATGCTCATTTGTAAGTTTCCCACTGTGATAGTTTTTATTTCCTTAGTCTGATTTGGAAATATATATGTAGTTTAGATATTTTTTATTTGTGAATAAAATCCTTTGTGACTGACACTTATACTCTCAAATATAACAAAATTGCAAATGTGATTTTGTGGAGACAATATATGTAGATAAACCACATGTTATGTATGCAAAAAATTAATCTACTTTAAAAATATTTGAGTATTTTTTATTCAATCTACAAGTATTATAATATATTAAGTATTATATATATAAAAAACGCTATTATAAGAATAATATTTTTTGTTATGTTATATTACAGGATTGGGTAGAAAGTATTCGGCGTTTTTTTGTCTGAACTGGAATTTTTATACGATACTATGAAGCAGTTACATTTGACTTAGTCTAGTACAGTTTGTCAAGGGAAAGCAAATAAATTGTTTAATATATCAGCAAAAAGAAGAATATTGATTAAGTTATAACAAAACAATCTAGTATTAAAATAATTACATTACACAATTTTTCACATAGCTTAAGGAGAATTGATTAAGGTGTTTGTTGATAGGCTAAGATAGGAAAAGATCTTGCTTGGAAAGTTTTATTGCATTCATCATATAGCGACTAGAGCCATAATAGTAAAACAAGCATAAATCCCAAGAAAATCACCTGGCAATAGTTTTCGTCAACAAACGTTTTACACAAAACGGAAAATATGTTCTCATATCTGGCTCTGATGATGAGGAGGAGACCGTGCTCTCTCTCATGTGTCAATATCCTTCTTTAGCTAGTTGAAGATTAAAAATCTTCGGTGTCCCTTTTCTCACCGACCTGATCGAGCTGATCTTCTGTAATATTAAGGACTTAACCAAATTTAAAGAACTGTCAGGTTAGTTTTTCTTCACATGATGAGGAAGTCGTTACCTTTTTCGGCGTTAGTTGTATGCTGATTTGAATCTATGTACGTACCAAGCTTATTAGTGTAGTAATACAATGTGCTATTATTTGAGCCTAAATGGGCTTTTTGGCAACAAGGCCGTTACTTCAACCTATTTACCTAATAGTTAGTTGTTAGCTTAAAAGATCCAGTATGGTTGCAGCACTTCGTTCTGTTGAAACTCTAGAGTTTGTTAGCTCTTATTTCACAATTGATATATAATTAAGCACATATATAAATATGTAGCTAATGGTGAAATCGCTATTTCTTTGTCTTATGTATATCCGTAAATGGACATCTTCTTGCGATTGAACGAATTTACTCCAGGCATTTGCAATTAAACCGATTAAAGAGACCAAAACAAAAGGCGAATAGGCTAATGTCTTTTTCTGCACTTCACACCTAATAAAGAAACAGACAGAGAGAGAGACATAAAAAATTATTAGCGCTTTAATTATGCAATTAAAAAATATGGAAAAAAAATATGAAAAAAAAAACACAAATGGTATTTACAAACAAAAGTTACAACATCAGCAAAGCATAAAACTAACGAGCAAAACTGAAAAAGTCAAACGAATTCAAGTTTTACTTCAGGTAATCATTACCCTCGCAACACGATAACCGCACATACACATGAACCCATACACACACATACACATGCATTAACCTACATTACACAGCCATAGGTACGCAATGTGGTATTTTGTGTGAATTGTGGCATTCAAACCAGAGTTGCATGGCTCACCTTCTTACCCCAAGTGAAAATGGCGGCACCAACTCAACGCCAACAATGTCATTACACTTAATTTTTAAATATGGCTTACAAAATAACGGTTATTTGGCACTAAAGAAGGATATTTTTTTTTGTTTTTTTTGTAAATTTCCCTTCTGCTCGTGTGAAGTATTTGCTGTCTGTGTGTGCTACTACAATTTTTTCATTTACGCCATTTTATAATAATGACCGCGCGTCTGTTCGTCTATTTCGCGCTTCATTTCCTGCTCTTGGAAACCCTATATTTTTCATAATTTTTTAAAATTTTCTACAGTGGATGTTTTTTCACTTCTTTCAGTTTTTTTTTTATTTTTACTATTAGAGTCCTTTATTTTTTTTATTAACTGCTTGTACACGTAAACAAAATCAGTTGAGGTTCCCCAGAGTGTGTCGGTATTTGTTCGGTTCTGATGTTCTGCCGTTGGCCGCTTGCCGCTTGCCTTTTGCCGCCATAACCTTGACTGATATTGCGCTACATTATCGTATTTACACATTTGCATATTTGTTACATAGTCCTGCATAATTCAGTTTAAATTATTATCATCATTATTGTTATTATTGCAAAAGGATATGCCTATACTTTTCATGCACGTACAGCGGCGATGACTGCTTTGGCGCTGGCATTAGCGAGTTTTATGACGCAAATTTACATGCAATAATGCGAAAAATAGCAGGCGTTTTTCCTTATGAAATTTCAATGAAAATATTTATTTCAATTCAAAAGTGAGTTGGAAAAATAATTTGTAAATTTGAGTAGCTTAAATATTAAAAAAACAAAAATTTATATTTTTATATGCATATTTTAGAATACGAAAGTTATGTATTTCATTTAGTTTATTTTCTCTATTATATTATAGAATATATAATAATATAACATATAGTACTACACTATATATAGACAGTTTCCATTCATATCAATTTAAGCACATATAAATGTGAAAGTACAGTTATTGGAGATACTGCACTTCTCACATTTAATAGTTAGTTACTGTAACTATTATATACCGTCGTAAAAACAGTCAGTCTTAAAATAGTCTATAATGCTAGAACAATTCTTACGGCGTATAATATGAAGGCTAAGAGATATTTGCAACGGTTGGGTGAGATTAGGTTGGAGTCCCGGCCTTGTGCCCACAGTCCATTTGATTTCAAAAATTGGCTCGCTCTGAATAGTCTACATACTAAATCGATTTTAACGATGCATAATGAGAGAACTAAGTGATATTTGGGATGGCTCAAAAAATGGCTCGCCGTTTATAGTCTTAAAGCGATGGTAAAGCGATTTTAATGGTGTATAATGAGACGACTGATTAATATTTGGGATAGCTGGGTTAGGTTAGGTTGCAGTCCCGGCCTTGTGCACACAGCCCATTTGAGCTCAAGTAATGGCTCGCTGTGAATTGTCTACATACTAAATCAATTTTAATGGTGTATATTGAGAGAACTAAGTGATATTTGGGAATGGCTGGACTAGCTTAGAGTGGCAGCCTTGTGCACATAGCCTATTTGATCTGAAATAATGGCTCGCTATGAATTGGCTACATACTAAAGCGACTTTAACGGTACTATACACTGGTATTATACACAGAGGACTAATGTTTAGTTTTCTGATGATGACTTTAAACTAAAGTTAAAATATCGATAAAAAAATTATTGTAAAATAAATCGTGGTTTTTTATTTCTTAATATTTATTTTTAACAATAATAAAAAATTTCACCAATTATCCAGCAAAAACACTTTTTGAGAGAACTAAATGATATTTGGCCACTAGCCCATTTGAGCTCAAATAATCGCCTGTTGTGATACCATGTGGGATGACCTGGAAGAGGCAACGAATTTAGCAAGGCAAAAGAATAAGTGGAGTCTGTACTCTGACTCAAAAACTTGTAACTTTTATAGTGCAACCTGATAGTCCGATTGAAGCCAACAGACAGAGTGTAGATATATTAAGCAAACCATGCTAGAACGGAATTGATAAATATTAATTTAATAACAATATTAAATATTTATAAAATAATATCATGACGAAAAATGATATTAATAAATAAATTATTAATAAAATTTACTAATATTTATAATAATAAATATTAGTAATAAATATTAATATTTATATTAATTAAGTGATCTCTTGGGTTATCTATAAAGTTGCTTCTATAATTATCAACAGCCGTATGACATCAGTAGTACGACACCCAAAATTATGAGTTGGCGAGTTTTACAATTGGATTATTTTTATTTATATATGAATCGTTGTTAGTAATAATTAATTTTTAAAAATTAATAGCGGTAAAGTTTATAAAATTGATAAGATTTATTAAGCTATGTCGCTGAAAACAGAACAGAGAGTTACTTTTGAGCTGAGTTTTTTGTATATAGTCAAATCTAGGTACAAATCTAGGTAGACAGAAAGTTATAATATGAAAAAACCAGAACAATTTTGCGTAACTGACATAATATCATAAAATTTTTATATAAAAATTTTTTAAAAAAAACCTAGTTCTTTGCTTACCCACCTAGCTCTAGATACGCTTATATATTATTGCTGCGTTATGACATTTTCTTGGGAGAAATATATAGTTCGTTTTAAAAATTGGAGAACCATTTCTATTATATTTGATACCAACTAATTTTTAATATTTATCTTAGTACAGACAATATAAGATTTAATGACTTGACCTAATTAGTGTAGTTGTTCTTTCAAATTCTTCAGACAAAATAAAGTCTGCTGATATATTGGGGTAACCAGCAACCCAATAACGTATAGCCAATATAAAAGATAATATAAATATGAATAACATTTACCTTAAATATTTAGCTTCAAAATATAAAAAATTCAGAACTTAAATTAGTTCTGCCATATATTGATCAGTCCTTCCGGAATGTCACCCGGAATGTAAAACTTTACCACAAGCACTTTTTTGTTGTTGTCATATTTTGCAGTTCCCACCATTTTGTAGCTACTCTCGTACATAAATAATTCGCCATAAATAAGGCAAATGCAAATGCAAATGATATCCTTACATACAATAGAAGAGTCCTTGGTGCGCTGGCAAAAGTAAAATCGAACCTGTATGGGCTGCCAACCAACCTAAACAATTTGTGTAAATTGTCAAGGACATACCAGAGCGCACATCGTTTGCCTGTTTATTGAATATGCAAAAGTACGTGTTTATAAATGAATTTTACAAGTGTTTGTCAATTTGAGTTGCTGTTGAAAACATTCTAACCACAAGGATAGAACAAACTGAACACACACAAGTGAGTCCTGGCTAATGGGCGAGTACGAGTATGTATGGCGTACAGTGCGGCAACAGATATGCCAAACGTGCGTACGCACGTATATATTTGGGCTGATATTTATGAATATTCAAGCCAGTACGTGTATCTGTAGCTGACGATATCGTTATTATTATTATTACTATTGGTAATACGTTGTACGTTGTCGTAACGTCATGCTTTCAGCGTCCCACCTATTAACCTATAAGCATAGCGCACGTATTGAACCATTAAATTGGGCGCATGAATGTGACCTATTAGTAAAATTATTGAATTGATAACGTAAACACAGCGTGAGATATTATATGCATTGTATGCTAATACCCTATGTACACTCGGTACATATGTGAATATATAAGTAGCAATAATAAATGGTAGTCGATATATCGGGGTGTAATTAAATAAATTAAATTGTCAAAAGCAGGTAGTTAGTTTGATAACTTTTTGATTTAATGCTTTTGTTTAAAAAACTGATGATTTTAATTCAACATGAATAATAGTGGCAAAAGGATGTTTTCGAATATACATACATACTCTAATTTAAAGAAGATATCAAATTGATCATTTAGATAGCTAACTTGTGTTTAAAATAATAATAATTAATAATAATTTCAACAAAAAATTATTATAGTGTTTCCCAACAAGTTTTTTAATTTTATTAGAAGTTCAGACATTTATGCCAGACCAAATAAAAACGCTAATATATTATAATTCTCGTTCTGTGGAGATAGATTATTCTATATCATAATACTTACGAACATCTTTCACTTGTGCATATGCTTAAGTTTAATATATAGTTAACTATCTATTCATATCTGTCTTTAGTCTCAAAGCTTGTTGAAAGAGCAATTGTTAATGTCTAGTTATGATTGTGGAGTTCAGGTCTTAAGACTGAGATCCAAGTTTATATTTGTATTTATACGTAGAGGTAACATCGCAATAAAAAAAGAGGAAATAATATAATTCTCATTGTGTTTAATTTATATGTTTTGCTTGGATTTGATATAATTAAATACGTAAAAGAAGATTAGTATGACTTTGTCATCGTCGTAAAGGACTGAAATTAGGAAATATTAAAAACTTAGATGATTTAACGTAAAATTTATTGTAATTACCTCATTATTGTGAAATTTACATTGCTTACAATAGGTTTCCATTTTGTTTTTGCTTATGGAAGGTAACTGAATGTGATCTGGCTATAAAAACTATTTTGAAGAACTAAATAGGCATGTACTTATAGTCTTATGAACATACCGAACTTATATGTGAACTGCTAGAGATTTTGAATTTTTTGTTTTTATATAAAATGAAAGTTTAAATTATTTGTCTGGGTATCAAGGTAAATATCGACTAAAAGAATCAAGTACATAAGTTTTTGAGTCGAATTGAATATTGACTTGATATCCCGATTTTTGTACTGCAATCGAACTGAAAAGATACAGTTTTTATGAGTAACTCAACCTTTTAAAGACGACAACATAGAATCGTTGTATGTGAAATATCTTGTTGTGAAACATTGGTTTAATTTATATATAAATTATGAAGTGACTTAGAAAATATCATCTGTTCCCACTTTAAGCCATAAACTCACTATTTTTTATATAAAAAGTGAAAAAAACTAATTCAATTGTAATGATTATTACAATTTATCACAATTTTGTCAAAGTGCTTTCATTATTCTAAACATTATTCTATATATATAGTGATATAGATATAGTGATATAGATATAGTGATATAGATATAGTGATATAGATATAGTAAATATCTATTTAGTAAATGATTTAAATCAGCACTGTTTTTTCAACTTTATTTTCCTGTATTGACATTTTTCGTGTTATTCAATAATTTTTTATATTTCTAAAAAGTCATACTTCTGAAAACTTTTTGAAGGATACCCACAAATTGATTTCATTTATGTGGTAACACAAAATTTAATAACCGAGAAAATCACTAAAAATCAATCAAGTAAATCACTCAGAAATGTTTTATTTTTCTGAAAATCAACTTATATTTTTTTAGGTGTTCAAATTTAGAATTTGTTTTACACTATTTCTTTGTATATATATATATATATATTTTCTATGACATAAGCTAAAAAGTTGGAGTGACAGTAAGTTAGTCACATGACAATGCAGCTCAAATCAGTGACTTTCACAATTTTTTGTAAAGTATTCATTTTTCAAATTGATTTATATGATTTTGATTTATTGTTTTTATATACATTTGAGGTTTATTTTTTACTTGAAAATTTTTTTTTTTAAAAATTCATTAAATAATATTTAATATGATTCATTCATATAACCAAAATACTAATTAGTACTCGAAAAAAATTGAATTAGAACTGCGACACATGTTTTTGATCAAAAAGGTGTATGACATTGAGATAGTAAAAAAAGAGATAATAAAAACTCAACTAAACTAGATATTTGTTATTGTATAATAAAACTTAACAACAAACATCACAACAGTTAATAATGGACTCATTAAATTAATTAATGGATGATAGATAAATTTTTAAATAATTTTCTTCATTAAAATGGATGGATATCAATTATGAAATAAGCCCTTTCATTAAACTTAAGTATCCAGTCAGTGCACAGCTTTGTTGTAAAATACACATTAAAATAAACAACAATCAAAATACCAAGTAACTGCATTAAAAAAATAAGAAAAAGCCACAAAGGTAGCAGCTAATATCAGAGTTCTCTGTATGACATATTAATGCAGTTTCAGCATTCTTTTCGCAAGTTCCCTGACTATAGAGAGTTTGCCGATGACAGAAATTCAAAAGAAAGTTAAACAGACAATGTTCCTGAGAGATACCTAAACATTTGAATAATTTGACAATACTGACAGAGTACTAGTTAAATTTTTTTTATTAATTTTTATTATTATTTTCAAATTTTTTTCTTTCATTAAACAGTTAAATACAAGATATAAAATATAAATGGAATACTTACAAGTTGAGTTTTCGTAAATAGGAAAAAACTGATAATTGTCCATCAGTGAACATACCACTTGAGTGCCGATTTAACGTTTATACTCAACAGCTTTATAAAATTTTGCAGTGTGAATAGCGTCTAAGCCTGTTGCAGTATAAGATCAACTTGTGTTCTTCTGCCATTTTTAAAGAACTTTCCAATTAATTGTTAGTAATTCATTAAATACACCAATGGCCATACCTTTAAATAATGTTTCTACAGGTGTGAGAAAGCTCAGTAAAGTAGAACTCGGACTAGTATATTATTATGGTTTCAAGTTAGTTATATTAAACATACGTTAACAGATCATTATGATTTCAAGTAAGGAAAGTTAATATAGTCATATCGTTTTAATGTACCTAGGAAAGTTAAATTTTGGTTAACATAGTACTATAATTTCAAGATAGGCAAGCTAGACTTAGGTTAACTTACAATTATCGTTTCATGCAAGGAAAGTTAAACTTAGGTTAACACAGTCTTATGGTTTCAATGTAGGAAAGATGAATTAATGTTAACATAGTACTAGGGTTTCATGGTAAGTAAGTTAAACTTAGGTTAACATACTATTATCGTTTCAAGCAAAGAAAGTTACACTTAGGTTAACATATAATACATCTATGGTCCACTGATCTCTATGAAGCAATATAATGACTTACCAACCTTAGTATATTATCCAGTTTAGCTTGATAATCTAACTTAACCCGTTCGTTAAAATTTTTACAGCATTTGACAGACTTTGCATTATATATGCATAGACTAATAATAATATTGAAAGGTTTTTTATAAACATGCAAAATCCCTATCTGGGAATATAAATTTAAATTTAAAAAATTTATTTTGTTCATTTGGATGGTCTAATTGATCAGTCATTTAATAATCTTTTCTTTCCTTTCGCAGGGCAAGTTTATTTTTACAAAAAAAAGCCCTTTTGACTTCTGAAATTTACCAGTGAAATAAGTTATTAATATTTTGTTGCTGTAATTCAAAAACAAAAAAAGTATTTCTCTGTGAATTTTTTTAGATTAAAATTTTTTAAACATTTCCATATTGAATTTTTTAACTGAACTCATGCAGAAAAATCATGTTCTAATGTTCCTAACACTCAAAGTTCCAAACTATGTAGGATTTTGTAATGCAAACGAGCTGAAAAAATGGATAAAAAATGAGAAATGAAAAAAAATTGGAAAAAATTTTGGACTGAAAAAGTGAAAACTTTCTTTAGACAATTTAGAGTCTGTGGAAGACAAGATGCCACTGTGCACGTACCGGAGGCAAATTTTTTGTGCTCATAAAAACCTACAAGCCACAAAAAATAGATGAAAATTTAATTTTTGTGATGTTCAAGATGAAATACCTACAAAAAATGTTTAAAAGCTATATATGGCAGAAAAATAGTGAAAATAGCACTGAAAACCTAGAAACGCAGGGAATGTTGGAGAATTAAAGCAAAATAACAGATTCGAAATATTTCGGTTCCACAAAAAATTCATATACAAATAAATGAAACGAAGTGAAATATTTTAATATGAAATAAAAAAGAAATGAGAAAATTTAATTTTAGTATTTTGCGCTTTAATTTATAAAAAATTTAAAAAAATAAAATATTTTTTTAGCTCTTCAGTGCAAAGTTAAACGTTGTTTTTTTTTGTGGGAACGGCAACACTGCAAACAGGACTCAGCAGGCAACTAACGCTGCGGTGCCACTTCCACTGTCAGTAGCAGTGCTAGTGCCAATGTTGCCGTTGCCGTCGCTGCTGATGACTGAGCTATATTGTTGCTGACATGTTGCGCTGCAGTGATGACACAAAAGATTTACGTGAGCGCACTGTGCTAAGTTTTGAATTTTGTATGTGGATAAACGCGTTTTATATTCCAAAATCGCAGAGTGAAAGGCGAAAGTTAAGAGTTCATTTTATGCCAGCGCGACTTTCAAGTTTCACTTTACTTTCTCTACGTTTTTGTCAAAATTTTCTAAATTTTTATTTTTTTTTATTGTTTTTCTATGTTTTTATTTTTGACTTCACTGAATTTTGTAAACTGTTTAGCCCAGTTTTGAAAAGTTTTGGCTGTTTTGCGGCAAAAATCTCGGGGACTCTGTGTGAAGCCCTCACATGCGGCGCATGTAGTGTGGAATTTTATGTACAGTCTTCGCCAATAAAACTTTGATAGCTTTTTACTTTCTGTTATTTTTTTTTTTCACTCGTAAAATTTATAAAATTCGCTGTTGATGTTTACTAGAAATTTTAACTCAAAAAATATTTTTAACAAGTTTCTTTCTCGTTGGCTTATAAACTGTAAACTGTAAAGTGTAAAGTGTAAAGTTTGTTGTTTGTCTTTTTGCTAGTACAGCACAATGCGTTTAACTTTATCATTTTCTTAACAGGAAGTTTACAAGGTTTTATAAACACTATTCTTCATTATTTATTAGAAAGTGAAAATAAATTGAAGCTTGAGTACATTGAGGCAGCAGGCTATAAGACGATATTGCTAAAGAAATACAAAACATTAAAGTTTTTGGCTTAACTTGGTGCTTAAAATTTAATCCTTACGATCTAGAATTTATAAATCTTCCAAAAACTTTTAGAAAAAGAATAGATTTAATTTGAAAATTAAATACAAAAAAAGAATTAATAACAAAATTTACCAATTCCAAGAATAATACCGAAGTTTAATACATAAATATGTGACTTTCGGTACTTTTGAATAACTTAGGGCAAAATAACACGGACACCCACAGATACTGTGTATTCTAAGCTAATTGTTCAGCTCATTTAATCTATTAAAGGCATGAAGTAAATAAAGTCTGGTCGCAATGTTGAACTTTGCTGGGAGTTCGGAACCCTGCCAGTCTCTTTTATATTTATATTGGTCACTCAAACAATTTTTGACATAGTAAAATTATTGGCTATAATAATGTTGCTTTTGTTAGAAAGAGTTGGCAACACAATTTATGTACATTAACTACATAAAATAATGCTATACAAAAGATAATGCGCACTCGAGGCGAAAGAGGGTCGGAAGATAGGGAAAGATGCGATGATTTCAGGAATGGATTGAAATGAGTTGACTTTGACTGACATATATAGACCAAAAGGACAGTAGTAGGTAGTAGTTAACGTACGAACAACGCTTAAGAGCACAATTCTTCAGTTCATTAAATCGTTTATTAAATCGTTCATAAAAGGGGCTCTAAAGTTTTAATCTACCACAGACCAAAGTTGAACACTGACGAAAATAGTGAATAACGGATTACATTTCTTCTTCAGAACCGCAACCAAGATAAAAGTCATAATAAGTTAGATTGGTAGTTCGGCTTAGTAGTCATGATGCAGCCATCCCTTGTGGTCTCACAACTTAAAAATTCTACATAAAAACAATGATTTTTATAGATTATGAGAAGATCACATCGCTGAAAAACTGAAGGATACACCAAAAAACGTATATCAGAAGTTCGGCGATGATTAGAAAAAGTGTATTATATGTGGGAGATTTTAATTTGAAGGGGACAAAATCGATATATATGAGTAAAAATATATTGCTTAAAGCACATGAAAGCTGTTTCACGGTTTGAAAAACTGCTGGCATAAATAAATTATGTCTATTGGATCACATAAAAGGGTGCAAGATAGATATGGATGAATAAATAAATATTTATTTTATCATACAACGAGAAAACGCTGATACAAATATGTTATATCTGCGAGTATTGCTTTGGGATGGATGAAATAGATATTGAGAATTAATGAAATATTTTCGAAAAACAAAAGTCATTTTATTTTATATGTAAACCTCATATGTAGGCATTAGTAGTATATAGTGAATAATCGTCAAAGGATGCAGTGACATGGTGGCATAGTTCCCAACCCTTTCAAAATCTATAGAGTGCATGAACTTAAATTTCAGAAGTGTTAGCAGTCAATTTAGTAGATGAATGCACTAATATTACGCAGAACCATATATAATGATCTGTGTTTTCCTATTAAATCAATTTAGCAGTTCTTATATATGAAAATCGGAACTCGAAGCTGAGGAAATTAGTGTTGCCTTAGTAAAGCTTAGTGGCATATAGTGTAAATCTTTTAAACTTTGCGAAAAACTAAAAATAAAGAGTTTCGGAATATCTATTTAAACTAGACTCAGCTTTTTAACTTATTCTTTGATATTGAAAATACATATCGTATATCTACTATTTTTATACAAAAAAAAACGTATAACCCGACATCGTAAATAAATCGATTTTATGGCAGCAAAGACCTCAGCGCGTTGGCGTTTGCCAGGTGCAAAAGTACCAAAGCGTAAGTCTTGGTCAGCAAGAATTTTAGAGGCCACAAGAAGTGGGCAAGAAAAATTAAAAAATGACAGCTACGAAGGTTGGAACATATGGCGTCATAAAACGCAAAAGTGGCATTTTTCAATATTAAGCCATGAACTTCAAAGTTTTCAAAACACAAAAATGCTTACTAAAGTTAAATACAAAAGGTAAAGTTTATTCATTATAAACCACTAAAAAAAAAAAAAACAAATAAAAACAATGAAAAACATATTTTAGTCCTTGGAAATTCTGTTGAAAACAAAATCAATGTTCTGCAAAATTATGAAAAATTATTCCAAAAAAAATGTAAAACGAACTTGCAATCTAGTGAAACTGATATGAGAAACATATATGTATATACAAATCCCTATAAAACAGTCTTTTCTAAATATATTTATGTAGGTATATCTGTTAAACCGGAAAATTTCTTTGAAAAGCATTTACGCTGCACATAATTGGCCAAAATTTCATTTTACAGACGTCTGACCTCAATTTCGGAACTTTTTTCAGCGCCATTATTTGCAGCACATTTTGCCATATTAAGAGACCATCTCCGTCTCTTCTCAAGTCTACACATTGCAGAGTTGAGTAGGTAAACAAAGTATTTATTATTTCATTTTATGGATTTATATGTTTATAATAATAAATCTATATTTTCCACTCAACAAGCAAACAAACAAAATATTTTGCTTTCTACCACAAAATTTGTTCGGAAGTCTACTGATATGTTATAAAGTATTAATAACGTCTTTGAAATATTGACGTCGAAACAAAATAGGGACCACTTCAAGATACTAAATCAAGGTTGTCAAAAGAATATGCTAACTAAACTTTCCACAGGATACCACCTCTACATAGACAAATATGCACACATAAATCCCTTTTGTTCAACATATGCCTTAGTATATCGTAAACCAAGGGAACATAATGAAGAAAAGAAAAATGTCATATATATACGGTGTACGTGTAGTATGTATACGGAGCTGTATACCAGGGTAGGTGCATAAGTTTGTATGTATTGTCGGGTAAATGTGGCATAAATCTTATTAGTATAGCATAAATTTAAGGAAATTTTTCCATTTTTCGGATTTTTGTTGAGGAATTGCTAAAAAGAAGGTAAAAATAAAAAACTGTAAATAATGGCAAGGAAGAGAATATGTTTTGACTTTAGTCGTTCCTTGGCTTAAAGGAAATTCCGTCTAAATGAGACTAAAGCACATTTGGGTTTTGTTACACTTTTAACCCAAATGCGTGTTGGTAATTGAATGCTGCTTTGCATGTGCGTGGGCAATGAGTGTAGTTTTATACTTCATGGCTGTAAACGATTACTTAACCATTGTAGTTTTAAAGTAACACCAATATTGTTTGGAGGTCCTTACAACAAACCTCATCAATTTCAGACTATCAAAGTTTAACTAAAATCGTTACGTGTTGGCATTTTATGTAAAAGTGTTTGAATTGGTTCCATTCATTTTACTTGAAAGTACAGTAAAACTAGGAGCTGGGTATGGAATTCATATAAAGTTCAATATATCTTTGAGTATTTGAGTTATAGAAATTTATGCTAAACTATTGGATTTTATAAATTTAGTTAGAATATATTAAATATTTCCAACATTTGTAACAGTTAATTGAATAAAAGGTGGAAATTTTTTTATGTGCTGTTCTAAAATATATAAATAGTATTTATATAAGGGATATTTTAAAAGACATAAGTAATATATATAAAATGTATATGATGTAAAGTACTAAAAGACGTTGATAGCCTTTTGTGGATTAATGTATAATATATAGAACGCTTACTATAATATATTATTAGTATATTCAAATTGTACCATATAAAATAAATAAATATATATCTGGCTTGGACAAATTATCGTACTCATGGTACCCAACAGGGTTCAACATAAGTTTGAACTCTGTGTTAGTGGTGCACTGATTAGTACTCCATCAATTGCGTTACACCTAATGCCTTACTGAATATCTTATAAGTAAAGCTTAATAAACTAGATCTTATAAGTAAACAAATGGTCTCATAATTTGTTATTAGACCTAAACCTACTTGAGTAGGATGATGGCAATAGCTTTATTCTTAATCTCCTTAGTGTTAATCTAAGAAATATTGACTGCATCATCCCATTTTTAATTTCAACAGAAAATTTGCCGATTTTTTAGTGTAGAGACAATTGACTATCAAAAAGACCCTTGTAAGAGGAATGTTAAACCATATATGTTATATATTTTAATAATATTTAATGTTTTACAGCATTTAATGTTAAATAATATGTAATGTATAATAATATGTAATATTCACACACACGACGAAGAGCAGCTCGACTTTTGTTTTCTACTGTCACCGCACAACAACTGCTACTACTTCACTGCTTCACTCCTTATACCTCTGCACTGTATTCTGGGTTGCCCTGTCGCCGTAATGCTATACTTCCTTACATATATATTAATGGCTTAAAAATAAGTAGTGGTATAGCCATCGAAGGTTTCTTGTTAGAAGCGTGTTGAACCTGTACTAACAGCTCAAAAATAAATAGTAATATAGGCAATTGTGTGGTGATACTCAGTAAATGTATTTATGCTTTCTGAGTAATGAATGAGGTAAGGTAGTTTTTGGATTTAAATGGTTTTATATGGTAGCACAATGAATCAATAGGCCGAAGTGGATTCTAAAGATTGCCGGTATAACCTAACTTAACATAATTTATATGTCCAGAAAGCAAGTCTGTCAGCGATGTAACTAAGGTGCTATCTAAGCAATACAGTGAATAATAAAAATGATTTTTAAATAAAAATACGTATATGTGTGAGTGGTTCTGAAATGTACACAAAGCCAAAGCTAATTTGTTGTCGTAGGTTTCAGTAGTGTATATATATATTCTTTATAAATTGTTATGTATTTAAATGTTCAGAGTACTTTATTTCAAGACGCGATATTATATTTTTTTATTTAAATTTAATTCTGTATTTATGAAATGATGCGGACATTATAAATAGTAAACCATCAGCAAAAGAATAATTTAAAGCAATACAGCTGCTTTTCATACTAATAATCGACACCAGGATCATTAAACTGACCTCGTAACAGAATGCTTATGTTTCCAGAAACTCTTTTCCTCTTCAACATTCTACCAATACTTACAGAAATGTGTTATTGAAAAAGTTTTAATGTATCTACTAAGCAACCAGCAACCAGCAACCAAATCTTATAATGTTTTTATACAAAAACAGCAGTGTGCCTGGGTTTAAGTGGCATCGGTTACTAACGCATTGCATGGCTGCCGGATACTTTATTTCAAGCATTTAATGAGCTCCATTTAACTTTACAGAAACTCAGTCTGAAACTGTGGCAGGGGCTAAAGCTCAGGCTGAGGCTGAGGCTGATGCTACAGTGTTCAATGTTTTTCAAATAGAATGTGGCTGTTTTCGGAGCCAATCTTTCACTTCAAAGCACCGCGTAAGTGTTCTAAATTTTATCAAAATTGTTTTCAATTTTCTTTTATTGTATTTCATATATTTTCATTTCAAATTTTGTACTCCTAAAAGTGTTTATTTTACATCCATAACAAGGATTTAAATAACTTTATTTGTACAATATAACTTGGTCTAATGCTGGCGCTTCCCAGTTTATATGTGGGTGGGCATGAGTGGGCTTTTGGGTTGATTAACAACATGAGCGCATGCAAAATGTTAATTAATAACCAAAAACACTGAAATTTAATATTTTCATAATATTTATATATGTGTAGGTGTGTGTTAGTGTGTTGGTGTTATGTGGTAAGGATACATCCGCCAGGAATTGGTTACCAAAAATGTTGCTATAGTATTAAAAACTAAGCAACATCGCAATAATTACTCCAAAAACTTTTACACTCCTTTGGTTTTGAAAACGTGAAAGAATATGAATATTAATGGTTTTGTCATGTTATTAAAGGGAACGCTTTAAATGTGAGTACAACTTAATCAGTTATTTGTTAACACTATTACTGTGATTATTTGATGTAATTAAAATTATTTTCTGAAATTGATTTGTAGTATTTCCAAAAGGATTTCTTACTCTACTGTTACATTTCTTTATTAAAAATAAATAATTGCTAAGAACCTGTTAAAGTCAATAACAAACATTACAGCCTTTTCAATTTAAATACATTTTACTTACTACCATTTTTCAAAGAGACCAAAGAAAATCGACGTCTACAGTTTCTATATAAAGCAGTATGGGAATAAAACGACGAACGATTTCAGCAGAATCAGAAGAAAGATTTTATTTTTTCATTTGCTTATCTTACCTTAACATTGATTACTGTTTTCACTGTTTATATGTTTTAAACTAACTAAACTATTTATACATGCTCTGCAGTTCATATTTCAACTATACATATGTTCTAACTTGTTAATCGTATGTATCCACTACAGCAGAGTCAAATTTCTGCCTACTTTATCTGATTGTACATTCTTACTGCTTATTCTTAATAAACGACTTTAATACCTTTATATGATTTTCATTGAATTAAAGAGATCTGGGATCTAAAACCAATAGACATAAACAGTTTATAATAGGTTTGAACTTAAGAGACTCTCTTCATGAATAGCACAGTAAAATTTATAGGTGACAGTATACCAGAATCTCTTTTAACAATAGTAGTAGTAATAGTAGTATTCCCAATAAACGACTTTAAAACCTTTAAATGATTTTCATTGAATTAATGAGGTCTGGGATATAAAACCTATAGACATAATCAGTTTATAATAGGTTTGAACTTAAGAGACTTTCTTCATAAATAGCACAGTAAAATTTATAGGTCACAGTATACCAGAATCTCTTTTAACAATAGTAGTAGTAATAGTAGTATTCCCAATAAATGACTTCAAAACCTTTATATGACTTTCAGTGAATTAATGAGGTTTAGGATCTAAAACCAATAGACATAATCAGTTTATAATATGCTTGAACTTAAGAGACTCTCTTCATGAATAGCACAGTAAAATTTATAGGGCACAGTATACCAGATTCTCTTTTAACAATAGTAGTAGTAAAGACGTTGACAGAAATGTGACGGTTTTTTAAATATGTATTGTCACTAAACAGATTTCATAAGGCATATAGTTCGTGAATGTCAATATGAACTGCCAAAAAACATATTAAAACAACAGACAGAAGAATGAAAGCATTAAATAAGAAGAAATAAAAGATGTCATGGACTAGAAATTTACGTTAAATGGGACATAAAAGCACTTGATGTAAATAAAATATCCTGCTTATAATCCTGCTCAAAGTAGATGACGTGGATTAGAAATATTGTTAAAATAGGATAAAAGTTGACTTTACGCCATAGAAATATCTTTAAGGTAACACAAAAGTCGATTTCCTGTTTTAGAAATATCCATTAAATAGGACAAAAACGGACTTAATGTCAGAAATATTCTTTACATAACCCAAAAATAGATGCCATGACTTTTATGGGCAACGATAAGGGAACGTATTCAAATATTATTACCATCATAAACGTTGTTTTAATATATACATTATATAAAAATAATAACATTTTGTCTGTAAATTTTTGTCAGAAATATACGATATAGTAAGGCAATCTTTTTGTTATGTGACTGTTATCTCCATTTATTCACAATAAATCAGAGTACAAAGCTTTACGCAATTCATTTCGGTAGTCTAACAAGTTACTGAAGTTCCAAACTGTTACATCGATGAACCAAGAACTGGAGAGTTAGTTATGTCGAAGAAGTTCTTTTATTTCACAGATGACAAGATCAGAGTGTAACATATTTAGCAGATACTGAGGGATCATTATGTGTTTCCAAAACTATTAAAATCAGTGGGAAAGGAATAAGGAGCTCATTATACCGATGAAGTACTTTGATTTCATTGATGAGAAAATATGAATGAAACATACTTAACAAAATATAAGACAAAATCATATCCATATATAGACATATGTATAGCTATCGCTTAGTCAATTTATATATTTATTCAGATATTGAATATATAAGATTTTTATAGGTTTAATACCTCATTCACTGCACTATACGTACCTTAGTAAACCCTATACTCTTATAGAGATTTAGAGTAACTTTTATGGTTGAGATTGCTATTATAATAATAATCGAAACCTTTGAATGTTAACAGTCTGAATGTTATAGAAACCAATTTTTCATTCCAAATCAAGAATAAAAATAATAAACTTAAGTTAACAAACACAGATACAGTAAACATTTTTGCATAATTACCAAAATATAAAGCATTTATTCAATATCCTTTCTGCTCCTCAAACGTCCCCTGCAACTGTTAATAAATCCGTCATAAAGGTTGCCATGATGAGCGCAATGATTACGTTTTTGGCTTAAACGTAGATCCTGGCGATAATAATTTGGTTGCCTTTGAGTTGCTGTTGATAACGATAAGGACTCATTTGATACACATACATTAGCATACATTCAGTGTTCATGTTTGTGTGTATATGTGTGTGTGTTTGAGTGCATGTGTGTGTTATTAATATGTTTACTGTTATTAAATATGCTTGATGAGTTGAGCAAACAATATTGAATGAAAGCTTCGACATGTTTTCAAGTACAAAACAAAAAACAAAAAACAAAATACAAAAAAAAATATTTGCAAAATAAAATATACAAATTTATAAACAAACAAATATACAAACACGTATGCAAACATGAAGGCGACCCTTAATATTTTCATAACCGAAAGGCAATCGTCCATCAACATAAGCCTAAAGGGCACTTTAAAGCTTACAAAGTATGTGTACAAACGTCATATATCATCGTAAAGTGGCATGTGGCATATGGCAACTGCCATATGAGCAGGCAGCCTTTACGGAAGCGAACGACATTGGCACAACATAGCAAAAGTAAAAAGTTAAAAGTAATTTTGTATGAGATGTCCTTAAATGCGCTGCTTATAAGGACAAAACAAAAAAAAAAAAAGGAGCGCAACTCCAATACAAGGCACAGAAAGTGCGGTGGCGAGAGGAGAGTATAGAGTATAGAGGAAAAAAATTATCAGTTAGAAGTTGATGTAAAGTCATAAGAGCGTAAACTTTTAACCAACATTTTAAACGGTTTTGGCACAAAATTGGCATTGGCATTAGTGACACTGGTAGTGGGAGTCATCAAACATTTAAGTGCCCGGAATCAAGTTGGAGATGTACGAGTTTTGGATTCATGTACTGTTTTGTTTTTTATGTGACATCCTCGTTTAGAGCGTTTAAACCGCCTCATAATGAATCACTTAAGTTCATTAGTGCTTTGCTCTCTGAAGTTATTTGAATCCAGATTATTGGCATAAAAATCATAAAAACATTTTATGAGTGCATTGGCAACATTTTTGGTATTGGCCTCGGCTCCTCCGATGAAAACTTTGTCTGCCATCAGGATTGGGTATGGCACGTTCACATACTACGCTAAGCTATTGTAATGTAATTTTATACATGGGACATGAAATTTTATGACATTGGCAGCACTTGAAAATATTATTTAAATTTTAAGTACTTTTTTGTATAAATGAAATTATTGGATAATAGCAGGGCAACTGCTCAAGTTTTCAGAAATTTTTAATAAAGACATAAAAGCTGAGACAGACAATTTCAAATGAATTTTTGTGTGAAATTTATTATTTGGGCGAATTTTATGCCAATAAACTTGTAAAGTACAAAAGTGGGTTCATAACTTTTAAGCAGAAGTACTTCTAAGAGCCAATAAATAGCAAGTATATTATGTTTTTTCACTTCAAAGAAGTATAAATAAATATATGTAGTATATAAAAAAATATGTAAACCATACTTAGAATAAGCAAAAAGTAGTTAAATTAAATTAAATTTAATAATAATAATGAATTATTATTTAATAACATAATTTTTATAATATAATGAGTATTTTATTTCACTTAATAAAGAAATTGATTCAATAAGTTATATAAAGATATTACCTATATGAAGAGTAAACAAAAATATCTCAACTATTTTCTTGAAGTATTTTCTCATAACTATTTTTTTTCTGACGACGCTTGAGTGCAAATAAGAGATGTTGAGGATTCCCTTAATGGAATCCACATTCCCTTAATGTGAATAGAAGCAATCCTTTCGATCACTGGTTGAATCGCTGGACTGATTTCGAGAGTTTCTTGTGAAGCACACCACAGTATCCTAATGTATGCCTATTTATATAGCAGTAAATATCACGCATACCTTGTTCTTTAGGACAGCCTTGTTCTGTCCATCACATTTTTTGGATAGTGGCGACGTCAGCCTTTTATTTATTGAGAGCTTCTGCCAATTAGATAAAGACACTCTTCCTATAGAGGATTTGGAATCTATAGGAAATCCAAAATTTTTTTTATGGCTTCCTGCTTTTGTGGTCGTTTTTGCCAACCAATTTTTAAATTACTTTTGAGATGGAATTTTTTAATCCAGATCTTGTAAAAATGAGAATATTTTGTTATTGACGTGTTTAATGTAAAATATAATTTCTTCGTTACAAAGTTTAAATTAACAAATTTAATCACAATTAATTTGAAATCCCATTTTTGCTCACTAATTATATTACGTATGCAAAATAGAGCTCATCTCAGATATAAATAGAGCTTTTTCCGATCTATTGTTTTGATTATTCTATAGTTTGCAGCGTTTAGTGATCGATCCACGTTTTTTAAATGGTTATGATTAATATTTCTACTGAATGTTAGAAATAATTGAGCTACTCTGTTTTTAGTTTAAGGTCAATACAGGTAAAATGCTTTAAGCATTTCAATCTTAAATCTTCACACAAAAGTTTTTGAATGAATTTTTCAGTGATTTTACAGGCAAACTATTTCTACTACTTTTACTATTACTTAGAGTCAAATTGTGTTAGCATTTGTAAATAGGTATATGGGTTAGGCTTTAATTAGAGCGTTAGTAAGAAGAAGAGAGGGTGCTTAAGATGAAGTACATATGAGAGCTGTGTGGAATTTCACTAAGAATTGACTGAATCGAGGCAAAGAAACTTAGCCAATTTAATCTGTCGGAGTCAAATTGTGTTTGCATTCGTGCATAAATAGATGCATATGAGCTAGGCTTAGATTAGGATGTTAGTGAGAAAATGAGAGATTACTTTTAATGAAGTATATGTGAAAGCTGTGTTGTATTTGACTAACACTAGTCTGCTTTGAAGTGTAGAAACGTTGCCAATTGAATGTGTCAGAGTCAAAGATCAAAGATTAAAACGGCTCAAATTGCTGTTTACTTTGGGACATGAGAACTGATGAGTGACATGAAATGGCATTCATCTGGTATTTTTGGCTATTTTCATAGAAAAATGAAAAGTTTTTAGATCTTGAAGCATTTGTTTCATATTCAGATAGAAAGCTCACCACGTACTCTACCTCTTACGCATATGTATATATAAATATATGGCTCGACCGACAGACGGGTCATGGCATATATTTCTTCTTCAGTTATATGCTTTAACCTAATATAAATTTTTTAAATATTTAAATGAATAAATAAACAAACTGACTACTTATACACATACATGGAACTACAATTCTAATTTACTTCTATCTAAAAATATTTAAAACTTATTTATATTTCAATCTGGTAACCTTTATGGTCTGTGCGGATAACATTTAGAAGTTTAAAATATGCAAACTTTTTTTTCTGAAATCCCTACAAACTCATAAAATATTAAGGAATCAAAATACTTTTACAGCATAATCAATCAATTTGATAATGCTCTAAGAGTAAAAGGATAATAATCCTTAAAACATTCTAAAACTGAATGGAATACAATGGAGAAATTATAGAAATACCAACAATAAAAGAATTAAATAAGAAGAATTTTTAAAAGATTTTTCATTCCTTTTATTAACATTATTATTCCGGCAGAAGATAAGAACCCAAAGAGCATATTTAAGCAGACCGACGTGCTTCGTTTTAAGCGGTTTCATGTATGGCTGCCAGGACATTCCTACAAGTACATATGTATGTGTGTGAATACACGTGACTGCTTGTATAGTCGTCTACGCCATTCCGAAATTTTTGCAGTATTTTTTTTTTATTCTACAATTTTAGTGATTTTTTTTTGCCTTTAGTGAAGGCAAAACTAACGACGACTGCAGCAGATCATTAAGTCTCTTTCAGTCCGTGCAACATATGAGTACTTTTTACATGACGTCTAAGAAATGAAAGTAGTACAAAGTTTACACAAAAAGTAAAAAGTAGTAGAACACATTTTTATTTTGTTCGGTTTATTTTTCTACTTGGAGTTTGTAGATTTTATTTGCCGATAACCTCCGCAATTACAAAATATCAAGTAACATGTAACTCGCACATGTACCGAATTTGCAGATGAATTTAGATTAACAGAAGATAGAATGCGAGGCGCTCCTATTTAATTTTGCCAAATATAAGAATTTGCTTTTTCTTCGCAGTTTTAGTGAAAAATTTTAAGTAAAAGTAGAAAAAAAATTTTTTATTTAACTTATATCTCAACCACATGTATCTCAAACACAAACAACTGCTAACTTTTACTACTGACTTCTGGATTTCATATGGGCGCATTTGGCTCATCCTCGGTGCGCTCATGTCGAAGGTTCTGGTATCTTAGTTCCGAAAAGGAAATTCAAACAAAACACAGTAACTTTATTTAGCTTAAGTATGTTTGCGGTTTGTCTGACCTTTTTTTGTATAAAAAAAAAATTTGTTTTAATTTTTTCTTTCTCTTTTTTTTTATTTTAATTTTTATATTTTATTTCTTAATATTTTTATCTTGATTTATTTTTTTTGTTTACTTTTTTTTGGTTGTCTTTTGAAAATGAAAAACAAATTCAGCTTAAGAAAGTATAAAGTTAAGTGTGTTAATAAATGAAGAAAAAAGGTTTTTCCTCACTTTTCATAGAGTTTTGCCGAATTCTGTGAGATTTCAAGATTAAAGGAATATCTCAGAACTTTTTGTAATTAAAGTGAATTTGTTATTTATGAAGCGCCTTTAAAAATGAACTCTAAGTTTTTTTTGTTTGTTCTTTCAATGATGAAGAATTAAAGAAATTCTTAGAAATTTAATCTTTTACTGAGATTTAGGAAAATACAAATTTAATATTGCAAAATTAATCTTATTTAATTTTCTTCTTTCGTTACAGGTAAGTCAATCAAAGGTATTTACTTATAGTGCGAAAACAGAATTTGAAGTAATTATAGAGATTAAGATTAATTAAGTAAGTAAATTAGTTTTAATGATAAATGTATTATATAACAGAATTAATTTAAGAAACAAAAATTAATCGGAGGTTATGGGACTCGACGACCTATATAAGTAACTTTCCCTTGTGTTCATATTTAACTTTAAAAATTTGATCTTACTTGCTTAGGAGTCGTTAACATAAGCTATGTTGTGGAGTGTATTAAACTTTGTGTAATGTTTAATATATAACATATATCGAGCGCCTCTAAACAACAAATCTTCGACATGGGAATATACATTTACGCAAAAAATTTGTTTGATATAAGACTAAATACTTTATATGCGAATTGATAATAGTTTTTTACTGCTGAAATGAGTATTATTAAATTAAAAGCGTAATTCTTCAAATATTTAGAATAATTAAGAAAGTTATCGAGAACTTACAAACGTTACTCCTTACTTGCATGACATATGTCTTATCAGTCTTCAATTATCCTAATCACTTCAATATAAACATATAAACTTAAAACGTGAACAAACGGAATTACGAGATAGTCAACAACATCATATTGGACCTCATCACCGTCGATTTGACTTACATCTCAGGAAAAAATTTTCAAAATTTTTTTTCCCAACAAAAAAGTGTTAAAGGGTTGATCAAGTCTCATTGAATGTCTTCCTAATACGCAATGATCTGTTAGCACAAGTACTACACTAATTGATTAGGTTCTGCTTTAATTGAAATAGCTGACTGATGAAAATTTGGTCTAAATTCAAGATCAGATGAGTCTTGTGGGTTCCCAAAATGACAAATAAAATGACAGCATTTACAAAAATGTCTACTTCATTCAGCAACATAGTTTTCAAGAATGGTACAATCAGAATAGAAGAATGTTCAGAAGAACAGTTTATCCTTGGACTCAAGATAACTTCCATTTTCGTTAATCTTTTAGTCGTTGGAGCAAAATGTGTTTCATAAAAGTATTTCTTCTAAGTCTGCAGGAACCGTTTTGATTCTGAACTGAGGCATGCGTGATTAGACAAATAAATCAAAGAATAATTCATCTTTATTATTATGGACTTGAGATATGGTGTACGGTCTTACTGCAGTAACATTTTTTTTATTATTTTTTCGTGGTCGCCGTTGTTCTCAGTTTTTTTATTCGAGTGCTCCAATAACGCTATATAATAAATTATGTAAATCGTTTCTTCTTTTTTAATATAATCGACGAATAAAATATAAGAATGAACACAGTATACTTACTTAATTAATAGATAGAAAGCTGAACAAAGGTTGTAGTATTTTCATTATTTCAAGTCTAAATTCAAAAAATAGTTGGTTCTGAGAGAGTAGAATTAATTGGCATGAGATATATAACTTGAACCCAATTGCACTGTTATTGTGCAAATTTATTCCATTTGTAAAAGCGTCTATGATTAATGATTAATCTAATCTTCGATTAATGGTAAAAGTCTGTGGTTAGTTAATGGTGGTAGTCTATGTATTTGGTGGTAGTCTGTGGTTTACAATGGAAATCTCTGGCTTATGGTGTGTGTTTGAGCGAGAGAGATATATTAAAAAGCCTTCTTGTTTCGGTAAACTCAAATAGTGAGAAAAAACTGAAATGCAAAATAAAAATAAAAGAGATAAACATATTGAGAGAGAACTTGAGTAAACTAATTACTTTGAAGTTAGTTTTGACTGACTAAAAACTTAAAAATAAACAGGAAAAACAACGTTTAAGACCCACTATTCAATCAGTTTCTGTCTAGATAGTTGAAAAATAATAATATAAAAGAGATAATAGTTTTAATATTTGAGAGGACTGACACTGAAAGAGCTATGGCACTAAGTGTTCATAGCTCCATTTTTTTAAGAATGACGTGAAAGTAATGTAAATGCATTTCGAATTATTTATTATTAGTGTGTTTCTTTAGATTTATTTATTTACCCAGTTAACCAATAACATTATCAATTTTAAGAACAAAATATTTTAAAGATTTGAAAATTGTATTATAATATAATTATAATATATATAATATAATTGTAATGTATTATAATTTAATAATATTGTTTGAAGAAACATTTGAAATTAATTTTTTTAGCGCACACCAAAACACTTGTACTCAACGTTATATATTAAAAATGCTTTATAGTAGCACTTTTGTTGAAATGATTTTAGTAACTGAAGTTAAAGAATGAAATAATCGACAGCTGGCGCCCCATGGCATAACATAGAGATAGTCGCGCTGTCATACATTGGGGTGTGGGTTCGATTCCCACCAAGAGGCCTGGTGGTTGGTTGGTTGGTTCCTTGTGAGAAAAAGATACAAACAATGATGAAAATAATGATGAAAATGAATAAAATAATGACAATGAACAAATGCAAAGTAAATTGAAAAAAAAAAAAATGAAGAATTGGTACAAAAAAAAAAAAAAGAAAAAAAAAAACTTCAAAGGTTTTTTTTTTTAAAGATGCCGGTATTAGTAGTATTAGTATAGAAGTCAGCACCAACTAATAGTTAATGTTGACAACTGTATAGAAGTCAACATTAATTATTATAAGCAAAAAATATAGTTTCTTAAAATAGCATTGACATGTTTAACAAATTAGTTAGTAAAAAGTAATCATATATTATCATACAAATAGTAGTATATATATTACTATTTCATATTATATGTATATATATACCATATATTCTAATAGTGTTCTTAAATTACTTTTAATTAAATTTTATTATATTAATATAAGCCAGATTTTCTAAGAACAATTTTTACGTCATGTATATATTTTTAATATAATAAATTTAATGTTAATTTTTTCTTGCCGAGAATGACTCGACTTTATGACAAAAAGAAACTATTTAAAAGTTAGATAGATTCGAATATCAAAGAAAAGACAAAGATAAAAATTTTATTTAATTTATTGAAATTCGTTTGACCATACAATGCTATTTCGAGTATTGCCAAGTACTCATCATTAGTAGTCTTAGGAAATAATCAAATTTCTTAATTTGCTTGTAGTCCGTTTATAATTTGTTCGTATATATTTAATTTAATATATTTATTTGTTTACCATTACCGAAAGCTTGCCTAGTTTTTATCCTAAATCGATTGCTTGTAAACAGTTGTATATTTTTTTCTTTTAATTAATACAAATTTGATAAAAACTATAGATTTATATTCAAATCTATAAATAAAATAACAATTATAAAACGATTAGCAATTTTGTTAGACAGAATATTATTTAACTTAAAATTAAAATCTCATCAACATTGTGAACTTTAACAAATAAACAAACAAATATTCAATATGATAACAAGGACCTGAATAGACATGCGCTCCTATACTCTTACATTTCAACAAATAAATTACAGAAATTAACATAGCAAAGTGCAGACATGTTAATCAAATCCAACAACAACAACATCAACAACAACAATGACAAACACAAATGAAATGTAACTAATCAGCAATAGAACAAGCAAAACACAAATTTTAACCTTTGATAACAGTACCAGCAATAACAGCAATAACAACAATAACAGCAATGATAGCAATAACAGAATTAACAATAGTAACAGTGAGAACAACAGCAACAACAAGAGAATATCAACAGGCCGCATTGGAGCTTATCAAGAGGAAAACATCAAACTGACAACAGTTGCATGAATCGTTGAGTCCAAAAGGCAAAGGCAAAGGCAAATTACTTACGCAGTAGACACGCACATTAACAATCAAAATGAAATAAATAAATTTTCTACAAAAGCAAAATTCAACTAAAAACAACAAAATTACAGCGATTATCGTAATCGCTAAACATTAAAGTAATTACGCCGGACAACCGAAACTAACATGATAAGCTCTAATAGATGATGTTTGTGTATGCAAAAGCGAACAAAAGTGAACAAAACTGCTCCAATGCTCCTTGGCAATGATTAACTGCGCACTGCGTTGCTATTCGTGCAAGGACCTTGCACAACAGAAATTCATTTATCTGACAGATACTCGTACTCCCACATTGGCCAACCAAAGAATTTTGTAACTTTATTATTGAAATAAATTAAAAGCACTAAATTAACAAAAAAAAAAAACAAAAACTCAAAATATACTAAGTTTAAATTTTAATTTACTTCCGTCTTTTATTTTATTTTTGTTTTTTATTTTGTTTTTTTTTTTAGCAAAAATAAAATAAATTAGTTAGAGAAAATTTTCCTTGAGTGTTTTCCTTGAGATGAAATATCAATTACAGTCGCAAGCAAAGTAAGATAAATGATGACCAAATTGATATGTTCCTGCAAAATTGTCAGTTGCAGTGGAAAAACTTTTCAAACTTTTCATTAAAAATTTATTAAAAATTTTTTATTAATCAATATGAAGTTTTCTAAACTTCCTAGTTAATAAGTAAAATTTATCAACGAATCGCATAAAAACAATAATAAATTTATTTTGTCAAAGTAATAATTGAATAATGGAAAATATAAGAACAGTCCATAAATTTATAGACAAGCATAAGAATATTAATAGCTGAAAATAATATATAAAGATAAATAGAGCGAAAGATCTAGTACCAGTTACTTATTGTTGATCAACTTCATCCTGGAAAGGGAAGTTTTTTAGCATGTCTGCGGGTGTGTGTAGACATTTTTTGTTCACCAGCCTCAAAAAAAAAAAAAAAAAAAAAAAAATTATTGTGAATATAATAATGTTCCTATTGTGAATTAATTGCACTTTCATGTATGAATTTATAATAAATAACACTTTATTTTATTTCGATTAACCTAAAATGGATTTTAATAGTAGTAATAGTAGTAATAAGAAATTACTATAATATAGTGTCAATATTCTTGGCCATCAAATATTCTATGTATCCATTTCAAACCTCTCGGATAGCCAAACTTCCATTAGATCACTTATAGGCACTTCAACCACAGCAATTCTAACTCAAAACTGCCGTTCTTCTCTCACTGCTGTGGTTTCCTGGTAATAAGGATGTCTTGAGCAATTACAGGGCGGATGAGCTTTCCAAGGCAGGAGCTCTTCTTCCTGACATTTATTTCCACTTACTACAGTTAAATTGGAAATTAAACAAAAATGCCTGAGCATAGCCAAGCGGTACTGAGCTGATGAGCCCCAAATATCCAGGTTGACTAATTTGATTTAATTTGATCTAATTTAGACAAGAAACACATTAGTCAGCTACTTTAACTAAGGCGCAACCTGTTCAGCAACATGATATCTGTGCTGACGGGCCACTGCGAAGTAATAAGGCATGCTATAAGATTGGGTCTACCCTACAATGACTTTTGTCGAAGCTGTGGCTCTGAAGATGAAGAAAAGACCCTGATCTATCACAGATGTCAGTGCTTTTATTTAGCTAAGAGTGCTTTTATTTAGAGGTCACCGACCTAACCGAGCTGTCATCCTGTAATATTAAGTACCTAGCCAGATTTATAGAACTGTTAGGTTCGTTTTCCTTTACGTAATGAGAGAGTTGTTACCTTTTTCGGCGTTGGTTGTATACTGATTTGAATCTATGTACGTACTAGTGTTGATCCTGTAGTACCACAATGGAGCATCATTTGAACTCAAGTGGGGTTTTTGAAAACAAGACCGCCACTCCAACCTGTCCTTCAAGTACTTTAATTGATAGTACTAAATTATTAAAATATTGTTTCATACGGAGTACACATGTCAGTTTTCAACTTTAGGAGGGGTTTAAATCTCTCATAATTTCTAAACTACAACATAACAATGGACTTCAGCACAGTGTTTGAATTTATGAAAGCGACTGAGCATTTATATTGAAATATAAACATTTTGATGATAATATGTAGCATTTATACTTCATAAGCGTGCCTGAAGGAGTAGTTTTAATTTTAAATTTTAGATAATTTTATTTATAGTTAGACAAGATCCTGATATGTTAAGATGGGAATCAGACCCAATTAAATTCCAAAGCTAAGATAAATTGATTCTGCTTACTTAATGGTACTGCAAAACATCTTATATGAACTCTTATTTGTTTTTTTTTTTTGTTTTTGTTGTCTTACTATCTACCAAGCCAGAATTTTATTTTTAATACTAAAGACCAAGAAGTTTCTATCAATAACATATACACATATATATGTGGAGTGCTTAACTTATTAGCCAGCTATTTTCTACAGGATTTGTTTTTATTGGCATCCTTGTATTATTTTACTTACGTTCACATTAAGGTACTTCATTGAAGTTTCTTATGCAGTTAAACGTTTTTCTTCCACTAAGTTTCTTTTTTAATATTGGAACTTTTTTCAATTTTCCTACTTTTAAATTATTTTTTTTTTGTTTTAGTCTCTCCCATGTTTTACGTGTGGAACGAAGTTATAAGTCAAAGGACAAAGTTTACGCTTTAGAATTGAACTTTTATTCAACTTTTGAGCTAAAACTTCGTTGACTTTAATGTCTTCGATGTACCATCATAAATCAATAGAGATGGTGAATGGTGAATGGCGTTGGTACTTGTTGTTGGCAGTTTTTTAAAATACCGAAGTGTAGTAGCTCATAGCAGCTCAAGGTATTTACTGGATTTACTATATTCTTAGTATTTTTCTAGTCGGATTTCTCTTTTACTTAGCATATATTTATCTTTGTTATAACAAACTTTAATCCATTTGCATATACCTGAGTTCAAAGTAAACTCCACATAAACTTGAAGTAAATTTTAACTTCTGCTTTTTTGTTTTGCTTTGGGAGAAAGAAAAATAAACTTTCTAGGGAAGTTCAAATGTTTATAGATTTTATCTATTGAAATTAAAATATGACGAAGACTTTAGTATTATCTTATATATCTTAATAATCTTGAAAAAATTGCATTAGAAATATATATTTACTTAATCATTAATCTCTCTTACGAGAATTAATATGTCATATTTAATTATATTTATATCATTAACTTAAAAACCTTTTCTTCATGAAATAAGTATCCTGTTATAGGAATGCTTTTTTTTAAAAGCCCCAGTGTGAGACTTGAACCGTTTAAAACCATTTCTTAGGAACGAGTGGAGAAAATTTCCGTAGCAAGCGAAAACTTCCAGTAATCTGGGAAGAGAGATGTGAGCTAGAGGCTTAATACCTAGTGGATTAGATTTATTTTAGCCATAAGCATGAGTGTTGCGCAGGTAGATGGCTAATAGGTAGAGGGGAATGGGGATACTTACATCAAAATTAATTGTATTTTTATCATCATCATTTTCTTTTTGTTAAGAATTTGTATTTGTAGATATGAGAAATCTTCTCTCTTTTTATTAATTAATTTTTAACTTTTTCTTCTACTTCTTTTTCTGCAGAATCTAATTCTCTTGTACTAGTAAAGAAAGCTATTTTGATTCCGTACTGCTTGTGATTGTAGTAAATAGTTGATTACATTTAAAGCACCTGGTCTCTGGTTGTATTTCATTTTGTAAATTAGTGTGCAGTTGTGAAGGGAAAGGCCCAGCGTAGCTCTATGTTTTTCGTCAATATCCGTTACAATATTTATTTAGATTCTTCCTTTATCCGTTAATTCGCTAAGACAATCCGTTTTGATTTCACATTCTAATTGTGTGTAAAAAGTTGCTCACATTAAAACTAACCAGACACATTGATAAATGCAAGTATTTGCACAATACAAATTTTAGTAATATAGCTAAGTGAGTTAAAGAATAGAGTACCCAAAATCTTAAGCTTGGTACTGGAAAGACACAACGGCTGTTTCGATTTCGTCTACTTGTGAAAAGAGCTTTATACTCTTCTTATAAACATTTTGTTTATTCAATAGTCTTAATGTGTTCATGTTGATAAGAAGACTTTTCCACAAATAGAATGTGGTATAGTAATGTCCTTTTCAGTGATTAAAAATAACATATTTTTACCATTTTTTTTCGTCTTCGGTTTGGTGAATTCCTTTGATTAAATTATAATATTTATCAGGTTTATGAATAAAAAATAAGAGTAAGCAAATTATAGAAATTATATCTTTTTTTTATAAAAAAATAACCATATTTTCTTGCCAACAGAAAAATATGAGCCACATTAAAACTAGACGAAGACTCATAATATCAAGTTTGCTGGCATTTACTAACGCAAATGCAGCAGCTCGGCCAATGCTGACAGCAGCACGAAAACAGATGAAACCATTAAGGCAAAATGGCAAAGCAACCACAACTGTAGCGCCTGGGTTTATGCAACGATTTAGCAAAATTTGAAAAGTGCTGCGGTGAAAGTCAAAAATGTTGCAGCTGCAATTAAATGCTGTTGCTGACGCGTCTGTTGATATAACAATTATATTGGCTGCTAGATTGCCAGATATAAACGATGTTAAATAGAGCAAACCAAAGCAAATAAATGAAGAACTCACAAATAAATATATTAGCGAATGCTGGAACGAGTGTTTAAGTGAATGAACGAATTAGCTGACAACTTCTGTTAATGTCAGCTTCTTTAGCAAACCAAATTTATCTTCATCATTTAAGCTGCATTTACTAATAAAATTGAAGTTGCTACAAATTACGACAGCTATTCAAAATGTACGATGACTTCTAATTATTTAAACTTTTCAGCCATTTCATCAACAATTTTCTGGCTGAAAACTACAAGTGAATGGCAGAACTTTATAATTTTTCATATTTACGCGCAGACATCCAAGTTTGTATAAATTTTCAAGATAATTCCGTACATTGGTGTTTAGCAGTCAAGTTTTAAGTTCACTACTTTCTGTACGGTTTAAGTTAGCATAGTTGAAGGTGCAAAAGTTGTTAGAAGTTGCAATGAATTGACAAAATTACTACTTGAAGCGATTGAAGAAAGTATTTGACAGCGGAGACTGCAATAGTTTTGCGGTACAGATAACGTTTTATTGTCTTTCATAAGTTTGTAGTTAAATCTTGAGCTAATGTGTAGCTTATCTCAGCAGTTAATTGGTATTTCTGCAATAGATTTGCATTCAAATCAACACTACAATGTGTACCGACTACTGTATCGATACACAGTAGAAGTAAAGGAAATATTTTTAATGGAATTGTTGTAAGAAATTGTGTTAAATATTCCAGACTTTATTCAATTAGATCAAATATAGATTAACTGCTTGTACTAATAGATATATAACATATTGTGGCTTCATAGATATAACTTCAAGCGATAACTCAACGCTTATATTCTTAAGCCTGTGGTCGGTACAAATATAATAAAAACAAATCGTTTTGACATTCCGACAATCATAACCTCACACAATGACACAGTTTGAGTGGTAATCTATTGCACCAAAGCTAACTAACAACAAATAATGGTTCAATGTGATACCGTGAATAAGACACTCGCCCTATGTCAGTGATCTGTGCTTCTGTTCTAGTTGACGTCACAAAACAAAAAAAAGATTTGTATATATAAACTGCCATATAATATATTATTTACTAAATTGAATCCATATACATTTAAGTGCTAGCTAACTGTAACAAAAACAGACAAAATAATCAAAAATAGCTTCGCACATATGGCACCAAGCCCAGGAAATACAAAAATTAATTATTATGAAAACCGTTTAATCGCTTATAAAAAATAAAACGTTTCTGTATATTGTTTATTCATACATATATAGTAAATTTGATAATATGAATTTTTTAAATGTTGTAAAATAGCACATTGGCATTTATCATATGTACATACATATATAGACTGGGTTTAGTTAATCTATTTGAATGCATGTGACATATATTGTTGATATATGTTGTTGTGAAAAATAATTCAAAGAAGAATAGTCGCATAAAAAGGCTGAGCGCTGATACTATTTCTTACGGTTCATCTTTTTTAACCATTTGTCGCTGCACAGTGAAAAGCTCTAGATATGCTTATTTACAGTACTATTTTCAGTGTAGAATTTCAGTTGTAGTCGAGGTTGTATACGATGCCGCCACAGACCTATTAGTCTCTAGCTATTACAAAAAAAGACCCACCTTTTCGGCATTATGTAGAATGGCAATGCTTTTATAACTGATTATAGATCACTAATAGGCCTACTATTGAACTTTCTTCATTAAATTGAACTTTCCTGTAGACATCATACAAAATAATTTCAATGCTTTTTTAGCTGGTCGAATATTTAATTCGATTAGTTCTTAATTATAACAAATAAAGTGAAAGCTTCTTGTACCAACCCCTTTTTCTCAATTCAAAAGAGTTGTGCAAGGTTTGTTCATAAGATGGAGACACTAAACAAGTTTTAAATATTTTTTGAAACCCAGTTTAAGAACAATGTTTTTTGAAATTAGAATCCGGACTCTGCATGTTGTTGTTATACCACACCCATGTAGCGTCATTTAGGCAGTATATATAATGCATATATGTAAATATGAAATAATAGAAATTATTGACTGGTCTAATGCTGTCTTTAGATTATTGTATCTAAACCGATAAATATGCAACAATATGTGTCATTTTTCATACAAAATCCATACAAAATCCAATCAAAATATATTTTCAAAATCTATTTTAAAAACGTAATGGAAAAATTTTTTTAGTTTAAGTGTGAATATAATTTAACTTTAGTAATTACCAATCAGAAAAATTTCACTATAAAAATATTCATATTGAATTATTTTGGCCCACTACAATTCACTACTTTGTTAGAAATATAAATATGAAAGGAACAAAAAAGCACAAAAACACAGATATGAAATAAATAAAAAGAAGACAATAAAAGTTAAATGAACAGTCCATATATGATCCCAACAAAAGATAAAAGTTATGTCAATACATAAAAGTTGTAATAAAACTGTAAAATAAACTCAGTGTAGAAAGACACTTGTAAGCCATTTTGTCTTTTGTGTTCGCAGTTTTGTTAGTGTACCACAGTTTTATAGATGAAGCACAAAAACAAACACAAATAAAATTGAACAACAACAGCTCCCAACCGATAACAGAGCACAACAAAAACAATACCGAACAGTGTGGAACTTGATTTTTATGTTATTATTTTTCCATACTGGGTTTTTTAAAGTTGTTTATTCTTACTTTTTTTTGTTTCTGTTGTTTTTGTTGTTTTTATTACATTTTGATTTTATTTGAATTTTATCTTTTAACTGTGAGGGCATAAATTGCCACTTAACACTTCATGATGAAGTTGTAGTATTTGTTTAGAAACAATATAATATAAAAATAAATAAGCTGTGTTAAGCTTTTATTTTATAACATTTTTAGGAGTGGGGACCAAAGGGCGCCATATAATTCAAAACGGTGTTTAAATCGAGTCCTATTCAAGTTTAGGAATTTTCTGCTGGTAATCGTTATATCTTTCCATACATCGCTATATATTTATTATATATGAAAAATGCGTCAGACTGCACAACATAAACTACAATGTCAGTGAAATTGTTTAACTATTTTGAATGACTCCTTCCATCATATTCTACTTAAATACCTTACTTTGTTATAATATTTATCAAACCAGATTTACAAATTAATACATACTTAATCGCAGTAATTTTAGTTTCTACAATAAATGCGAATTTAATTTGTATAAAAAAACTATACTTCTCTTAATAAAAATAATGTATTTCTTACTTTCTTATTTCTTAATGTATTTCGTACCACCTTACAATATCTCATCATTCTCAGTTATAATTTGAAGTATAAAAATTTCTTAAAAATATCTTGCATAATTTTAGATGTAATAGCCTTTTATTTATAAATATTTTCCTCTGCTATTGCCGACATTACCAAATTTAAACACTTCGAAATATATAATTCGTAACCATTACTTTCTGAAAAAAAACCCCAAACTATAATATTTCACAAAACAACAATGCACTATATCTTTGTACAGAAATTTATTTTTATGCCGGAGGAAACTGGGTTGATATCTGGAAAACAAAATCTGAGGACGTCAAAATTACACTAAAATAACATTTAATTGAAGTAAATAATAAAGAACAGTGAATAAACAAACGTATCTTTATCAATAATACAATTTCTCTATTCTATAGGCTGGAGGATTTTATTAATGCCGATTTTATTTAGAAAAAAATGGAAGACTTTAAACGCACTGCTTATGCAAATAGGCACAATTATTAGATTAAAAAAGTCCTACGAAATGTGGTCATACAACCTCCGAAAGAAGTTTATCCAACAGTTCAAATAATGCTGATTTTAGAAATAAAACCAAAGAAACATAATAATTTCATTATGTTTTTTAACTGTGCACAGCAACTGGTAGTTCACATCTGGGATTAAAGAGAATTATTGCTTAAATTTACGTAGAATATAGAAATAACATTTATTTCAAGATATATTTTAAATAGCTTTAAATAAACAATATTCGAACTCTTTTTAATGAATGTAGTAATTCCGATATTTAATAACAAAAAGTAAGCAGGCAGCTCAAACAAGCTGGCATTTAGCTCTCTAAGTCCTTTTCAATACCAGTGAGAAACAAGTGATATAGAGTTGTAGTTCTAATAAGCAATTTTAGTAAATAATTACACTTTTTTGATCCCTATGACATAACATTATAAAACGTATTTATTAACTTCATATTTACCACTTTATACTTAACGGAGAATCTTATACTCTTGATTTAATTCAAAACATATGAGAATTGTAATTATATAAGTAGCAGAAGTTATAACATACATAAGCAATGCCGTATGGGATTTTACAACAGATGTGGGAGTTATGAACTCTTTATATTTTTTAAATTGCTTTATAATGTCATTAGACATTAGTTCTAGTTCTACACTAGAACTTCTGTAGTTAGCCTGTGAAAAACGTAATAAAGTGATTTCCAGCGAATTTTAATTGGTTAATTCAAAGCAAGTGGTAAGAACATAAATAATGGTAATTAAACTATATGGTGACTAAATGAAAACTGTGTCAAACTAAACAAGTTCTGTAAATTTGTGCCGAATCATTAAAGATATGTTTGGCTTGGTATTGCCATGACAGAGCACAACTTAATTTCTGTTGGTCAATTCTAGTTGTTTCTAATTGATTATTTTGCTAAAGCGATTAAGTTGTGAGTAATTAAGCAAATTAACCATTGAGCTAAGCTGCGGCAACTTAAAATAGATAATTTTCTTCTAATCCCTTCGAACACTGAACATAACCTTGTTTGACGGCAATATCAGTTTTTAAATATCTCCTACTCTGATCTCCTACTCTGATCTCTTACTCAATTCATTTTTCATAACTCTTAAAGTTTCGTTATAAGAATAATTCAATTCCATTGCGGTTTTGTAGCTTTTCAGTAATTGTAGTAAGGTCTATCGATTTTCTTTACTATATACATAATCAAAGTGTGAACATCGTACGTCTTTGCGACGCCAGTTGTTTTTATATAATTTCAAACTGTCATGTGGTTGACGTTTAGTGCTTTTGCTGTCTCCTGACAGATTGTAAGTCAATTTTCTATATCAGCAGCATTATTTTATAGAACATTTTAGTGACTAACAGACTAAGGTGAGCTGTCGTAACAATCCGTTCCCAAGTTTCAGCCTGACAGCGGAGTGTTTCTTTGACATAAAAATAACCGGAACCGAAAACAACAAAGCACTTGGTTTTGTTCATTTTCCAATCAAAATATCGTTTTACCCCAGCGACAAATTATACAACTGCTTACATACACAGAGGGATGTATCCTGTAATACCATTTTTCAAGCACGCATTTCTTTCATATAATGGAGTTAGTTTTGCCAGATATATGAATACCAACACCATCTGGTGACAAAAAAGCGTGTATACTTTTCGTATTATCCAATATCTACTAAAACTTAATCAAGCTGAAAATTAATTTAAATTTTATTTCCTTTGAAATTTATTTCTCTTTTGATAAACAAATTCCTCTATGCGAAATATGAAAAATCTATGCAAATTAAAACAATATTTCAAAATCTTATTTGAGGAAAAATTAAAAATTAAATGAAGTACAAAATAAATTCAATTACCATTTTCCGGAAAATAAAGAATTGCCATTATTTATTTTTTGTCCTTTTTATATTAATTAACAAACAAGAAACATTTTTCTGCACGAAAGGAACGGGGAATATTAAAAATGTGCTTAGAATTTGCCACTAATTGGTTTGTTATGTGCTCGAGCCTAATTAAGAAATTCAATTGACTTTATGACTTCCTTCTGCTCTTCCCCACCCACTGCCAATTTAAATTGTGCTGGCATTAAAAATAAAATGCCAAAATGTAAATTTCGGTTAAAACAATCAGTGCCAGCAGAAACCTCAGTAATGACTAATAAAATTTGGCACAAAATCTTCAAGGAAACGAGTATATGTGCCATAAGAAAGAAAAAGAAAAAACCGAGAACCCCCTAAAAAATAAAACAGAAAAAAAAAATTAATAAATAAAATAAAAAACCAGCAATTAAAAGTGTTATCATAATTGTTTAGCAGATTTTGCGCCTTTTTAATAGCACCATTTGGTCCTTTTTTCCTAAGAATTTTGTATTGCAAGTGCTTCAACATTTCCTGGATATCCTTCTAAGTCATTTAGCGATCTTGTGCCAAAATTTTGCACCTAATGTAAGTAAAAAATAATGTAGTTTAATTAAAAAATAAAGAGGATGAAATATAACAACAACAGCAACATTGGCACATATTAGGGGTCCATTTTGCCCTTGGGTAATATTCCTTTCCTCATATCTCAAGAAAAAATTTTCACAGGCAATGCAAAAAAAATGCTTCTTTGCATTTTAATTAGAAGAATACCAAAAAAATAAAAAAAAACATATATTTTTAAAAAAATATGGAAGAAAAAAAAATTCAGTTAAATGACAATGAAAAGGAAAATTAAATATTGTTTACACAGGACAAGAGCTTTTTTCGTAAGGAGACTAAAATAAATGAAGAAATTTTCTTTAGTATATTTAAAAAATTGTACAAAAAAAAATTGTACAAAAAAAAAATAAAAAATAAGACAAACTTATTTAATGACATAAATATTGGCACAACGTTAATATTTTTCTCACTTAGGGACCGCAAAAGGATAAAAAGCAGCGCAGGATTCCTTGGCAAAGTGTGCGGTTGAGATAACACTAACGCTTGCAAGAGTTTATCCTTTTAATCGGTTCCATAGCGAAAAAATAAAGGAAGCTGGTGAATGGGAAAAGTGCTGCAAAAGACCACTACTCTGTTTAACGCAGAAAAATTAAAAGCAGCAAAAATTAAGTGTGAAAAAAATAATCGCCAAACATATCCTTAGGTAAAGAAAAATCAAATAATTATGTCAACTTCAGCTGGGTTCCTTGTATTCTTGAAATTAAAAGAACTACGGTTTACGTAGGAATACAGAGTGTAAGGTTTAAGCCCATAACGTGGGAAGATGAGTGATGTCTTTATTGTGAGATACAAAATAATATTCCAAAAAAAAACTTTATATGTTTATGTTTCGAAAAGTAAGAGGGGAAATATGTGGGATAGATATGTGATTCTTCATAAGTGGATATAACATTTTTAAATATCTAAACAAAATTTCTGAAAAAATATCATATTCATTGATATTAAGTTAATAAAACTAAAATGAATATATTTAAAATATAAATATATATTTTATATATATTTAAAATAAATGTATAGTAAAAGAGCACTGATGATGATTATTTGGCAATATTCGATTTAATTCAATTTATTAAAAGCAAAAATTTTGTTGTTGTAATTCACTACTATTCCAAAAGTTTTTTATTTTAAAATAGTTTATATAAAAAATTTTTTTTTTCGTTATGACTGATTTTTTTAATTGTAGTTTAAATGTTAACTTTAATTTTTTTTTACTTTTTTAATTTCTTTTAAGTCTTCAGTTGAAATTTTTAATAATTTTTATAATTATTTAAAACATATCAAGTACTTTTAATTATATTTCAGAGTATTTCATCTTATTTACATTTTAGTTTAAAAACAATATAATATTTGCCATTGTTAAGACTAATATCATAAGTCAACTTATGTACATATAAATAAATTACAAAATGTTTTTATATTGATATATTTTATTTTACTTAATTTTTTTTAATATTATTTAATTTTATTTATTTTAACATAATTTAATTTTATTTAATTTTATGACATTCTATTCTGTTTTATTTTATTTTATTTCATTTTATTTTATTTTATTTTATTTTATTTTACTTCACTTTATTTTATTCTATCTTATTAAATTTTATTTAATTTTATTTTTATATTTTTTTATTGTCTTTCATTATTTTATTTTGTTGTATTTATCTTTTTAATTTATAGTTTATATAATCTTTTTAATTTTAAATTTAATTTTAATTTCATAATCTATTTTACTATACTTATTATAATTATTTATTTTAATAAAAAAAAAATATTTTATTTATATATTTATTTTTAATTATTTTATTTTAGGTACGTTAATTATAATTATTTATTTTCTTTTATTTTAACTTATTTTATTTTTATTTCATTTTATAATTTTGTTCAATATTATTAATAATATTTATTTATTTTATTTATTTTATTTATTTTATTTATTTTATTTATTTTATTTATTTTATTTATTTTATTTATTATATTTATTTTATTTATTTTATTTGTTTTATTTTATCTTATTTATTTTATTTATTTTATT
>NC_051847.1:219079266-219098713 GCF_002237135.1 Teleopsis dalmanni
GATAAATGTTACAAAATATATTGGTACCAATGCCTTCTAGTGACAAGAAACACCAGTTACCAGTTAAAAGCTTTATAATTATACAAATATGTAGAACGGCTTGGAGCTAGACTTGACCTACCCTGTGGTATCTCCTGTAATGCGTGTCTACCAGCTCTCGAAGAAAGTACACCAGAACACCTGATGTGTCTATGTCCATGTTTGGTCAGAACTAGGTTTAAGTTTCTGGGGGCCCTCTTCTTCAACACACTCGGCGATATTTCTAGCATTAGCATTGACGAGATTCTTGCCTTTATAAATATCTCTGGCTGGTTCTAGCTTGACCTTCTCTCTAGTACATACTATTACGAGGCTTTGTGGATTCAAAACGTATTTTTTAGCTAATTGAGAAGGACTCGTTGCTCCCTCTACCACAACTAACTAACTAACTATACAATTATATTATAAAATTATAATTGTACAAACTCGTATAATATAATGGCAGGGCACGAGTTTAACCCTTTGTTATTGTAGTTTCAAAAAAATTATTTAAGCATAATTAAATATAAGAAATGGGCACAATAGACCTTACAGTCGCAGTACTACATCTCACATTATTAATGAAATATAAGAAATAATTCGAAGACTACTGATGATGAATATTTGGCAATACTCGAAGCAGCTGTGTGGTTAGCCAAAAACTCAATTAAATAAATAATGTGAAAAGAATATTTGTTGTTGTAGTTCACTACTTTGTCAGAGGTTTTAGAGAAGTTCTAATAAAATTATAGTATGATTTTAGTTTAATTCGGCGCAGTCATAGGATTCGTTTTTATAAAACACAGAAATTAATTTGATAAAATTACAAGAACAATACAAGTCAAGTACGAGGTAGATTCCAGTTCTTAAAGAACATAACTTTGTGCTAGAAATTTAACAGAGCACTGGTTTAGCTTTTTTAGTAAAAAAAATTTGTATAAATATATTAAACGCCTTTAAATAAGCTAGTTCCAAAGACCTTTGTTAATACGTATTTAATAGTTAAATATTATCATACTTAATTATTATAAGAAGTATAAGTATTTTAAGAATTAAGTATTATTATTAAAAGAAGGGATCGTACACTACGGCCTAAAATATCTATTATGCCCCGTAGTCGGGTTAAGTATTATGCCCCGTAGTCGGGTTAAGTATAATACCTCAAAGCACACAAAGCCAAAAAAAAATCAGTTAATTAAAAACAAAACTTTTTTTGTTGCATTTCTTTTTATAGTCCTTTTATTCTTTATGAAATATAAATCATTGCATTTTTTTTTGTTCAAAATAATATTGACTTGCCTTCAAATTATTGAATTTAATTCAAACTTTGAAATTTCGTTACTCATACGCCACGTAGAACAAACAAGATAAGTTAACAAAACTTTAGATTCGTTAATTTGGACAACTTCAATTAGGAAAACAGTTTTTTTTATCAACTTGCAATCAAAGTGCATTGAAAATAAACTTCACCTCACCGCTGATGCACTCGAACTCAGGTAGCAAAACTAATAAAACGGACCTGAAATCAAATGCAAGTGCCGAAAAAATGAAAGCAAATATTTTAGTTGTTGCAACGCGTAAAACTAAAACTGCAACTCGCACTCAAACAAATGAACATTTTCCCTGTGAAGACCACATAAAAGGTTTCTTCTTTTTATTTTTTCAATGGACATTTTAAACTTATATTTGCTTAAATAAAATTGATAGATCGATCCACTTGTGGGCTTGTGTATAGGCGCATCAGCGAGGCATGATATATGTTGCAATTTTTTAAGTGTATATCTACAATCAAGCATACCAACTTAATACCAAATATTGATATGATTAACAGCAAACTTTTGGAAGAGCTCGCACAGATACAAATGCAAACACGGTCATGCATGCAGGATCGCAGGATTGCCGGCTGCATGGCATGCTACATAATACGGATATGAAAACGACACGTCTGTGCCAACAGGCATATTAAAAGTACCAAAAAAAAGTAGTATATCGACCAACGCGAACAAAATGAAAAAAAAACCTGGCACTCAGCCAAATAAAACTTGGTAGATAAATAAACTTGTATGGATAAGTATGCGTCTGTGTTTATTTGTATGTGTACCCGTACATGCGCTCGTATGAAAAAAGCGGAGTATTTGAACAAACTTAATGAAGTAGAAACTCATCGATATGCAGTACGCACATGCACAACTTACCTCAAGGCATACAGGACACTCCAATAATTGGGCAATGTGTTGCAGGCATGTAGCAAACTTTTGCAAGGATTGTTGATTAATGCCGTGATGCTGCAAATAAACAGAAAAACGTATAAACTTTAACGGATGAAATGAATATAAGAAACAAAATATGTTAAACCAATACTTATACTTAAACAATTAATTTAATTAAACTATATATAAACGTTTAAGTTAATAAAATAAATCACATTTGCGATTGACTGCCTATCTTAATAACTCATTTAAATTTCATTAAGGAAATTTCATTTAAATTTCATTATTTAAACTTCATTATTTAAATTTCGTTATTTACACTTCACTTTAAATAAAATTTGACAAACGCCTCTGGCAAATTGGAATTAAATTAAAATTTCACGCCTGTTTGTGCATTACACAAGAAATGTGTAATCAAGTGACGTGTCACTTTTTCGAACCACAAAAACTTGCTCACCTACTTGCATATAAAATTGGACCCAGATAAAATTAACCAAAATTCGTAAAAACCAAAAATGAGCAAATTCAATGAACACACAAATACCAATATGCACTTACTAACACTACTTAACCCACATGAGCCAATTAATAGTGTGTGTTTTACGTATAAACACATATACACAGAATAGAACAGAAACTCACTTAGCTGGAGGAGGAAACGTATGTCCTGCTATATGTTACACAAATACGTAAATGATATATTGGCAACATTGCACTACAATGAGACGAAAGCACGGAAAATGGCATTTGTGGCCTGATAGTCTGTTGGACTAAGCACTGGCAGCTATTCAAAATTGATTGAAAAAGATTTTATTGTGTCAGTAATGCAACAAAACCCCCACCGCAGACAAGCCATTTAAGTTATTTATATAGAGACATGCATTTATGCTGCAAATTGTAGGTTTCTTCATACCATATATATATATGTATGTGTCTACGTGTATGTGTATGGGTGACTATAGGTACCAATGTGTGCTAGTGTAATTTAAACAATTTCTCAAATTTAGGTCAATTAATTAGTAGCAAATCTCTAAGCTTTACTGACTCCATTTTAATTACAATCGAAAATGTTATATATATGTATGAAATATAAGCAACACTAAGCCAACTGAGCCAATTGTGGGAAGTAAAAATATCTGTAAATATCTGACAAATTAAGGCAATTGCGGAATATTAACATTAAATTAGAATCAAAACCGAAATTGAAATTGGAATTGCAAAATGAAATCGAAAGTTTCATTATCATGTAGGAATTTAATGGTATACGTGTATGGACACATATTGGTTGTACTTTTAAATAGGTGAAACCTACTTGTTTCAATGAAAAATAATCACTAATTCTATTACACAGATTACCAGTTAAAGTCAACTTTTTTAGTAGAAAAATAAAATTTACTGATAAATCCTAAACTTATAAAAACAATTTTGTTCTATGGATGAATCAGCAGCGAAGCTTTAATGATGAATTTTATGGATGAGTTTCATTCAGAGAAGCTTTAAAGACGTTAAATAAGTTTCAACGAAAATCAGTGTTCACACTAATTCAACTTAATTAGATTATCAATCAACTGTTATGTTCATTTAGTTTTTGCTCACAATTTGATCATAATGGTAATTTCATTTAGCGAAGCTATGTCCAAGAAAATATATCACTGATGTTTAATAAGTTTAAACGAAAATCAGTGTTCACATTGATTCAACTTAATTAGATTATCAAACAGCTATTATATGTTCATTTAGTTTTTGCTCACAATTTGATCATAATGGTAATTTCATTCAGCGAAGCTATGTCCAAGAAAATGTATCACTGATGTTTAATAAGTTTAAACGAAAATCAGTGTTCACACTGATTCAACTTAATTAGATTATCAAACAGCTGTTATATGTTCATTTAGTTTTTGCTCACAGTTTGATCATAATGATGATTTCATTTCGTGAAACTGTGTCTAAAAAGATATATTAATAACGTTTAAAATGTTTAAACGACAGTCAGTGTTCACACTAATTTAACTTAATTAGATTATCAATCAGCTGTTATGTAAATTTAGTTTTTGCAAGCACTTTAATCATAATAGTAATGTTCAACACATGCTTTAATTGCAATTGTTCGGTATAGTAGATAAACACTCTCAATTTAAACCAATTGTGTGAAACACAGTAGCCGATGTCTGCTGTGCTTAGTACTTAACTGTTAGCTACTGCAGTTTAACCGATCGTTAGCGTCACTTTGAAAAGTATGTGCCAAGATCAAAATAGATGTGGGGATGTCAAACATATACGAGCACAACAATTTCGGAATAAATGGAAGTTATAGAATCAACTCAAAACCTGAACTTGTTCATAAGAAAAGCTAGATTTAAACCAAAAAAAAAAACAAGTTGCCATAAAGTAAGATTCGAAAGATCTATAGAAGCCTAATTCTCCATTAAAAGTTAAGAAGATAAAATAATGTTATCAAAATACATACTTCACTATAAAATTAATTTATAATTTGTCAAAAAGGTTAATGTACTGACTACTAAACATAAAAAAGTCCAAACTAACAAATGCATCTCTGCGTGTGAACTCGTTTAATAAGTTGAACTAGTTTAATATACAACTACACTGACATTTAACTAAAACGGGTTTTCTTAATTCAGTTCTTTCTTGTTATTTTTTTTCGTGATTTTTTTTGTGTTTGTTTCTTTTTTTTGTGTTGACAGCAGACCTAGTCAAAAAGTCTTTAAAAGATACAATTCGTTCTTAACGTTTACATACCGGATTCAAGTACAACTTCTGAAGTCGTACATGCCTACGAACTAAAGTGATATAACATTCACAGTATAGAGGCCTGTGGTTCACTATAGCATATCCAGTTTAAATATTTTTTCACAGAGCAGATTAACCAAATACTTCTCATGTTTTATTCTGTTTGAATACTATGGATTTCACCAGCTTTGACACCGCCTAATATTCCAGTGATAATAGGATCTAAAACTCCACTCTCCAGTAATTGTGGTCATCTGCTTTACCATGGAAGAAACTTGACTACATTGATTACAGTTCCTAGATTTTGTTTAGTATTTAATAATCTTATATACTATCCAATTATGTTTGAATTTTTATTTTATCTGGAATATATTTTAATGGAGATTACTTGTAAATTTAAACTATACTTATTCAAAATTTAGTCAGGAAGATATGCTGGATTTAAAACTATAGTTTAATAAAATCAAATAAAAAACTCATTATCATATTTCAATGAAACACGAGCTAAATCGGTTGGCCGATATAACCCGCATCTGGATTTCTGGACATAGAAACATCGTATGGAACGAGAAAGTTGATAGTTTAGCCCGCTCTGGTGCATCTCTAGATGCGTCACTGGCGGTATCAGTTTATATTACCCTAGAGACCATTAAAAGAAGTACCTTTCTCTACTTTCTGCAAGTTGCCAATAACAGATGGAAAGCACTTAGGTCATGTGCAACTTTCAGGTTAACATGGCCTACCTATAACAAAAATCAATCCTCGAAACTCATCAAAAAAGAGATCGCGTGAATACTGCAAGGCTTATTGCAGTTCTTACAATAATACATTTTCTCTATGAATGCCCGGCTTGATCGTCCAGAAGATATAGGTTCTTGGGAAGATATTTTTTTGATAGTTTATCAGAGTGTTCATCAGTGAAGATGAAAGACCTATTAAATTATCTAAATTCAGTGGGATGGATTTAGTTTAGCCCGCTCTGGTGCATCCCTAGATGCATCACTGGCGGTATCAGTTTATATTACCCTGGAGACCATTAAAAGAAGTACCTTCCTCTACTTTCTGCACCTTGCCAATGACAGATGGAAAGCACTTAGGTCATGTGCAACTTTCAGGTTAATATGGCCTACCTATAACAAAAATTAATCCTCGGAACTCATCAAAAAAGAGATCACGTGAACACTGCAAGGCTTACTGCAGTTCTTACAATAATACATTTTCTCTGTGAATGCCCGGCTTTAGCCTCCAGAAGATATAAGTTCTTGGGAAGATATTTTTTTGATAGTTTATCAGAGTGTTCATCAGTGAAGATGAAAGTCCTACTAAATTATCTAAATTCGGTGGGATGGATTTAGTCTTTACTCTTTTATATTAGGGTTTTTGCGAGGAATGTGGTAGCAAAACAACGAAAAATCGATAATTGAGATACATTTGAAGTTATCTACTGGCCTGTCACTGCAACGGACCAATCAATGAAACACTTGTTAAGTATTGCTCAACAGTAAGGCGGGTCTATTTATTTTTCTTTCTACCATATGGCGAGTCTATAGTCCATTGTGAGTAAATTTACCAAGATATCCGGTAACAAGTTATATATAACAGTTATTAAAATTTCTTTCAGAGGCATGAAATAAATTTTTAACTCATTTCATTATAAATATATACTTTGAACCACTTTTCCTTGTTTACGGAACTACTCGAAAGACATATATTTTGTGCTAGTGAATGTGTGATATTTTCTCGTCTTATCAAATACTAAAAAAGCTGATTATGTAATTGCTCTATAATTTGACACACATAAACAATATTTATTAGTTAATCAAACACGCTATTCAGCTGCACTCTTGCGTGCTAGCGTCAAGCATGCATGATGCAGCCGTGTTTGACTGCACACTAATTAAATGAGCCGCAGCGTTTCTTTTAAAGTAGCGACAACTTTTAAAATACAATTAAAAGCTACTACCACAATTACTGATTAATTGCAACACTTACCGCATTGCCGTCTTCGCAATCATCCTCACCACCGTTATCGACATCATCTTCATACTCCACTACCTCACCATTTGCTGTCAAGCCAACTGTTGTATTGGATTTGTTGCGCCATATAACCACAGTTACATAACTGGCACCACTTTGCCAATGTTCCTGCAAACGAGCTGCAATCTCAAAAATTTTCTGGCCCAAAACATCACAGCCATTAAACTCCAAAACCGTATCACCTGTGCGTAAGCCAGCACGATAAGCGCTAGAACCTTTCTGCACATTACTAACCCATGGGTATGGGTCCCAAGGCGCGCGACTCAAATGCAGACCAAGTGTGCCATTAATGCAGCCATATATTTTGCAAAGCTTTAACATAGCCAAAGAATTTATTATGTGCCTGAAGGTACGCTTTATTTAGCAGGAAAGGGACTTAGGTGTGACAGCCGTGATGAAAAGCTGTAAGAATAAAAAACAAATAAATTAATATAAAGTATTTATTTTGCCAATAATAAAAAACAATATTATCTGCACGTATTTATCACTTTTCATATGAAATTATTTTCATCTCTGCATTAAATTTTTGACAATTGAATTTATTTCGGCACAATTTTATTACCACAGCTGCAATTATTTGTCTTAGTAGGTCAAAAACTCCATTAAGTTGGCTTAGTTGGCAGTTATAATTTTCAAGGTCACGCTAAAACATTATCTTTTGCAAACGTTTTACAAGAGTTATAAGTATTTTCACCTTTTGTCGAAAAAACCAGTAAGCGGTTTTTATTCGCAATGGATGTATCTTTATTTTCCCCGACTGTCGCGCATGAAAAGGCAGCAAATTAATGACGACAATCACGTGTGTTTCACTCCTAATGCGCATAAACAATATGTATCTCAGCATAGAATAATAACAACAACAACAATAATAATAATAACGACTAGAAAAACAGAAAATAAATCCTTCACCTACAAACATTTTTTTGTCGGCAAAATAATTGGACACAAATCAAAGGTAGTTTCAGACATTGCTCATCGCATTTCTATGCGACTTAAGCTGCTATAAAAATAGTATATTATGAAGATACCCGTATAGTATATGCAAACCTTATATTAATGATTTCATTCGCATGACAGTCACGTTGCTACTGTCATCGCCTCCAACTCAGGGCCCACTTACGTATGCTTAACGCGTCAGGCCGCGTGTCATTGGCATCAATTCGTAATTAATTTGCAAGACAAAATGTACGCAGCTGGTTGCCAATTTTGTTGACCTTTCGTAACAATTAGATTAGGTGGCCTCCCTTCTACACTAAGCCAAGAAACAGCCTATGAGCGCAGTACTTGGACTTCTATATTGAAATGTGTACTCCATATGTGTTAACAGAAATCAGTTTATCCAATTAATTGGCATTGCATAATTTACCATAACATTATCGACATTAATATGCCAGGATGTAGGAATTTGTTGTGGGAAGTGAATGGAATATATGTATTTTGCGGTTAAAATCTACTTAAATATATTTGGACTTTAAGACTGCTGTTCCGGGAAATTTTGCCACATAGCCAATTGGATGACATATATTGTTGATAAAAATAAAATATTAAGAAATTTTTCACAAAAAATATTTGAAAACGATGTACTTACATATGTAATATCACATACGTAAACATAAAAATAATCTATTATACCTAATCTATAATAGATTAATAATAGATTATCACATACTTATATACTACTTATAGTTGTAGTCACTTCTATATGGTTCGCCAACTAGAAATTGCACAAAGCCAGGCTCTGAGAAGACTTTTCAAAGTATCATGGTACATTAGGACGAATGACATCCTCTGGGATGTCAAAAGTGATCCTATCAAAAAATACATAACGGATAGAGCCCTGAAATTATTTGCGAAAACTGACAGACTTACCAACACCGCGTCATCAAATCTCAAAATGGTTACAGACTCCTCGGGGAGGTATGCAGAACTGAGGTCAATTATTGCTTAGTCTGATGAAGTGATAAACAATAATCTAGATAAGGCGTAAAGAGCGGTTTTATAAATACCTCCAGTTAAGAAAGAGTAAAAATGCTCAAGTGCACTGGCTCAAATAGCCAGTGAAATTATTAATAACTTATTTATTGAATAGATTCATTTAAATACAGTGGAAGCTCTTAGCCGCCACCTTCCATACATGAAAAACAATACGACACTCATACTGGTGTTTACTTAGAGGAAGTAACAGCCATTATCGGTCGCTATTTAGTTGATGAATTCTATGGAAAAAGACTATTCAAATGTGATTGTCTAGCATGGTCCAACCGTGGTGTTCTTAAAAGGCAAACAGCCTTTTACAACAAAATAAAGTAAACTCAGCTCATTTCAGCAAGTTTTCCATCTATGCTATTAACCAACATGGCTCATTCCTTCAAATATTAACACAGTTAGTTGTCGAGAGATTCCTCATTAGAAATAAGTTTATCTACATATACTGAAGACTATAAAATAGGTAGCCAATTAGGCAGTGTAGTTTTCTCAAATAAACTGAAAAAGCCTTTAAAGTTCTTAAGTGCAGTTTTAATCACTTTTAAGAAAATTGTTGAATATAACTTAAAGAAATGACAATGCTATTCAATAATTCTTTTCTCTGGGTTCTCGGGTTCTCTCTAAGTTTTCGGTTCTCGGCGGGAAATACCTGGCAATTCAAGATGAATGAGCTAACCTCATTTATTTTTACATTAGATACTCATACGGATTAACTATATTTCAAATTTAAAACTAACAATAACAAAACTAAAAAGCAGGTTAAATGATGTTATAAATGGTTAATAAAAATATCATTCAGTACCTTCACTACATCGAAATAATGGACACTCTTTTATAGTAGTAGCCACTCTTTCATAATAGTGGTCACTCTTTCGTAGTAGTGATGACTCTTTCATAGAAGTGGTCACTCTTTCATAGTAATGGTAATTTTTAAATAATAGTGTTCATTCTTTCATAGTAATAATCACTCCTATATAGTAATGATCACTCCTTAATAGCTGTAGTCACTCTTCCATAGTAGTAGTTACTTCTTCATAGCAGTGGTCACTCCTTGATAGTAGTGATCAGAGTGTCATAGTAGTAGTCACTCCTTCATAGCAGTGGTCACTCCACTATAGTAGAGGTAACTTCGTCAAAGTAGTAGTCACTTCTTTATAGTAATAGTCACTTCTTTATAACATAGTAGTGGTCACTTATTTGTAGTAGTGGTCCCTCCTTCATAGTAAAAGATAGACTATAACAAGGTGATCAATTATTATCGTGAATAAAACCTTCCTAATTAGTTCTTATTTCTAAACTCTCTAACATTTTATATTTTTTCTTTAAGTTCAGTATTGTGGGCTTCTTTAAAACTCTACAAAAAATTAGAGTTAATACAAAATCAGTACACGACTTATTTCTGCTTAGATGTTACATGATCGATTCACTAAATTGGTGATACTCTTTTTCATATTGAATGTCAAATCCCCAATCCCTTCTTACACGATCATTAATCAATAACATTTACATCTGCGATCATATATATCGTATATAGACGAATATGCGATCTTCTCACATGTAATATTTACATGTGAGCTTATATTATATTCCAGCTTTATCACTCTGTACTTTGACTGTTTGTACCTTTAGGTATAGGCTTTATGTATAACTGATTTCTTAATTAAACTCGTTTAAATGTTATCATAAAATTTTTAATTTAAATAATTATGAATATTATTTAGTATATAAGAAGTAAATTGACTATATAATAATACTGAATAATAAAACTGAATTTTCATTTAATATCATCCACAACTTGTCTATAATTCAAGACATGGGAAGTCACCATAAAGTTTCAATTAAATTTTTATTATTTTAAATATTGCTCTTGGCAAACTGAAAATGATGACGCCAAAATGCGGATATTTAACGAAAAGTTAACCCATCTAAATCGTTTGAAAATTAAATGATATCAGCTACGTTAGCCGGCAACTCAGTTTCCGGAACTACGAAATACAACAACCAAACCACTTAGGCGAACTTAACTCAACGCTTCTCGCAACAAAAATAACAAATCCAAAATAATAGATAAAAAATTAATGAAAGGTAAAAAAAAAAGACTCCAACACTTGAGTTGACGCACTTCAACTTGAGAAACTTTTTTCTAGACTTCAAATTGCTGCTCCTATGGCAATTCCATTGTGCGTTGCCAAGACGCACTTCTTCCAACTCGCAGACTCACTTTATTGCAATTAATAATTATTTTTAAGTGTGTTTATTGTCTATTTTTATTGCTTTTGCTTTTCATACATGAGTATTTTTTAGCTTTTATATGCTCCCTTCCTTTGTTCTACAAAATCTTTGAACGAAATAAAAAATAATATTGTATAATAAAAAAAAAAAAAAAAAATAAAAAATAAATATCTTAACTTGTCTTGTCTCGAATAGAGACGTTGAGAATTATTCTGTTGATACTGATTCATAGTAGAAAGATACAAAATAATACATCGTTAATTAAATCAAAAAGCTGGCAATGACCATGAAAAAATTATGACGTTTTTGAGACAATCATACACTTCAAAATATTTTTATCAAATCGTGTTTTAAAAATAAAATTAATAATGTGAAATAAATCTTGTAAATAATTTAAACATTTATTTTATTTAATTTTTTTAGCTTTATATAATCTATGTAATTCACAAATATACTCGCTACACTTAGTGGATTTTCAATACAACGTCTTAGTTCTACTTTCTAGCAGTAATAGTAGTACATTAATACATAATCTGTGTTTCTACTCAGGTCTTAACATACCAGTTAGATTAAGGGCGCTATGCTTTACAGACGGGCAACATAAGAATTAAGACTTAATCAAAATGCTCAGATCATCAGTTCCAATTTCTATCTCGAGCCTCACAACTACAGCTAACTCATAGGCTATACGGTTTTGACACTGTTCTAGATGCAAGAATTCAAGGTTCATCATCTAAAATTTACTCGATTCTTAACCGCTGGATATATCATCGTTACCTTACCTTACAGTTTCTCCATCCTCTTCACAAGTCTAACTTATTCATTCACAACACTTTGGCTTATATATATTTAGATTTTTAAATGTAAATCCTATTAATTCCTACCCTTGCTTTTGATAATTGAATTGATTATTGGGAATTTCAGCATTATGCACTTCGTGATAAATTGGTTCAAATCATCACTACTCATTTTTAAGATGGCGTTTCATGGTGGTTTCAAATGTTTGCTTTCTACGGGAAAAAAACAGAATGTATTCACTGCAATCAGAGGGAAAGACATCTGAATAATTTTTATAGCACGATCTATGCTTATTCAAATTTACATTTGCAAGATCAGTTGTAATCGGTAATGAGATCGGATGTTTTTATTATTGAGGTTAAGGTTGTCTGTTAGCTGTGTCAATGCCAATGAAGGAAAAACTTTTAATAAAAAATTCTGCATCATAAAAGGTTGGGAAATACTAAAACGCTTTATAAAAAGTCTTTACAAAAACTGTCTTGTAGGAATTTTATTTTTTAAGTATTTTTATTTCATTCCTAAATACAATGCAAAGAATACTAAAAGACGTTGAAAAAATAAAATGAATATTTTATAAGTTAATTTTAAATTAAAAATAACATTTTTAGTTTATAAAGAAATACATTTTAATTATATTTTTGTTTTTATTTGTAAATTATGAGAAAATATGTATGAAAATGAGTCTCAAAAATTATCAATGTTAATTTTGCATGCAATTATAATTTTATTATTTTTAAATTCTTTCTTGTGAATCATGAATACAATAGCCACCTTATGGTTTCTCTAGTTATGAAAAGATGTTTTACAGAAAAAATAATTTGTGTGTCATGAGTTCAACAATTTGTTATCTACACAACTCATTAATATGTAACCTTTACGATTGTTGCTAACATAGCGAATTTTCAAGTGAATTTTGATAATAATGACAATATAAAATTAAATTATCATAATTAATATAATAGAATAGAGTTTTTCCACACCTCAAGCCATTACACTCAGCACAATTTTTTTTATCAAAATGCATATTTAAATAAGAAGCTATGATATATAAGCCATTAAAAAAGAAATTATATCGTAAAGTTGGAAGATTTCTTTGTTGAATAAATATTCATTAAGATTGTTAACTTGGCTCAGATAATTATCATAAACTGTTTAAATGCGAGGTTCCAAATCATATTTCCCAAATTTTATTTAAAAACTTTCAGTATTATAATTATAAAGATATATATATATATAAATATATAAGTCCGTACAACAGGTTGGCGAATATTTTTCTTTTCAATTCTTTGTGCCAAGTTAATCAACTCACTAACTTAGTTTCTGCTAGCAACATAAGACGATTAACAGACGATATTATCTGGATCGAGCCATACTATAATAGCTAACTCAATGGCGATGTGGCTTTTATTACGAATAATAATGAAGTTTCCAAAATATACTGAATTTTGGCCATATTTCTATCACTTCGCTTCACAACCGTGACTGTTGTAGCTTAAATATCAGCTCCTACCCTCTTCCACGCGTTCTTAATTTCCTCCAAAAATATTAAAAATGTGTGCAAAATATTGGAACGGAACTTACAATACAATATGATCTATTGGACACTATGCGTCTTATTACAAATAATTTTGAGAAGCTAACTGAAGTATTTTAAGGCCTTACACAATTGCTATTGATATGTTACACGGAGAACAAACAGAAAAAAGTCACATAGCTGCTACATAAACTGAACAATTAAAGGTTATTTTTTTTTATTTATAAAAATATTTAGCTGAATTCTTTATTTCAATGTAGGGGGGGCTCCACGCAAAGTAAAATACACAACAATAGCGCAGATATTCATAATTCACCTGAAACCCTTGTTTACTCCTTAATATATTTTCCCCATAATTTACTAGCATTTATTTGAGTTTATTTTACATAAAAATAAATATTTATAAACAGTAAAAAGTGGAAGAGTTGAATAACATAAATGTAAACGATAATATTACATTAAAATTAATTACCGGGAAAAATTCATAAACTGAATATATATATTAATTATTTGTTTTAAAGTGGTTTAGAATTATAGTTACTAAGTTTTTAGTACATTCTCACTTGCTCAATTTTTAATTCTCAATTTTTAATTCTCACTTGCTTTACCAAAATATTTTTTTTTAAACATATGCTGCGTCAAGTAATTCGTTGATATTTTAATATAAGGTAATTTCATATTAATTAATTTAAAGAAAATTACACTACAGAGTCTACCTTGAGTTTAATTACATTCTGACTTAAAAATAATTGTGGAATTAATTATTGAATTGAGTTTGAAAGAAAAAAAACCGGAAATAGAAAATTTAGTGAATACTTGTTGAAGAGAACATACCAACAGAGCACTGCAAACTTTTATTAAATACTTTAATCGACTGGCCTAAAAGCTTCTGTTAACTTAAACTGTTAGCGCAAGAATGACAGTGTGTGAAAAGACCATGAATAATTAAGTCCAATAAAAAATCATTTAAAAAAGCCACAAATACCTTTTCTGCTCCAGTTGTGTTATCAGTTGAGTGTGATTTATGGCCTATGAATGCCAAAGTACGCAACTGTTCCAATGCGAGATTAAATTGCAACTGTTTCACGCATCGAACATTTGTTCACTAAGCCGCAAAAACATATGCCAACATATATTTATTAATAAATAATAATGTGCAATAAAAAAATAATAGTTAGTAGATAAATTGTAATAAAACAGTTATCAAGAGATTGACTCATTGCAGCAACAACAACTACAATAACAATTACAACACTTAAAGCAGAGGCTTTACTGGTTGCGCTAATAAAATAAACAGAAAATTTCGCAAATAAAAATTAAAAGAAAAATTATGAAAACAAACAGACTTTCGATTTCAACAAAAAAAAACGTACCACGGCAACAGCAACAACAACAACAAAAACAAAATTTACAGCGCTTGCGTCACAAGCAGAAACAATAAAAGCATGCAAAAACTGCCCGACACAGACCCAGAAACCAACTTCAAAAATAATAAGAGAAAAAAAAAACAAAATAATAATACAAAAAACATGAAATATAAAGTAAAGATATTTATAACAAAACAATAACAACAACAACAATTAGAAAAATAAATAACAGAAGCTTAAATAATATTTAGTGAAGCCGGCAGCAATAACAGCTGTTGCGCATGTGTAAGCTTGTGTATGTGTTAACGTACAAGTGAATCAACGAACAAATGAACGAAGAAACGAATAACATTGCACAAGTAAAGGGCCCATTAGACAGCAACTTTCGTTGTCAACGCGAGCTTGCCATTACACAAACAATTTTTTAAAAATTTTTTAAACACGCCTCAGATAAAACAACAAATATACTAAAAAATCGCTCTCACATGAGAATTTTTTTCTCCTACTTTTCTCCTACTTTGTGAAATGCGAAATTTGTTTGTGTAATAGTAACATTTGAAATTTTAAGAAATGTGTTGACGAAAATCAAAAAATTTTGATATTTCTTCAAACACGCTCGTGTTTTTGCATATACAGTCGGATTTCGTCGGCATGCAAAATTTAATTTATTTTGAAAAATAGAAGCGTAAACATCGTTTAAATGCACGCATGATATGTCGTTAACATGCGATCCTTTGCAAATATGAATGAATTTTATTTTAAATATTTGTATTTTCTACCTAGGTAAAATTTTTTAATTTCCAAAACATTTTATTAAGAAGAATTAAAATATTAATAACCTTGGGCAAAAAAAAATAACCAAACATTAAATTACAATAAAAATTTTGTTTTAAATATTAATTGCATTGTGCACCTACGGAAAATTTGTTATTAAAAAATACCAAAAAAAAAAATTAAATTACATAAAATATAATATATATAAAAATAAATATATAAATTGAAATCATAAAAATAAATATAAATATATAAATCAAAATTATAAATTAAATGTCATCATTTTTCGTAACGAAATGACGCATAGCAGCCGCTGTCGACACTTCAGCGATTGCTTTAATACTGATCACTGAACAAAGTTTGCATTGTTTGCTGGAGGCGTGTTTAAAAAATTGTTGGTAAATTTAATGTGTAATGGAGAGAGAAGACTTCGTGTGTTTGTCAACGCGCGTTGATGTCTAAAGGCCACTTAACACAAGCCATATGCACGCACGCCTTGCTGATATCAAAGTAAACTTTACTTTAGAGTGCAAAGTGGTATTGCCAACTCATCATCTGCACTGCAATAACAAATAATTACTCGCTTATGTTAAGTGTATTTTAACAGTCAATTGTTATTGTAGTGTGGTTGTTGTTGTTGTTGCTGTTATGTTCTTAGCGAAATATGCGTGGCAGTACTTGAATTTTTCCTTATTGAATGCTGTTATGTGCCTATACTACGATTTATGAGATAAAATTTTATTGATTGATTGAACGTGTGTTGAGATATTTATTTTATTCATGTTTTTTATGATGTTAAAGTTTATTCATTCGTTAATTCGTTTGTTTGTTTATATTAAATATAGGAAACGACAACAAAACTAACAAGTTTTATTATTGTATTTTTTATTTCTAAAAATAATTCAAAAATTTTATTAAATGATCTAATAAGTTGATTTATTATAAATAGTTTTTTTTTTTGCCAACCCGTTTTTTTTTTTCATTTTAATTGATTTTTTTAAACGTTTTGCATATTTGGCTTTAAACTACTTCAAAAAAGTATTTAGAAAATTAGTGGGAGATTTTATTATTAGAATATTTCAAGAATCATTTATATTTACATTTAAATATAGAATATTTATGAAAGGTACGTTTAAAAAATCAACGTGTTCTCAACATAATCTACTTTTGCTTAGTATTCCTTCAGTTATTCCTCCAGTTTTCCCAATCCAAACAATAACTCTGAAAACAAAGCTTTTTTGTTTGATCACATCTTCGAGCTTGGGAACATGATTTCAGTTCTGGAATCTGGAAGAAATAATATATATGGAAGCCATACATAACTTTACTTTTAGTATATTATCATTCTCATAAGCACATAAGCATCCTTTTTACAGAACCACATATTTTTTGTTAAATATCATCAAATTTTCTATGTCTTTTTCTCTAGTGTGGAGGTGAAATGCTTTATAGATGATACTACAAAACCCTCTTCGAAACAGCAAATCTAACTTCCTAATATGGAAACGTGTAGTTTGCATTGAATACCTCTAAACTCATACACTCCAAGATCGCTTTCACATTACTGCGGATCGCTCTTTTGTCGTTGAGAACATTGTTATGTTTATAACATCTAATAATCTGGATCACCACTTTAAGACTATATTTAAATTACGCTGACCTTTTTCTCAGTGCTTTTTTTTGTCAAGACTCATTCCACCCGAAATCGCTTTCACATTAATTCAGATCCATCTTTTGTCATTGAGTCTAGATCTTCACTTCAAAAGTATGTTCACGTTACGCTTACTGTTGCTATTTTTCGTGATATCTAGGTCAGCTTTTTTGTTTTATATTAATTTTATCTACAAACTTTTATTGCAAGGCTCCAATTTAATACAGATTCCAGCATTTTTCCAATGTATTGAGCTTTCCATTTATTTTTTTAATTTCTCTTTTAAGCTGAGATCACCTCACACATTTGTAAAAGGTGTCTTCAGTATCATCCATTTTCGGAATGGTGTCTTCATTTTGCCCCATTTTGTCGAAACTCATCCCCACTCGGGACCGCTTTCATATTATTTAAGATATCGTAAATGCAATTTGAAGTTGCGCTCTTTTCAATTCTTACTGAAAACTTGCTAAAGTATCCGTAACCCGTCGTATCCATAACCCGTAACCCGTCAGGTCTTAATCGGCGATCCATCTTTCCTCTTAGATTGTAATTATTTCCAATTTTGCTTACTGCATCGTTTATTTAGTACACTTCCGATTGATTTTTAATACATAAAGAACTTAATACATAAAATATTCTTGTGATGGCCAATGCTCCATGCTCGAAACCATACTAATAATAATAATACTATGATATTCTAATATTTTAATAACTACTGTATCAATAACAATAGACGATATTTTTCTGGACATAACAAAAGTCGTACTGTAAAGTTCCATTTAATTAAAACTAATTGATACTAATTTGTTCACTAATACACAGATGGAATCACAAAACTGTGCATTTATATAAATTGAAAATGCTACAGTTGAAGAATAATTAGTGTCATTAATAGTTATTATTAATTAGAATAAATGGAGGAATTATTAATTTTCTACAAATTAGAAAAAATATCCTGCTTTCACAAACTAAAGAAAACTTCAAACTCGGACTAAGAGCCAGCCAGATGCAGGCTGCCCAAAAATAACAAAAGAAAAACAGAAAAAAAGAATTAATTCACTATTTATTCTATAGATATTCTATATCTATAGACGGTTCTATTCTATTCTAGTTCTATGCTTATGAAGTTAACTAGATAGCTTATTAACCAAATTAAGGTATAATCTCCTAGTATATGTAATACGAGGATATAGTGATATGATATATGCTAGGATACTATAGTGTATGAGTACACTATTCATACCTCTATAGATGGTTTTTTCTGTTCTAGTTTTATACTTATGAAGTTAACTAGATAACCTACTAATCATGTTTACTATAAGTTATATTCTTCTAGCGTATATAATACTACGATATAGTGATATGTTATATACTAGGTTACTATTGTATATGGTCTTAAAACCGCATTTTTAAGGAAAATTCCGCCATTGCCCATATCAAACAACAACAATTCTGCACGAGTATCTGCTATATTACCAGACTTCACTCATTAAATATTTTTTTAACCAATCACTAGTTTCTATAAGCTTCTTACATGGTAATTAAGTTGATATTTATTTACTACTGGTAATAAACTGACGCCTTGAGGTTTTTATTTATATATTTCTCATTTATATTAAATTTCCTCCACATTTGATCTTGTAAGCATTAAAGCATTTATTCAACAATTATTTAATATCAACAAATCATTAAATTATTCATTAACTCCGTTTATTAAATGAACTTACTTGCGATTAGCACTGTCTATGCTATTAATTTAAATATTTGAAACAATGTAATTTTTTAATTTATTTACAGATTTAATTAAATTTAATTATGCAATTTATATGAATTTTTTTCGTAATTATTTTTTTTATATTTTTTATTAAATTTTTTTAACTTTTTTGCAAAAATAATTACCAACAAAATCACACTTTACACTGACTTCACAGCAATTTTTTTTGAATTTTTACGTTGATTTTTTTTTTATTTATTTTTTTTTTTTAGTTACAACACCAGCGCCGAGTTACACTTTTAAGCGTTATGTGCCGTTGTGAATGCGTTCGATACGCTTAAGTTAAAAACGTTAAAGAAATTTCGTAATAAATTCGAA
>NC_051847.1:219098813-219106166 GCF_002237135.1 Teleopsis dalmanni
TTTTTCCTATATTCTGACCAGTCTCCTGTTCGCTTTGAGTAGTTAAAAAGTCCTCTAACAGTGTTTCTTAGGTTTTTAAGGTCATTGTTCCACCAAGGCACATCCTTGGTGGAGTTAATCAGGCTTAATGGACAGCTATCCTCATATGCATTTAGTATGGCCCCATTAAGGTTTTCTAGGTAATTTTCTAATTGAATTTCATTCTGAATGATTTCATCTAGCCCTAATTAGACAAGATTGTCTTTCAGATTTTCCGTGTAGTTCTCCCAATTTGTTTTTCTTGGGTTCCTTAAAATTTTTTTGTTAATTGGTGAACCTTCAATGTCGAACCTTAGAATTCTATGATCAGACATAGATGGTTCACTGGATACTCTCCAGTTTTTCACAAGCTCACAACCTCGAGAATTTCCTATAGTAATATCTAGGACCTCTTTGCGTGAGATAGTTACAAATGTTGGTGTATTACCTACATTACATATTTCTAATTTTTTACTAGTTATAAATTCTAAAAGGTACTCACCTCTAATATTGGTGTTAGTGCTTCCCCAAACTTCGTTGTGTGCGTTGGAGTCGCAACCGAGTATAAGAGGCAATTTCATTCTCTCGCAGTAGTTTACCAGTTTATCGACCTCTGCAGATGGTACCTGAGTGTCGTCTCCTGGTAGATAACCTGTAGCTACGACTACGTTCCGTAGAACTCCGTTGATGTTGGCCGGAATCTGTATGGCAACGAGGTCCCTGGAGAGAAATTCTGAAAGACAGATAAAGTTGATATTAATATTCAATAAAATGCAGGTTCTTGGTTTATCACATCTTACATCCCAAATTGTCTGCATATTCTTTGCAGTCAAACCACAGATTCGACCCCTGTAAATCCAGGGTTCTTGGACCAGCACTATGCTCAGGTTCGATTTGAGCGTAGCCCTTGCAATAACTGCCGACGCAGCTTTGCATGGTGGATATTTATTTGGGCGATTCTAGTGCTGGTCATCAGGTGGTTATTCCTCCTTCGTTTCTTCTATCAGACCGTCGTCGATGTCTGACAGAAAGATTCTTTCGGAGTCTTCCTCGGACGCCAGGTTCAGTAGAGAGAGATCTAGATTCTCAATGTCCTCACTCTCGTGAGGTAGCACGCTGATATCTTCAATCTTCTCGCTCCTGGTCGCCTCCTCCTCCACTAGTTCCGCAACAGTTGCAGGTATCGTTCCTACAGCTGGTGTATTTTCCCCAGCTGAGTTACTTCTTTCCTTGTTGTCTCGTCCCTTATGCAGGTGAATTGGGACGGAACTGAATCTGTAGAAGATCCTACAGCCGTTGTTTGTTATGGCTTCCTGAGACCGGTTGTCAATCCCGATTGTTAGGAGTTTGCCATTTTTCAGATCCTTGCTGCTAAAAACTCTCCACATCTGAGTATGTAGACCCTCATTTTGAGTTATGAGCAGTTTTAGCAGCTTTTCCGTGTCGACCCCTTTAGCTCTTGGGAGGTAGACTGTCAACATGTGTAATTTCGGTATTTTGTCCCCGACACACGTGGTGAGTTCAGCGCCTTCCCATCCGTTCAGCTTAGGTGCCGTGGATAAAATTAGCCGCATCCTCGTCTACGCAGTCAACCAGTATAAGTCCTGGGCGAAAGTGTATCCCGCTAAATCGGAGCTTGGCATCCCATCCTTTATACATCTCCTCAATGAGAAGTTCCTCGATTTTACCTTGCTCCTCCCTAGAAAGAGTAGATTCCGGGTAAGATTTCGGAAGAATTGCTATTCTTAAGCTCTTGGCTACATTAGCGTAACTGCTGCCCGATATTATTTTTCTCGGTTGTTTTGGTGCTGCCATTTGCGTACCATCCTTTGCTTGTGGAGGTTTCTCATTCCCTCTTCTTTTCTTAGCTGATTGATGATCGATCGGACTAATTTCTTGGGCAGACCTCTTCTTAGAGTCTTGATTGCCCCTCGGCCGATTGAGCGCCTTTTCCTTGGCTGCCTCCGGTGCTAAGCCTTCTTTGAGATAGCGCAGGTACCATTTTGTACCCGCACCGCTCAAACCAGTAGATTTCCTGGCGTCGCGAAAGCTTTGGCCGGAGTTTAGTCCAGTGCTTGTCGAGGGCTGTGGTAGTGTTTCGATCGTTACATCTTTTGGTGCAACCTTTGAACCCAGAGTTCCTTGACTTCCTTTTCGTAACGAAAGTTCCGTTTTTGATTCAGTTGGCAGAGAGCTAGTATTGTTCCTAGCTTCTTTGCCCTCAGTACTTTTTTCCGCTTTCCGTTTTGGAAAGGGTGCCTGGCGATCGGTTTGTTGGATATCAGACTCCGACCGATTTACCAGTTTATTTGCAGTGTGTGTTCCTGCTGGTTTTTTTATATTGTTTTTATTATTTTTATTCAAATTATGTTCCATTAAATTCCCACGAGTGTGGGGGAAAGGAGGTCCGCCGTGTCATAGCCCCCGATAACACGGTAAGCCCACAGTTACTCAATGAGGCGGGCAGGTATCATTGAGGTGCGACGCTAGAATACAGTCTGTTACCCCGACTGCAAACAAGTCCGATGAACACGTGCAAATTCCGGATTGGGGGGGAAGATGGAGGTGGAGAGGGATAGGGGTATTGAAATGTTGATAGTAGGGAATATTTAGGAATGGGAAGGTGCGGGTTTGGCTCGCATTAGCCGCTATAAGCGTTACCAGGGATCACCACGTGGAGGCCCTCCTTTCGAAGGGGGTGAGTACTTGGGATTAGTCTCACCTGCGAGTCCATCTAGTGAAATACTAGGATCCCCACCTTTCGAAATTAGTGCGATATTAATATAAAGACAAAACTAATAAACGGTGAATGTATCCGTTCAAGAAATTATTTTAAGGTGTCTTCTTTCTTTAAAGACAACAGTTTACTACAAGAAAAAATTAAATATACTACGGATAAAATAAAAAAGTATTCTTTTATATCTTCTTTCTACTCCTACATTTAGCTGATTGAAATTCTTACATAGTACTACACATTTGTCATCTATTCACGTAATAAATAATAACACTAATTTAAAGCCAAACATTACCAAAGACGAGACCCACATATTCCATAATGAAATTCCATAGAATTCGAAAAAAAATTTTTCTATTATAATGTTTTCCCCATATTTACGAAAAGCTGTAATTTGGGTTCTTCTGATACCTCTACATACTTACATATGCTCCCGAAACTTTTGTTTGTGGTCTTAAAGCATATAATGTTATATTATACTATTTTGAATTGTGCCAAATTAAAGCTGAAACTAGCGTTAATATTTAAATGTACTTAACGTCGAGGAGAAGCAATTATTTTAATTCCTTTAGTCACAAATGTACAGATGAAGATATTTTCTTTTAAGAATTATTTTTTTTCATTTTTAATTATACATTTTTTATGGCTAAATATAAAAATTGAATTAAAATTTAAAAAGTTAGATGTATTCAATTTTTCCATATTTGCTTAAAATAAGAGTTTTTTTGAACTACTCAAATAAGTTCTAGTCATATTCTAAAAAATCGTCATATGGAAAAACCCGTTTTTTGTTATATATTTTCTAAAATGTAGAACGGAAAATAAAATTGTATTATTGCAAAGTGAAAAAAATGGTTAATGTTAAATATTAAAATATTACATTTTTTATTAAAGTAAAATTCAACTTCACATATGTGTATATTCAAAATTTTTATTGTGATATACGTGTGCATTCCGCACACGTTTTATGGCGTGAAATAATCACTCCTGTTATAATTGTCCAACTAAAATCTACCAACAGACTTGTATACCAATATCCTTGATATTTCTTTCTATAGCTGAGATATCCTAGTGAAAGTTTTCATCTTGTTCGGTATTTTTTGCACCGAGATTTGAAGGGAAAAAGTTCGAATGAGAATGTAACAAATATATTTTATAACAAATATTTGCTCCAAATTACTTTGTAATTGTTAAAAAGGGATGTTTGCAAAGCCAAGTTTTATATACAGCGACGGCAAAATTATCTGACTCGTTTTAGTAAGAGCTTTGTTCGCTATATTTTGACCTAATATCATGTGATTATAGTAAAAATCTTGAATAAAGGAACTAAGAAAATTTACGATATTCATTTACTTTGTTGAATTATATAATTATTTCTACTACTGAAGATGTCAGATAAATACTTAAGGTTTTGGTAGATAAGCTAGCTCATTAGCTCATTAGAACTTTAAATGAAATCTCAAAAACGCTGGCATTTCCATTTACACTATTGTGTTCTTGTATATTTGATGGAGTTTGAAGAATTGGCATTGAATTGTTTTAATTTGCAGTTGCCACTTCTAGGTACTTTATCTACTTTCTTATATTCTTTGGTTTAAAATTTTTGTTAATAAAAAAAAATTAATGCATTTACAAAAAAACAACTTCTGGTTTCGAATTATAATACATGCTCTGTAGGGGGTACAGATTTAGTATTATTTAATTTTTTTTTTTTTCTCTTAAATGTAAAATTTCACGTTACACAAACTTCTCACCAAACGAAATATTTTCTGTTTACAAAGAATAAAAATGTAAGATTAGTCTTAAATAATATCTATCCAAACAAAATAACAGGAAGTCATGTAAGAGATAAGATTGGTACTTCTAAAATCTCTACTTTTAAGTATTTCCAATAGAAATATTTAAAATAATAAGCACTTTAATTTTACAAATCACAACAAAATTATTAATACTGAAATAATATGTCATAAATATTTTCATTAGTAAAGAGAACACGTTCTATTACTATATTCCTCTTTTCTCTTCACATATGAATAAGCGTTATTTTTGGTAATATTCATAAAATTACATGGTACCCCAATTGAACTCCAACTAACTTTAGACTACTTTATCTTTATTATATTATTACATCTATATTTTATATAATCTTGCAAGCGCATGCTTACTTGCTTTTATAAAAAAATAAAATTCCATGATAGAATTCAACGTAATAATGTGATAGTGCTATATAGTATTTAAGGAAAAAATTAGAAGAGAATATTGTCGGTCATTTTTTGCGACTGACAAATAGTGAGTGGACCATTGCCACCTCAACAGCCAGGTCGAGGGCTACATGGGCAACCTATTCCAAATGTAGAACCTCTGACTTAATACATAGACGCAAATTAGGGGTATCTTGGTTAATATCTGTCTTTAAAGGGCACTGGACCATAGAGCGGCATGGAGCTAGACTTGGCTTACTCTGTGGTATCTCCTGTAAAGCGTGTCTACCAAATCTCGAAGAAAGGCCACCTGTACTCTTGATGTGTCTATATCTAGGTTTAACCAGAACTAGAGATAAGTTTCTGGGGGCCTCCTTCTTCAACACACTTGGCGATATGTTCAGATTTTTGCCTTTATAAATGCCTCTGGCTGGTTGACCTTCTCTCTACTATTACGAGGTTTTGTGGATTCATTACGGCTTTTTTAGCTATTTGAAGAGAACTAGTTCCTCCGGCCACCACAACTAACTAACTATTGTCAATGTCGGGGGCAAAGCTGGCAACTAAAATAAATCTTTTCCAGAAATTTCTAAGAAAACCATAAAAATATTTTACTGAAATATGATACTTAAATAATCACCATATCAGAGAGAGAGAGAGAGAGAGAGAGAGAGAGAGAGAGAGAGAGAGAGAGAGAGAGAAAGAGTTGTTTAATTAGTAGCTATAATCGATATATCTTGTTGTATATTGGGTAAATTATAAAATCTATTTGTAACGAATATCAACTTTACGGTCTGTAAATTATGTTAGCCATTTACTTCACTTTGCGAAAAAAATCTGACTAAAGTTTTAATTATAAAATAAATAAATAAACTTGCATACTACAGAAATCCATATAATTTCATATCTTCGTGGTTAATGCTTAACATCTTAAGCATTAACTTTTGACTTACTTGTCAAAGTAGCTTTTCGATGGTTTAGAACTTCTTGTTAGCTTCATAAATTCTAAAAAAAGTATATGAGAAATATGAGAAAGAAAAATTAAAAAACTTTTGCAATTATAAAAACATTTCAACCGGTATAACAGGCAGACAACCTAATAGCACCGGAAATTTCATTAAAAACTTTTACGAAAAACTTAAATCAATTCAAATGGCTACTCACCTTTTTTGCTTGCAAAATTTTCAGCCCACGAAAATTCTCTAAACTCATAGAAACTGATACATTTGCGAAAGGCACAGTAGAAATATACGAAAGTAAATAGAAAATATCAGGTGGTGTAGAAAAATATCATTTTTACGCTTCATTAAAGTGAAAAATATGAAATTCACAACGTACAGCTTGAATTTATTTATCATTCAGTTAAGAAAGTTCTTTACTTGAAAATTTTTCCAACAATTTTTTTTCTCGTCTTTGGTTCATTTTGAGTAATCATTGTAGCGGAACATATTTAAAAGATGAAATCGCTTGATAACACTGCCAACGCATAGCATTAGTGCTGAGAGCTGTCATGATTTCGTTCATGTGACTGTGTGACTGTGTAAATGTTACTTTCATAGCTTCAAACATCACACAGAATATCTATTTCAGCCACTTTGTCTGGGTGTAGCATGAAGCACGCCTGCACAACTTGAGGGGAATACAAATATTTTTTCAATAAATTCATTTCATTCACAAAAGAAATTTATTTATAACAAAACACAAGAGAAGTGCACACAATAACAATAAAATAATGTCAATTGCAAAATGCGGAAACAGTTGCTCATCCGCCGGAACTGATGGCTATGATTGCTCTGTGTACTGTTATGTGCTACGTTCAGTGGAGAATTGGTATGAAATTGTATGTAGTGTTTATGTGTAGTGTTTATGTGTAGTGTTTATGTGTACACTATTATTATTACTCTGAGATCCAACTTAGCACACCATTTTTATTAGAAATATCTGTGTGCTTCAACAATTTTTTGATATGTTGAACCAAAATGAGTCATTCACGCCATTTTACCACAATAAAATATAACCTGCTTCTATATTGTTTATTTACTTGTATTTATTTTATCATTAATATCTATATACACTTATATACAGTTTATATAAGTTTAGTACAATACATACATATAAACTTACATAAATATATACTATATACATATTTCATTAAAATCAAATATTTGTCTGCCAGTCTGTCCGTACCCATTTCTATTGGCACGGCTATGAATATTCATGCATCTGTCGATGTGTCTTTTCGCTAGTTTGACAGTTTATTCCAACTTCTACTGTTTATTTATTTGGTTTTGTATTTATAACTTCATTTTTTCACGATTGTTTACTTGACTGTCTATTGTAGTAATTGTTTCAATATCCTTTTGTCTATTCCGTTTTGTTTAACTGCCAAAGATTTTTATT
>NC_051847.1:219106266-219131690 GCF_002237135.1 Teleopsis dalmanni
AACAACCGTTGCACGTGTTTTTAGGAAGAATTAAGTAAATTGTTCGAGCCATTCTTAAAATTTTATGAGTTTTTGAGCTGAATGTTGTTTGCGTACACCTTTTTTTCACATCCTCTAACTTTTTATATTAAATATAGAAAACTGTATTTATCACATTCATTTTACTTTGTTAAGAAATAATGTGTATATATATGCCTCTTAACTATTACATCACAGTATACTTTTTACTTTAAGTATCATACTCTACAATAGCTTCGATTAAGCAATGTTTTAGTTTTTTCACAACAATCTACTATTTTGTTAAATTATATAAATAATTTATGAATGGGAAGTAGTATGCTTACATAGTAGCACCACACTTTTATGCTGCAGTAAAAATAAAATTATAGTTGTGGAAAAAATTCAAAATTAATTATAAATTTAATCACTGCGCGGTGGCTAAGCCATAATATTAAAAGCACTTCAGCATTATTATTAAATGAATTCAGTTTAATATCTTATTAAATATTCCATTAATCCAGCTAGTAGACAATTGCAGTCACACGCTCATTATATGCTCAATATATGCTTACAAAGACACATGACCATTAACCGTAGGAGTAACGTTTATGTCATTGGTGTTAAATTTGATTAATTAAAAGGTATTTACGATAATACATTAAAACTCATTAAAATGAATGTCGACAATATGAAAGCCACTGCGAACAATACCTGCGCCAAATCTTATAAATGCTTTATTTAATCTGAAGCTGACCATTTATTTATTGCGATAATTTCTTCAATTTTAATTTAATTTAAATAAAAATAAACAAAAAAAAATTTTTTTTTTGTGTACTTACAGAACCATATACCGATTATCGTGTCACTGTGAAGGCGTTCACTACCAAAAATGAAGGTGAACCATCCGAATTTGTGCAACGTACTGATGTGGGCGGACCAAGCGCGCCAATTCTTGTCAATTTAACGTGTCACTCAATGGATGCGCTCACCTTACGTTGGAAGCGCCCTTTTGAGTTCTATAATACCATAGATTTTTATATAATTAAAGCACGCTTAATGGGTCTGGATACGCATCGCGATATAAGAATAAATGCTTCAGCAAAGGAATTGGAAACAGCGGTAAGCGAATAAATAATAATGTTTGCATACTAGCACATTTTCAGAACATCCAAAACAAAGCAAAAATAAACAAAAAAAATTGAGCAAACAATTTTGCAATAAATGTTATCAAATATGCTGTTAAATATCCTTTGGCAAGTGGCAATAAAGTGTCAAGTTTCGTTTATATCAGCAAAATTTGGCTTTATTTTTAAAACTGCCAAACGTGTTGTGTTAGTTTTGATTTCTCGTGTTTTTCGTTTTATCATTCCCTAGTTTTATTTTAATTTTTTATGCCATATTGGATGGTGGCAACAACAACGAAAGGGCGTGGTGAAAATATTTGGCATAATCCGTCAATAAAAATCGATATCCTTGAATGTTTTTTTTCGCACATACCTGCACTCTAGAAAAGTTAAAACAAACCAAAAAGTTGCCATTTTTTGCAGTTTATCTTTGACAGTAGAATGACGCGATAAACTGCTGCATACTTTTTGGCGTTGATTTCGTTATATTTATGGCTTTGAAATTCCTAACACCAACATTGCGAAAAAACGTTTATCGCAGAGATAAAAGATGTAACAATTCTGCATACCAGAGAACAATGAAATATAAATATATATATATATAGAAAACTACATTTTTTTTATTATCTCTGCAATTTCCAATGTTTGGCTTGTTAGCAGTACTAAAAAATAAAGTTTGTTATATGAACAAATATTTTAGGTTGTGTTGAAGGGATTGCCACAGCAAAACAATGCAATTTTCGTTTAAAAAAAATGTTTAAATTTATAAATAAAATTATTAAATGTTTACACACATATTCACTTGAAAAACTTTATCTAGAATGCATAACTTGATACATACCGTCAGTTGCAAATGTCGCCCGCATATGAGTACATATTCACTTTGGAACAGGACAGAACTGTCTATGCCCAAAAAAACCAGTGCACTCTGTTTTTGTTTGGATTTTGGTATAAGATTTTTTACTAGTGTACACTTCGACACTACAATTTTAAAATTTCAACCAAACACTAAACATCTCAAAAATATTTATACATATACCATTTTTTTATAAAAACATTTTCCATATATGCAAAAACAGAAATATTTTTATGAAACTATTTGCAAATTAATTTTTTTTTATGTATTTTAATTTGTTCTAACAAAATATTTTGTCTGTCGCTTTTTTTAATAATAAATGTTTATATTTAAATAAAAATATTTACTGGGAAAATGTTTTTTCATTAAGTTAACGTGTTTACTTATTTTATATGAATTTTCTGATTAATATTTTTAAAATTTGTATGTCAATAAAACGTCGATTTAATTAAAATTCACCTTTTTTATAGGCTTAAATTATTTTTTATAATAATAAAACATTTGATAGGAAAACCTTTTAACTCTTTAATGTCATAAAATTGTTTTACATAAAATTACTGCATTTTTTTAAATCCTATTAAATAGCAAAGCTATAGGTGCGAACTTCTAATGTCCAGATCTTTCACTTTCTTTACAACTTGTGAAAAATTGTATTCTTCTCTTTCAGTTGGTAGAAAAAGGATTTTTCTTTTACAACAACGCTTAAAATCACAATAATAATTTATTGAACTATAAATGGTTTTTGTCGAATTTAATTTTTCACTTGAAACAGCATTCGTTGAAAATACACATGAGGTATAAATTTAAGAACACAAATTAATTATACAAAATTAAGCTTTTGATACACAATTTTTAATTTTTTGTATTAAAAATACTACCGTGATATGATGTGTAGAAGATCTCAATAATTGTCGTATAAATGCAAAGTTTCTCAAAGAAATTTAGTCGAACATTAATAGCATGTATAAGTGTAAACTGCTTTGCTTTACTTAAATGTATCAGTCGTTTCTTAACTTAGCATGTTTCTGTTAACTTCTAGCTTTAAACTATGGGACTAACAGAACCAAGCATGTGCATATTCTGTGAAATACAGAATGAAACTTCCAGCTATCTCATCTGCATACATCTTATGGTTATCAAGAAGTATGTCTAGTACTTTCATTTAGCTATCAATGAATAAAGTCTGCAGTCTTGAACGAGAGAAAAGTATTGCATTCTGATTATTTTCTTCTTAGTCTTATTGTAATAAGTATCATGTCTAATAATAATTCCATTCACAAATTATATGGAATAAGTAATTGAAATATATATATACAAAAGATATATTACTTCTTTCGTTATTGATACTCAACTCTCTTTTCATCGTTTGGTGATATAACATCTTTTCATATTTCGTCTTTTTAAATTTTTCATTTTTCTTTAAAATCAATACAATCATAACCCTGTTAGGATCCAGGATAGGATCCCTGTTAATCCTGTCCTACCTAACTCCATAAACCCTGTTATGCTCACAGTTGGTTATCAGTATAACGCATTATCTGGTCGATAATAGTATTAATGGTACTAGAGTTAAAAAGTCACTTTTATGAATTCCACTCAAATCTACATTTGGGTGATATATTTGTATGTAGCAAATTTTAACCGGCACTGAGTTTTCAATAAGTTTATTCGGCATAACTATTAACTAAATTTTTCCGAGTTAGTTAATAGTGTTTCTTCATGGATAACACAATAGGGCTTATATGTCACAGTGTGACATTGTCTTCTCTAGTAATAATAATACAAATAAATTACTTTGCTTATAGATGTAGTAGGAGTTCTATTTAATTAATTTCTGTTCTAAAATGTTTGTTTTTATAACATAGTAACGAATTAAAAAGTCTTATATGATAAACAAACTTTTTATTTGGGATATTTACCTTATAAGAAAAAAGTTTGCAACGTATTTTACGTATTTAATATTATATTCAAATAAATTTATTATGAAAGTAATTTAAGAATAGTATGATGTTTAGTATTGGCAATATACTTTTATCGATGAATAAGATTAGACATTGTATCAAAAAAGAAGTGCTTGAATTATGCATAATATTGCTGTATTGCAATGAAATCAAAGGAATTGGTAGCACTTTCTTTGCAACATATTATATATATCCACTGATATGCAATACATTAGCAATTTGAATTAGGTTTAATAATCATTATTTTAAATATTAAGATCTATAAGTTTTGAAACCGATATTGTTCTCATCTTTAAAAAGTAAAATTCACATTGGATTAATGCCCATTAATCTTTGCTTTAATTAAAAGCTCTAAGATATTTCTTGTTCGTTTTCCTATACAATTATTAGCTCTAATATGGTTGTGTCTTATATATATTGCAAGAGCAAGTAATATATTTCACTTTTATTTATAATTTGTCATATAAGCAAATGTTTACCTAACTTTTTATCAAAAATATTTGCCAAAAGTGCATTCGCGTTTTATATCAAAAATCCAATTTGGGTTTTGTTACATTTTTCTAAACAAATTTTTACTACATCCTCAAAAGTTTTTATGTTGAAATATAAAGATATTTTTTTTTTGTTGATATATTTAATATCTTATGAGTTGAGGTGGGAGTATATTGCCTGTAAACACACATGCAGACAGACATGAAAGGAAACTCTTTAAGAAATGCATAAATAGCAAAACTAGGACTCAAATCAACTGCCAACTGAAATTTGTTTGCTCATATATTTTTGCGTTATGCTTGCACTTGCCAGTTTCTTTATTAAATATATAAACTCTATAAAAACTGTATATAATATGAAAATTTTTTCCATTTGCTTACAGATGATACTGCAGAATCTAACAACAAACTCTATATACGAAGTCAAAGTTGCAGCTACAACTATCAGCGTAATAAATCCAAAAAAAATGGTGCTTGGCAAATTTTCCGAACCAAGAAAGGTAAGCTTTTCACACTATCAACCGAAACCTGAAACATGTGCAAAGTTAGCTTTATGGATTGGATATATATGTGTGTGCACGTAAGGAGTTGTCTTGTTTGCAACCATCTGGGCCCACGTTTTGTGGGTGGCTAATAAAATCACAAACTAAAATTCTGGCAAAATTTTGGCAACATCAAAATTGCCAATCTCTTAAAGAACTTTGTAAACATTTTTGTCAACCTAGCATAACTGGAACCTAGCATACCTGGAACCCGCATTCTCGTAGCTTTTATTTTTGCATTTGAAATTTTTGGCATTTTATTAAATTTTTAATAAATATCTTTCCTGAGGTCACTCACTAATTTTTGACTCGTGCTAATGCATTCGTATGGATTCTCATATACTTTTATTAAATATTTTTAAGGATATTTTATTTAGTTTGTTTTTTAATAAAATGTTATGTACTTTTGATTATGTATGTCAGTTGTTATATCGTTATATGATTTCAAGTTTATTACGTTTTGGATGCTTTTGCAAAAAAAAAAGAAAATTTCAAGATTTGCTTTCTGTGCTATTTTACTTGAGATAATTTTTTTTTTAAATTTACGATATATAGATATTTATTTCCTGATATTCACGTTGTTATTGGTAACAACTTTTGGTTTTAGAACTTTTTCTATTTGTGCGCATTTTATATTTGCCAAAAAGTTTGTTTTTCTTCAGTTAAAGTTTTTTAAAGCACATATCAACATGTCAAAATGTCAATATCTTTCCATACACTTTTATTCACTAACATATATACTTCATTTTTATATAATCTTATGATATATGCATACTCTTATATATTTATTTATTTATTTATGTACTCAGATATTCAGAATAAAAATTGTTAGGATAAAATGAAAAATAGAATTTATTCAAAAATTAATTCACAATATTAGGTCAAGTGGAAAACAAATACTTAATTTTGTTTAGACTTAAAACCTTAATTTTGAATAATTCATGATTATATCATATAACAGACATGAGAACATTTGTAGAGTTCTTGGAACTTTTATTATTTTTTCCTAATTTTCTCAAAGGACTTTCTCTCGAATTTCATCACTTTTTGTGAGACTTTTAAATTTTATTTGTTTTAATCAGATTTAAACGTTTTTAATCGATTTTTAAAGTACTGAATCTGTTAAACCAATGAGTATTTAATACTCATTATAATAATATTATTCTTTATATTGAAGCTCTTTATTAACTCGAGGTATTTTCAAAACCCCTCATTGTTTATAAACATTATACTATATTAATACAAACATTATATGTATTTAGTAACATTAATGTTTGTTAACAGAATGATTAACAGTACAGTTAACAGTGCGGATAACAGCACAGCTAAAAACAGTACAGAAGCAGTCATGTGTTTATTGTTTTAGGTTTCTCACTTTTTATGGAATCTTTTAATATTTCTCATTAGATTAGATCATTAGATCTCATTAGATTTAATTATATTTAATCCAGTTTTATATTAAAATTATTAAACTCATATTCTGTACTATTATAGTAGTACCATAGTAGTAATATTGTCATTGTTTTTACTTAAATTAACATATCCTTCTGTTAGCTGATGGCATAAATGTATTTCAAGATAACATGACATTTGACAAAACCTTACCATATACTTTCTTGGTGCATACATTTCTGTTTTATTGCAATAAACTATGCACCTGGTTTTGTTATTTCATCTTATTCATTTAATATACATTTTTGTATCTAAATATCTTACTGTAGGCGGCAGCTATATGTATCTCTTACATAAAGTGACTGCTTAAAATTCAAATTTAAATTGTTTATCCGAATGCAAAATGACGCTCATTTAACTACATTTTTATTTTGTATTCTTTTATTTGTGCTCATGGTTTGTTTTACAATTTCTGCCACAATTGCTTTGAATAATAAAAATGGAAAAACAAAAAAATAAATTATATTAATGCAAAAACAACAAGAACAGCAAATGGTTAACTTTAATGATTTTTATATGCAAAAACAGGTGCTTCCCATTTTATAAGCCAACATAAATCTTCCTGCACCCGAACAAAGTAAAGTCACTTTTCCGTAAAGCATTTTTATTACAGTTTTGCATTTCCTTAGCATAATTTTACGTTAGTTTTTGTTATATTTTTACTATTTTGTATTTTTTTTTCTGTTTTCGTTTTTGTTTTTAAAAGAAAACAATTTTAGTTTGTTTTTTGTTTTAACATACACAACACATGCAAATGTAAATTTTGCTCTTGCCTTTCAGGACGACACCTAAAGGCTCCATAAAATCTGTAAAATTCGAAATTGCAACTTAAATGGCAAACCTTTTCCTACCAATTTTAGTGCAATTTCGGAAAATTTACGAAGAATACATTTTTCATGTATTCTACATGAAAATCCATAAAGTTAACTTACATAAAACAAAATTAATTGTCCTTTAACTTTTGTTTATTTTTCGAATAAATTACATTCCCTTTTTATCGCACTGATTTCTACATAAAAATACAATTTTAAAAATAAGCCAGCCGGCTTAGTTTCTTTTTAATGAATCAAGAAAATTTGAATATGTGCTAAAAAGTTTGTTTGGCCAATACAACTGTATGTCAATCTAACCCATGTTCAGCATTATCCTCTATTATATTATATATAATCGCAGTCAGAAATATATTGTGACAGATTATCCAGTACTTAGTCTTTCCTTCTCTTGAAAAGGTAACTGCCTCCGAGGTTTTCTTCGAATTTTACCACTTTAAATAGCTTTTTAACTGGAGTATCATTCTCTATACCCACAACATATTCTTGGCAACCTAACTCCCCTATTATATAAATACGTTTAATTGATAAGAATCTAGGACTTTTAAGTCTTTTAGGTTACTAGGAAACTTATTGATTCGTGATTCTAATAACACGCCCTAACCAATATAGCCACCTTTGGTCTTTTCTATTTTTAAATACATTTAAATAATAAATACCGACAGCATTAAAGACTTCTGTATTACTATAAGAACCTATTGATTCCAATTTTAATTTTGTCTAATTTTAAGATTAATTTAAATAATGAATATCTATGGCATTTGATTGCCAGGTAACTAAAAGAACCTGTGGATTCCATATTTCCATGGCACGTCTTCGTTCATGTAGCAACTGTTGATCTGATTTGTTTATTATATATTTAATTAATTAAAATGGAAGGCAAATAAGGCTTCTAGGTTACTAAAAAAAAAACATATTGCTACTTTATTCTCACGACATATCCTTACCAACGTAACTATTTTTGAGATCTTCCATCTAAAGTATTTAAATCTTCTACGGGATCTTCAATATGCCTATAGATATTCTATAAAATAAAATTTATTAAAAAATCTTATTTACCTATATAGATAAAAGTGTTAATATATTTAAAAAAAATTTTAAAAATATTTTTTTGTGATTTTTATAACTCAGATATTTCGTGAACTTTAGCTGAAACCCGTAAATTGTTTAAAGCAGTGGCGTATCCAGAGCGTGGCGGATCACCCCTTTGGCAATATAATCTATTGTACATATAGATTATATATAAAACACTGCAGAAGCATTGCCAAAAGAATATTATCGATTATAATCTCACTATGCACAATGTTGGCTACGCCACTGTCCATAGTTAACTTTTTACTTCTACTACTTTTACAACAATATAATGGAATACAGCACTGCTATCGTTTACTACTTTTAATTGAACCGCTAAATGTTGCACTTAACTAATTTCCTATCCAATACTCGCAAATAAGTATGCAAATTTCACACAACACTTTTTCTGCTACTCTTTTAAAAAGCAATAAAATCGTTCCTTCTTCTTTTCCTTTTAATTTCTTTGAACGAATTTTCATAAAAAGTCAATAAAATTTTACAGCTGCAATAATAAAATGCAACAATTGTTTCTGTTTATTCAATGTTGTTTCTTTAATGTTATTTTTTCTTGCTATCTTATAGATTGTACTCCAACCGAACTGCGAGAAAATACAACCTTTACTGAGGCAGTCCCACAACGACTACAATTTGGCAGTGTTGGTTGGCATCATTTTCAGCTGCTTCGGCATTGTGCTCATAGTGATGGCGTTCTTTTTATGGAGGTAAGTGGCGTTCCTGTTCATATCAAATCACACAAACAAACAAGCAAATAAATTGCCAAACATATTGTTCTCTACTTTAACTCTACACTATAGGAATCACATATATATATATATCTATTTATTCTATTTCAAAAAGGAAAATCACTCGTTTATGCTAATAAAATAGACATTTTGCATTATTTTCACTAGCTCGTCGCTGCTTTAAACTCAAATAAAAGCTTAGCGAAGTAAAACTCATTTTACGACAATTTTAATAATAAACTTAAAAATAAAATTCGTTGTTGTATTTCTATGTTTCCTCAAAGTATCTAAACAGTAAAAGTATCTATTATTAAAATTCCCTGTTCTTTCTTGTTTTATGCATTTTCCTTAACGCAAATGTGCACACTTTGCTTCTGTGTTCGAAGCACTTAAACTCTTTAAATATTTTCCAATAGAATTTTACTTGCTACTATTTTTAACTACTTAAGAAACCATAAAAACTTAAAACTATTCAAAAATAGAAATAGAGGAAAATGTTCTTATAAAACAAATGTCTGCAGCATTTAATTGCCTCGCAGTCCAAACATTGTGAAAGTGCCATAAACAAGTGCAGATTAAGTATGGAGAATCGAAGTATGGAGAAGTTCATATTAAGTGAGTTTATAGGTTCATGTATATTATAATAACAATCCAATGTTTTATTGACAGGAACATATATTATACTGCAAAAAAAAGCAGAGAAGGTGTTTATGACTTCATTTATAAGTTTGATACTGTCTTCAATATAACCTTATGACTTTTTTATATAAGTTAAATTTATAAAAGATATCTCTAACATAGCAAAAACATATTAGTAAAATGGATAAGGCTATTTATACCTTTAACTATTCATAGTATATGTTTGAGACTATGAACAGTGTGTCTTTCTATTATAATATTTTATTAAAATCACATCACAACATACCACTAAAAATGACTGCCAATTCCGCCAAACATATTAAGACAATCTTTAAGTTTCAATTAATAATTGTTAGCAACACTCTCAATATAATTTTAATTATTCACTCATCTTAACTAGGAAATCATTTTATTCCTAATGTCCATTGCTCCATGGAACTATAAATGCAATGCAAAATATATCCGTAAGCATAGCAATAGAATTTTTTTATATCAATCTTAAATTAAATTATTAAATTATTTACCTAAGTTTTCAATGATAGTTAATTCTTGTTAGTAATACAACAAACTAAAATCTTCTAGTATAAGCGTAGTATCGAAATTAATTTTTTCACAAATTCTTTGACTACTCATTTTCTAATTAAATTAATGTGTTAAAGAAGATCTGCCTAATTGTCATTAACGATTTTTCAAGTTCAATGTAAATACTGAAGAGTTCATGGCAAACAGCATTGCCAGTTAAAAGTTAATATTTATAAAAATTTAAATTTTATACAATTATATTACCGACTATAAACATATTTCTTAAGCTATGTTCACACTTAAACTATCGAACTTAAGTGGATTTTTGTATGAATTGAGTTATTTGCGATAGTGTAAACGTATGATCACTTACTCTACTTTTGATATTTGGTAGGTAATTTTTTAAGACCATTAAGAAAATACTTATTTTAATATAACAATACTATTAGAAACTCTCCTGATGAAGGCAAAAATGAGTACTAGGCTTTTCAAGGTTAGGTTACTGTGATAGTCAATCTAGTTTAGCCAACTCAATTAAAATGTACAGATCCATTATGATACCACTGCTTAACACAGATCTTAATTGATCCTTCTTTTTTTAATTGAAACAGTTTCAGAGTCCCAATAAAACGTCAGATAAAAAAGAAAAACAATTAAAAGTATGACTACTTAAGAAAATTGCTGCTTTACATCTCTTTTTTCTCATCCCTGTAACTTTTACAGTACTCATATCTGTTTACTGTAAGAATGGTGCATCTTACCCGAGAGTAGGTCGCCAAATGATCAGCGACCGGAAAGCCTGATTCTTCCCTCTTTAAAGGCTGAACAATTATGATGACCTTTTTTTTAAGTTCACATAACACAGGCGTTACACAAGTATCTCCGTTAGCATAGTACCTAGTGTGCTCTTAAATAACGCTATTTTTCAACAATAATTTTTTGAGGTACCAACCAGGGAAATGTCAATATCCCATCTAGCTAATTCATCATAGTTCCTTGTGTATACGTGTATTTAACAGAATATGAACTTAATATAAATTTATAATATTTTTAAAAGTATATTATATTTGTTAATATAATATAAACACAAACAAAAACCAAAAATAAATAAATATTTTTTTTTAAAAATATATGTATCCAAAATATTAAAAAACTAGTCTCTAAATTTTTTTTAAAGTTACCAGTTTTAGAATTTACATATATAGATATAGTGAATTTTAGTAAAAAAACCCAATAATACATTTATTAAACTGTATTTTTACTATGCACTTTGTTCTTACTCAATGAAATTTTTTAATGAAGTGGTCTATAAGTATAGATCTAAGTGAATCAATATTAAGTAATACTACTTTTTCCAGCGACTTTTTAAAAAAATTTTAGTAAATAGTATTCACTTTAACATACCCTAGCTTAAATGCTTGAAATACTTGTATCATTTCATTTACTCATTTTTTCAATTATGTTTCACTCTCTCAATAGTACTAAATGTTACTGGAAACTCTTTCATTACCTCATAATATCAACAATCTACTTTAATTTTGTGTCGAGAAGTAACTAATTACCTATATAATAAATAGAGCATATTGAATTATGTTGAATAATTCTTAAAAAGTATTCTTTTTTATACTTTCAACTCGAAATATTCATCTCCTTTCAAGATTTATGTAAACAAATTTTATTTATATTATTTTGTTTTTATTTTTATTTTATGAAATTTCTATTAAAATGTTAATTAAAATTTGTATCAAAACTAAAATCAACAAAACGAATAATAAAATTTAGTTGCACTTGAAATATTTTTTTTTTAATTTTTTAATATTAAATAAAAGTAACCACTTAACAAAACGAAATGAAATAAAACAAAAAAATACAATTTAAAAACTTGAAAGCAGAGCAAAAATAAAAATAGAAAAAATAAACAAAAAATTCAAATACATATATATGTATATACAATATATATTTTTTAAGATCTTTTAAAATTTATGTGAATTAATTTGGATTCATTATTTAACTTTGCTTAGTGGCCATTTAAATCTCCTAAAAAGTACCGACCAAGAAGAAAATAAAAATTTTCATAAAATAAACAACTTAATTTACTTAAAAAACAAACAAAATCAAATACAAAAGAAAATAATTAAAAAAAGGATATTCCTCCATTTTGCAAACATTTTTATATTTCATTTCCATTTGGCAGCACTTCCACTACGCAAGTTAAGTGGTTAAACAGAGTTGCCATAGCGCGGCAACGCGGCAAAGCGGCGAAGCGGCAGCGTAGTTCAGAAAGAACTTTGAAGGCAAATCATCATTTAATTGCATTAAAATGAAAATTAACTCTTTCAAAACACAATTCGGCTAAAAAGATTAAAAGTAACGTAAATGAAATAAAAATGAATTCGAAACAAAAACGAAAGCAAAAACAAAAAAATGTAACATAAAACGAAAGATTAAAAAGCAAATTTCAATAAAAAACTTGTTGTAGCTGAAAAAAAAGAGTTTCATAAAAACTGTGAAGGATTGAAGTGGCATGGGTTTGTGAGCTCACTACAGGATGAGCACTTTGAAACGATTTGAATGGGTTTAGTTATAAAAAAATAAAGAAAATAAAGGTTTTTACAGATACAAAAATAAAAATGTAAATGTATGAAAAAAAGTAACAAATGCCAAAAAGATGCTAGCGCACACTTCAAATGCATACTCAAAGCTAAGAGAAAGTATTAAGGAATCTTAATTAACCAAATGGTAATAACAAAGGCGAACCTGATGAAGCTGGGAATCATTAGTAGGGAAAGAGCTTTTTGTGAAGGTGTTTTGGCTTCTACCAGAACAACAAAAAAAACTCTTTCTTTTTTTTTCGTTTAATAAATCCTTGAGCAATAGCATGCAAATATTTCATTCTTCCTTTCGGGCTTTTCTTTCCATCATTTCCATAGACGTAAAGTGCGTTTTTAGTTCAGTAGCTCCGATGTATCGATTTGAAAAACAGTTTTTCATTTGTCACATTACACCCTTTACGTTCAATTAATTTCTTTCTGCCTTTCAGCCAACAACTAATCGAGTTGTAAAGTTATCTTCAAATTTGATGTATGCTTCTTTCAAATTAAAAAATATCTATCTCAACACTCGTTTCTTTGGCATTTACATACAAGGAAGGATATGTATGTAATCGAAGTGATTACGAAGAAAATTTAAAAGGAAAATCAATTTTAAATTGATATCGTATTAGATTTCCCTACTATATAATTTCAGTTTGTAGTTGAATTGTAGTACAATTAAAGGTTTTAGTGAAGTTGCTTCTCTAGTATATGTTATTTTTATTATTATTATTATTGTCATACTCCATTAGGAGCTTAAGAAGTCTACAAAAGTTTTCCACTGGTTTCTATTTTCTGCTATTATTCTCAACTCGTTAAACGATTTGCCCGTCTTCTGCTGAACTGTCCTTCTCCAGGTCATTGCTGATCTGCCTCTACGCCTAGTCCCCTGGGGGTTCCAAGTAAGTGCAGCATGCGCGATATCTTCATAAGGCTTACGCAGTGTATGTGCAATCCAACAATAGTTCTTTTTCTCATCTCGCTGTTTACGTTTGTTTGGTGCGTTATTCTCCATAAATCTTCATTTGAAATCGTTCTAGGCCACCATACGCCTAATATGTTGCGCAGGCATCAATTGGTAAATGATTTAGTATATGTAGTATTTGAAATAAGTTTATTCACTATCCAACTATAAAATATTACATATCAATTTAGAATATAAGAGTACAAGAATACTCAAACAACTATATAATAAGACTTTATATTATAATGTATGCTTGAAAGAAATACATTTTCAATAAAATTTATATGTAAATATAAAAACCAGTATTTAAAAATTTTCGAAACTAAAATTATTGTAATCTTTGAACGAAATCGTACTGCTCGAATAAGTCCTACCATTATATTGTATTCGAACATTTATTGCCATGTATATTTGTAGAAAATAAAACAAAAATGAAATAAAACAAAGCAGATTTGCTGATTCGACTAACTCAAACATTTTATAATAACTCGGCATCCACACTGACAAGATCTTAACAAGATTTTTGCATGTCTACTTCTTCAATTACAGACACAAATTTTTATTCGCAGACACAATTCGAAAATAATACTTTTTTGTATTCGAACACAAATTCTAGTCAATGTAGATTCTAAGCAACATTTTAAATTATCGATACACTAATGTTCGAATACACAAACTAAGTATACACAAACTAATCAACCATCAACTAATCATAAATGCTGTTCACACTCATAATTTATTTTGTATTATTTTTTGTATCTTTTACACAGCGTCGACATTGGCTAGTGTTCGGCAAAATTTTTTTATATACTCTCACTTTTTCACTAAGGCAAATAAATTTTAGTTTTCAGATAAAATTCGATCATTTTACTTATAAGCTTTTGAGGTTAATAATCTTGTCAAAATTTTGTCAAACGGCTTTGCACGAAAACGGCTTTTTAATTAACTTACCTACTGCTTTTTTCACTTCTTATTCAATTTTCTCACTCATATCTGTAAATGTCAATTTTTCTATTTACAATAATTAATATTATATCTGAAAGAAAACGGACAGAATAAAGCAACTTTTTGTTCTTCGTACTTAATTTTTCTTATATGGTAGAAACATAATATTTGAAAATGAAATATATACTAACGAATAACGTACCTGTTTTTCAAAAGATTAAATCTAATTTTTATTAAGTGCTTAACATAATGCACAAACAACTTAAGTATATATTTTTTGTACTTATATTTCGTATAAAAGTTATTTATTAAAATCAAGGTCAATAGCACCTATATCTATTCTATAATCTATAAAAAAAAATTTTTTTTTCTCTGAGCCAAAATCATTTCAGATAAGATAAGTAATTTCCAAAGAATATGCAATTAAATTAACCGACATAGACAATGAAGTAATTAGTTCACTTTTATGGATTTATGGCTCTTCTTTATTACGAGCTGTACAAACATCAAAATTTGATTTCATCAATATATATCTACAAATAGACAGCAATAGGAGTACTACATATTCTAAAAACTATGGACAATAATACTATTTACGACTTTTAAGCAATATGGGCTTCGTTGCAATTTATGACTTTAGCATTGAGAATTGTTCAATATACGTATATTAAATGTAAGCAATAATTCTAGAATGTTATGTTTCAATTGTTTTTGCACTATACACAAGCTTAAGTTGCAGTATAATTCATTATTGTACTGATATAATAGTGCTTCTAAATTTGGATACATCTGTTGTTGAGTTTAAGAACGTCTTCTGAAGAGAGAACGAAATCAACACTGAATTTACTACAAAAAAGACAAAAAAATGGAATAATTATCAATAACTTATTTTAGAGACTTGTACTCATTACTATAATAGCACTACAAGAAATCAACTTACTGCTATAATAGCACTAAAAAATCTATATAGAAAGTTTATTTCTATCACAACCTTTTAAAAATTCAATTAGAGAATATGAACCACGAATTTTAGGTTGGTTTATTATATATTACATGATTTATCAGACATGATATAATATTCCCATAATGTACCTAATATTTTTTGTTCTATTAAATAGATATCCAACTCAAAGTTCTGTGTTTATATACATAATTGTTGATTATTTTAACATTGTTTATGCAGATTAATGTTCCATTTTTTAATACTTTTTTTAGTGCAGTTAACAACCACTTCTGATAGTTTTTTTATTATTATTTTTTTTATACTTGTATGGTATAGTGATTTTTTTTCAAGCTTTTTGCCACTAAATAATTGTTTTTGTTATTGCAGTGTATACATTTGAGTTAAGTTGAGCATTGACTATACGATTCTATACGCTGAATAAGTGAAGTGATATACTTTAACAACTATTAGCTGATATGAATTAAATTGATAGTTATCAATAAAAATATGTCTTCTTATTTTCTTAGAGTAATTAACTACTATTACTTTAAGTTCATTTGTTTTCATGCAGTTGATTGACACTTTGGCTCTTGTTTATTTTGACATGTATGTAATAATAATTATAATATATATTATACGATACACTTATTTTTTGGCAATATTACAAGAGCTTACAAAATGTAGAATTAAATTTGTTTTTTTAAGCGGAGCTGAAAATATTATATTGCAAATATAATAATGCTTTAGATATCGGATTATTATTAGGTATCTAATATCGTCCATTATTAACATACAAAACTGTAAATGTTAACAATTTGCAGTCGTTTTAGTTAAGATTTTATAAGAACTTTTGATTTTAAAATTGCTAATATAAATTGCAGTTTTTTTTTAATAAAGCATTTTTAATTTTTTCAACATTTTATTTATTGAAATAATGAAAGCATTTTATTTTTGTACTCTACAAAAAATTGAATTAGATAGAATATATCACAATTATAACAAACTTTTTAGTAATTTTGCTTGTAGGCATTAAGTACTGTAGAAAGAAATTAAGACCTTTAACTTTAAGGTTTTCCTTGATTTCAAAATTAAATGGCCTTAAAATACCTCAAACATGTTTGGATTAGTTCACCTCCTTATGCTCGTATATATGATGAAATACTGTATACATACTAATACATAGTTTAGAAAAATTTAACTTATGTGTACAAATTTCAGGGTAAGCCAGTATATGCTCAATTAAATAAATAATTTATTAATTTATTTTTCTAATCTTATATTGCATTTACTTAAATAAATATTCATAAAGTTCTTTTTCACTATTTCTATGTATTTGTATAAAATTGGTTTGATAGCAATTTGATTATTTACTCTTAATCTAATTCAGATTCAAAAAAAAATTTCTTCTGTTCTGTTTTAAAATATCTACAAAAAATTTACTTTTTTTTATACTCAACTTTTTGTGCAGTTATCTAGCACTTTTTACCACACTTTTTTTGTTTTATCTACTAAAATCATTTAACTTTTATTTATTTTAATTTAAATACGCGTAGCTAAGCTAAGTTTAGAACTGTCTACATGAGTGGATGAATTAAGGATGAACTTCCTTCGTAATTTGCATGATATTACTAAGACAATTCATATACAGACTGAAATTTTAATATGATTTATTGATTTTCTTCATAATTTATATGAAATTTGTAAGACGATATAATTTTTAGCATATGATTTAGATACTATATTAAATATAGTTGAGAATTCGTTTATAAATATATAGTGAATGTTGGTAAAATTATTTACTCGCACTATTACAATATATCCAACAGCTGAATACTTGGCGACCCATATATCAAATGACGTCTTGTATGGCATATGATTTAGATGCTATATTAAATATTGTTGAGTATAAGTTTTGATATGTATTGCCAAAGTAGGATGTTGGTAAAGATATTTACCCGCCCTATTTCATTATATTAAACAACTAAATACTTGGCGACCCATATATCAATTGACGTCAGTACAATCTCATATCATATATAATTGAGATACTATATACAATATTGTTGGGGAGAAGTTTTGATATGTATTCATAATATAGGATGTAGGTGAAATTATTTACCCGCCCTATTATATTATATCAAACGGCTGAATACTTGGCGACCCATATATCAATTGACGTCAGTACACTCTCATATCATATATAATTGAGATACTATATAAAATATTGTTGAGAAAAAGTTTTGATATGTATTGGCAATGTAGGTTGTTGGTGAAGTTATTTACCCACAGTATTTCATTATATCAAACGGCTAAATACTTGGCGATCTATATATCAAGTGACGTCAGTACACTCTCATATCATATATAATTGAGATGCTATATAAAATATTGTTGAGAAAAAGTTTGATATGTATTACCAGTGTAGGGTATCGATAAAGTTATTTACCCGCACTATTTCATTATATCAAACAGCTGAATACTTGGCGACCCATATATCAAGTGACGTCAGTACACTCTCCAAATCATTTATTGGGCAGACACTACTAAATCAACTCAACTGCGCTCATTCACTTCGCTATCGCTTATCTAATTTTATTCTAATTTGTTGCTATCGGCGGCTGCCAGTGTGTCTGTTTATTGAACTGTGAGAACCTTAGCAATTATTACTCATTTAATTTAAGATTCTATTTAGTTTCCAATGCTGTTGTTGTTATAATAGCTTTGAAACAGAAATATGCGTCGTAGTTGGAGCAGAGATCAAGCAACATGATCAACTCGTGGATCAGTTATAATCGTGAAGTGTCTGAGAACGTACCTGAAAATTAAAGGCTTTCGTTAATTATTAATTAAATTTAAATTAAGCGCGCAATTTTTTACTTGTTTTTCTTACTCATAAAATTTTCCAAATGGCATTGAAATTATTGGAAATTTTCTGTAGTATTAAGTGTGCTCATATAAGGCAAAGTAGATAATATATTAAATGAAAATTTAAATAATATATAAATAAGTGATTTTGACATCTTTGATGTTTTAAGTGAAGTGGAAAATAAAAAAAAAACCGGAAAGTATTTTCTAATGCATTTCACTTTTAGTTGCAAGGCATTGGATTTGCCTTGCTTATGATTTTTATGGACTTGGGTGCAGTTTAAATGTAAAATGACGCAATGTTTTAAACAAATAATAAATAATTTAATAAATTGAAGATACTTGTAGTTGTTTAATAAAATGAAAATAAAACGTGTTAAACGTAGTAATGCTGATAAAAACTCTGTTTGTTGAGTCCTAAAGATTTTGTGAGAAAAATTTTTATCAAAATGTCAGAGAAAAAGACGGCCCAGTTTAAACGCACGAAATCGAAGCGTGGAAATTGGTTTACGTAAGTTTTCAGTTTTAAATTTGCTAATTAATCTGGTAAATTTACATATTTATTGCTAATTGTTTATTAAATTATTTGTGTATTTAGATAAACATTCTACATATATGAATAAAATCAATAAGTGACTCAAGCAACTTTGTAAACAAATTCGATTTGATAAATTTGGAAACTAAATAAAACGCAATTTTTGTTTAGATTATATATAAATAAAATAAATATACATTAATTTTGAATATTTATTATTTTATAAGAATAAATAATTAATTTTAAAATTTTTTATTAACCCCAAAAAAACTGTTTTCTATGAATATAACTAGCAATACTTCAAGAAAGGGTCACAATAGACCCGACGGTCTATCAGTGCCACATCCCCTATTATTAATTTAGACTTTTTATATAGTAATATTTTAATTTTCATTTTAATAATTATTTATACAAGTGTATTATCGCTAATAAACAATCACTTACTTTCTGTCCACCTAGTTTTATGCCGGTATTCTCTCTTTCAAGGCACATGTCCAACCTAATTAAATAGAACCCTAGTCTGTTAGGAAATCAAATACTCAAGTTGATACTTAAATTAAAAAAAAAAGAAAATAAATAAAATGTTTTAAGCTAATTAAATATTAAATAAATAAATTAATTTAACTGGTTTTCTACTGCGTCACGTGATAAGTTTTTTCTGAGCAATTATTTTTTGTCAACACATGCGAGAAAGGAAAACATTGAGACAATTTGTTAAACAATTTTTTTGCGTGTTCGTTATATTTTTAATAAATTAAAATGCGAAAAAAATTGCGTATTTTCCCATAAATAAAGTAAACAAACTAAAATTATAAAAAAAAAAAACCTTCCTCATGTAAAAAACTGTTATCAATGTCAATGCTTTTTATGAGACTCTAAAAAGTCAATAAAAAAACAGCTTTGATAAATTTTATAAGAAACGAGAGTGCCAACAGTAGGGGAGTGAAGCTCAACATCTTAATAAAATAATTATAATTAATTAATTGATATAATGTCATAAAAGGTGTATTAATTACTATGTGAACATGGCATTTAACAAAACGCGATGAGTAATCGACACTATTACTAACACTGCATTTATATTAATTTTATTAATTATTTTAAATTGTCTATTTAAAATTAAAAACTATGGAAAATTTCAAATTTGCTAAACTTCCCTGTTTGCACTCACTTATTATCTCACATATAATAGTTTATAGAACATCCAGTAGTGCAAAAAAAAAAAAGGAAAGTAGTAATATTTAATATTCAATTAAATTTATTCCACAGTAAAAAATATTATCTACCTGACTCATAAATCCGGTATGAAAACTAAAGAAAGTTTTATGTCAATTGAACCCGTAATACTAAAGAGAAAAATGATTTAGTAGACGACCTTAAAAAATGCGTGATTAGAAAGTCATTTCATCAGCCGGAAGAAGTAGAACGGATTGGTTAAAGAATTATTAGTTCACCAAGAATTGTAAAACTATGAAAAAAATACCACAAAAACTGTCTCTCATTGATGTATACTCTTATTTTAACCACGCCAAAAGTTCGATGTGCGTTTTAACTTATAATTCAACAGCGATCTGGAAATTATCTTCTTCGAGCCTTCCTCGGGCTTTTTAATAAGTATTTCATACTTTAATAAGTATTTCAACGCACTTAAAATGCTGAAACTCTCTATGAACTATCAAGAATCAATTCAATTGCTGTTGTTGTTGTTGTTGTTGTGGTCCACCTTGTCCTGAAAAACAAGCTATAGAATAATAACAAAACCTCAACAATGGGAACGGAAAGGGAAAGAATGGGAATGGTAAAAGAATAGTAGTTAGTAAAGGCATAGATGAAAAATAATCATTTTAATCATTCAATCACCAGACCTTTCTGTGAACACTACTGGTGTAGTATTCAAATACGTACCCAGAGGTAGACTTAAAGAAAAATAATTAGTTCGGCCATTTAGTTGCAAGAAGCAGAGATTTTTTGTGGCATTAACTAGTGTAGAAATCAGCCAGATTGCCCTAGCATCATGGAATGAGTCGGTGAACTAATCACCATTCGCAATGACTAGCATTCAACAAAAAACTCAAAAGCTTTACCTCGAAATATAATGTATCATGACAGCCTACAACTCCTTTTATAATTTCGGTTCACTGAGCATAACTGTTGATAACTGTTGATCTGGAAAAAGTCTCATTTCATCTATATAAATCTATAAAATGGAAGTATTCATCATTATTATGTTATTAAATACATTTAATGTCAATCATTTGAATTCATTTATTTAAGAATACTTAAATTCTTAACATCTCTGTTTGGAAACAGTATGAGACTTTATGTCATATTGTATGTTAGTGTTTTTTTTTATTAAATAGGGGTATCGTGTGTGTTCTTTTCGATTTTGTCTATGGAAACACCGCTTTGCTCTTTATACCTGTCTAGGTGATCTTCCTGGCCTGGTGCAAAAGCAACGTCTTTTATCCATGGTATTACAACGAGACGTTATTTGTACTCAACTGAGCGTTGCTTGAACAGTTCTATGCAATGGACACTGGAATGAGTTGTATTAAAATCGTTTCTTATCAGTAGGAATTCCATTTCGAAAGACATTCTGGACCTCATTAGACAGACAGAATGGAACCGAAGAGTTACGGTTATAGACTTGCCTGCAGTACGAAAAATGTTACAATGGTTTGTTTAAAGTTTGTATCCCTAGTTTATTATTGTTATTATTGCTATTAACATGCAATAATTCATCAATGGACACAGTGTCCCAGACAGCTAATGTTTAACCCTGTTAAATAATAGTACTGGTAACCAATAGTGCTTAGCACGTTGAAGCTATAATACATTATTGTATATACATTATTTTTTTTTTCTTAAAAATAAGCAGTTGGAGATGTTCTTTATCATCTTATAACATATGTACTAATTGCTAAATTAGTCTTGGCTACATTTAGCATCTTTCTTTAGACAACCCGATCAATTGAAATTGCTAGGTAGTCGTATCGAGTGCTTTCATATAAAAAAATTAATAAAATAATTTTATGCAGATTTCAAATTTTTTAATATACAAATTATATATTATATACTGGCATATTATTTATTTCTCAATACTGACATAGTGTAGTTTATGATATATAAAACAACTAAGTAATGTTAAATGAAAAGTTTTTTATACAGCTAATAAAGTATATCTGCAAGACACTCTGTTTTATTATAATTACTTTTATGCTATATAATATTTTTTTCTAAAACTGTAGCCTCTCAAAATAGTTTTTTTTTTATTGAAATTTATGATGAAATATGTTTGGAAACACTTTTACTTTAATATGTAGTGATTTTTTATTCTCGACCCATAATCACTAAGCCAATTATAAAATTAACCTCAATTTCCTGAAAGCATTGTTACCGCCTGACTTCACTCTTTCACTATGCATTTTTTGTACACCCGTGGTTATATGTTTCTGTGAAAGAACTTTCAAAACTTTTCAGTTCACACTTGTTCCAAAGTAAGACAACATCAACAGCTGTTGCAGCCTCCACATTTAACATGAGGAGAACTATGCGTTCACATTTAACGAGATACAAATCTTCTTCAACAATATCTCAGATACTTCACACTTCTTTTATGCTTTCAAATAAATTTTCCTATTTTAAGTCAACCATTCGATTCGTCTCCCATGCTCTGAATGCTTCTAGTTGGATGCAATTTGATGTTATATAAAACTTAGAAACAAGAATAAACAATTTTCTACTGAACGCAGTGCAAATGTTTATAAATAAAATTATTTTCACTTACACTCTTACTTTTATGCCATAAAAGCTTCTTAGAGAATTTAATTCTATTTAACGTTCTGGCTCCCACATACCAACCCCACATCGCTAGCATAGATGGATACGCTTGCAGTTTGAGTTGATGAAACTACAACTTCTGACCATTTACGTGTTGTTTGCCTCAAGACATTTCCAAGTACAAGCAAAAGTGTTAGTTTCTATGCTGAATGAATAAAGTATCTCAAAAAGAAATGTTTATATTCTAAAATTTTATTATATGTACATATATTTATATTCTTAAGTTTTATGTTTTTTTTTCTTAAAGCTCTCTGCTGCTACTCTTCACTTTTGTGAAGATTATAACTTTGCTTTCGTAGAGTCTCGCAAAAAAAAACAATTTAAAGTTAATTAAATAAAAAATAAAAATAAAATGAAATTATTTGCTTGGTTAAGCCTCAGAGTACAAAATGAAAACACTTTCCTTTGCTAAATATTTGCTTTGCATTCTGAAGTGAATTTTTACTTATAATTTCATTAAAAAGAAATTACAACACAAATGGAGTACTTGATCTGTAGACACAAAATAGCATATAATAAAAAAGTAAAGGTCCATAAAAGAAAATATACTTTTAAATATAATTATGAGAATTTTAATAAAATTTGAAACAGAGCCATCATGGAGTTCTTGAGAACCCATCAGTGGCGAAAATTCCAGCAAGCAGAAAGCACTCATGAACTGTTGTACTAGTGAAATGTTAATGATGGGGAATTAAGATAAAAACTGAAATTTAAAATGCAATGTGAGAGGGTAATAAGTATACCAGAAGATAATTTGTGAAGAAGAGGATGGGAACATGGAATCTAGATAATCACCAATAGTCGAACGCCGTTACACATCACTAAGGATCGGATTTGTGTTCGTAATGGAATAAAGATTTAAGTAAAAATACTTTGAAAAGAAAAATCATAGTCCAGCTTAGACTATAGATAATTGAAAAGTAGAAACGAATTAAAAAGGATCGTGAAGTTCTTAACAAAATAAAAAGAAATTAAGTTTTACAAAAAGACACAATGTGACTACGTTTGTGGTGTTGTATTGTAAAAAGTTTGAAGGGGATTTGACCTACACCGATTTGCATTCAACTTTATTAAATCCAAAAGCAATTACGCATTCATATTTTATATATTTGAAGCCACGAACTGAGTTATATTTATTATTATCTTTAAGGATTCCTCATTAAAACTATACCTATAATTATAAATTTTAATTTTTTCTTTTTTCCAAGAGTGAACGCGTCTTTATGACGAAAAGAAACTATTTAAAAGTTTAGACGAATTCGAATAGCGAAGAAAAGACAAGGACAAAAATTTTATTCAATTTTTTTTTTGAAATTAAGCTGACCATACAACGTTATTTCGAGTATTACCAAGTACTCATTATCAGTTGTCTTATTAAATATTCGAATTTCTTGATTATAGTATAATTTGTTTGGACTACAAGTACCAGGCTTAGAAGTTGTGCCTGTCAAATTAGAAGTAATAACTAATCGTGTCTTGCCACAAGTAGTCAAAGCAGCACAAACTTTCAATAATTTTGATTGGATACAAAAACTATAGAACTATGTATATCTTTAAAATATATATATGTAATCTATTTATATACAAATTTATATTTATCTATTATGTTTTGTATATATTTGTATATATAAATATATTTTTATATATGATGAAACAACACTTTTTCTTCAATGCATTTTCCAGCTCCAGTTAAGAATTTTCCTTAAGTTCCACGTTCTTTACATAAACCATAAACATTCCTCATAACAAATTAGTTGAATTATTCCATAAAATAATTAATTATAAATAAACCTGCATATTTTAATTAAGTATTTTAGGTTTGTGTTTCAAAATTTCATTAACGAAATACTGTTTTCTAATCGCTTTGACATCATATGCACACAATCGATCACCAATAGATACTTTATCTTCTAAATGAAGTAGATAATGAACTTTATGTAACCAATTGTTTATACTAAATACTTTTGCGTGGAAACAAACGTGAAATGAATTTTTGAAATTATAAAGTATTTTTTTTTAAGTATATTTATCTCACAACGAAATGTGTTTGGCTTGAAATTTATTTTTGAAAAATTGCATGTGCTTTGAAAACATCTGGAGTTATTATTGAAATATAAAATTTAATAATTCATATCGAAAATTATTTAATTGGCTTTTACAATATTTTTTCTTTATATTTAGTACATAAATAAAACCAAAATGTGTAATACTGGGAGAAGTTCATTCACTTGTAGCTAATATTATTTTTTTTTATACCTGAAATAAAAATATCTGTCAGATATTCGAATCTAATTTGAAATGTTTCTTATGTCACATCGGGTATACAGAAATTCTAACTAACTTAACAACTACACCTTAGTACATCACCCAGAAATAATTGACAACTCAAAAGCCTTTTCTACGGATATTGACCTCAACAAAGAAGATATCTATATCCTCACAGGCTAGTTATTTAGGCTGTCCTACATCTCAAATAAATTAAATCGACATAATTAAAGCTTAGACGT
>NC_051847.1:219131790-219140895 GCF_002237135.1 Teleopsis dalmanni
CTGTTATTATCAACTAGAACTTACTACTATTAACATCCAATAGTCAATTAATGGTAGAAATGTCCCAAACAGCTAATGTTTAAGCCCGTCAAATAATAGTACTGGTAAGCAATACTACTTAGTATGTTAAAGCTATAAAAGATTCATTATTTTTACTCTTCACTGTATAAAAATAAGCAGCTGGAAATGTTCTTCATCATCTTGTAACATATGTACTACTTGCTTAATTGGCCTTGGCTACATATAGCATCTTCCTTTAGCCAACTCGATCAATGGCAGTTGCTAGTTAGTCGTGCCGAGTGCCTTCATATCATTAGGCATCTGCCCCTATCAGGTTTAAAGTATATAGAATAATTAATAAAATAATTTTATGTTATATTTTCAATTTTAAATTAAATTATGTTTTTCCTGATGTAATAATTATGTTGAAGCTATGTGAGCCAGTGTACTTGAGCACTTTTACTCTTTCTTAACTTGAGGTATTTTCAAAACCCCTCTTTACACCTTAACTGGATTATTGTTTATCACTTCATCAGACTAAGCAATAATTGACCTCAGCTCTGCGTACCTCCCCGAGGAGTCTGTAACCATTCTGAGATTTGATAACGCGGTGTTGGTAAGTCTGTCAGTTTTCGAAACTAATTTCAGGGCTCTATCCTTTATGTATTTTTTGATATACAGATTATAAATTATATACCGACATATTATATTTATTTTTCAATACTGACATAGTGTAGTTTATGATATATAAAACAACTAAGTAATGTTAAATGAAAAGTTTCTTATACAGCGAATAAAAAATATCTGCAAAACACTTCATTTTTTTATAAATACTTTTATGCTATATAATATTTTTTTCTAAAACTGTAGCCTCTCAAAATAGTTTTTTTTTTATTGAAATTTATGATGAAATATGTTTGGAAACACTTTTACTTTAATATGTAGTGATTTTTTATTCTCGACCCATAATCACTAAGCCAATTATAAAATTAACCTCAATTTCCTGAAAGCATTGTTACCGCCTGACTTCACTCTTTCACTATGCATTTTTTGTACACCCGTGGTTATATGTTTCTGTGAAAAGAACTTTCAAAACTTTTCAGTTCACACTTGTTCCAAAGTAAGACAACATCAACAGCTGTTGCAGCCTCCACATTTAACATGAGGAGAACTATGCGTTCACATTTAACGAGATACAAATCTTCTTCAACAATATCTCAGATACTTCACACTTCTTTTATGCTTTCAAATAAATTTTCCTATTTTAAGTCAACCATTCGATTCGTCTCCCATGCTCTGAATGCTTCTAGTTGGATGCAATTTGATGTTATATAAAACTTAGAAACAAGAATAAACAATTTTCTACTGAACGCAGTGCAAATGTTTATAAATAAAATTATTTTCACTTACACTCTTACTTTTATGCCATAAAAGCTTCTTAGAGAATTTAATTCTATTTAACGTTCTGGCTCCCACATACCAACCCCACATCGCTGGCATAGATGGATACGCTTGCAGTTTGAGTTGATGAAACTACAACTTCTGACCATTTACGTGTTGTTTGCCTCAAGACATTTCCAAGTACAAGCAAAAGTGTTAGTTTCTATGCTGAATGAATGAAGTATCTCAAAAAGAAATGTTTATATTCTAAAATTTTATTATATGTACATATATTTATATTCTTAAGTTTTGTGTTTTTTTTTTTCTTAAAGCTCTCTGCTGCTACTCTTCACTTTTGTGAAGATTATAACTTTGCTTTCGTAGAGTCTCGAAAAAAAAACAATTTAAAGTTAATTAAATAAAAAAATAAAAATAAAATGAAATTATTTGCTTGGTTAAGCCTCAGAGTACAAAATGAAAACACTTTCCTTTGCTAAATATTTGCTTTGCATTCTGAAGTGAATTTTTACTTATAATTTCATTAAAAAGAAATTACAACACAAATGGAGTACTTGATCTGTAGACACAAAATAGCATATAATAAAAAAGTAAAGGTCCATAAAAGAAAATATACTTTTAAATATAATTATGAGAATTTTAATAAAATTTGAAACAGAGCCATCATGGAGTTCTTGAGAACCCATCAGTGGCGAAAATTCCAGCAAGCAGAAAGCACTCATGAACTGTTGTACTAGTGAAATGTTAATGATGGGGAATTAAGATAAAAACTGGAATTTAAAATGCAATGTGAGAGGGTAATAACTATACCAGAAGATAATTTGTGAAGAAGTGGATGGGAACATGGAATCTAGACAGTCACCAATAGTCGAACGCCGTTACACATCAGTAAGAATCGGATTTGCGTTCGTAATGGAATAAAGATTTAAGTAAAAATACTTTGAAATGAAAAATCATAGTCCAGCTTAGACTATAGATAATTGAAAAGTAGAAACGAATTAAAAAGGATCGTGAAGTTCTTTACAAAATAAAAAGAAATTCAGTTTTGCAAAAGGACACAATGTGACTACCTGTGTGACGTTGTAGTGTAAAAAGTTCAAAAGGGGTGGGAACTACACCCATTTGCAATCAATTTTATTAAATCCAAAAGCAATTACGCATTCATATTTTATATATTTGAAGCCACGAACTGAGTTATATTTAATATTATCTTTAAGGATTCCTCATTGAAACTATAGCTATAATTATGAATGTTAATTTTTTCTTGCCGAGAGTGACGCGATTTTATGACAAAAACAAACTATTTAAAAGTTAGACGGATTCGAATAGCAAAGAAAAGACAAGGATAAAAATTTTATTCAATTTTTTTTTTTTTGAAATTAAGCTGACCATACAACGTTATTTCGAGTATTACCGAGTATATTCGAATTTCTTAATTAGTTTATAGTCCGCATGTAATTTGTTTGGACTGCGAGCGCCAGGCTTAGAACTCGTGCCGGTAAAATTAGAGGCAATGACTAATCGTGTCTTTCCACAAGTAGCCAAAGCAGCACAAACTTTCAATAATTTTGATTGGATACAAAAACTATAGAACTATGTATATCTTTAAAATATATATATGCAATCTATTTATATACAAATTTATATTTATGTATTAGATTTTGTATATATTTGTATATATAAATATATTTAAATATATGATGAAACAACACTTTTTCTTCAATACATTTTCCAGCTCCAGCTAGAAATTTTCCTTAAGTTCCAAGTTCTTTACATAATCCATAAACATTCCTCATAACAAATTAGTTGAATTATTCCATAAAATAATTAATTATAAATTAACCTGCATATTTTAATTAAGTATTTCAGGTTTGTGTTTCAAAATTTCATTAACGAAATACTGTTTTTTAATCGCTTTGACATCATATGCGCACAATCGATCACCAATAGATACTTTATCTTCTAAATGAAGTAGATAATGAACTTTATGTAACCAATTGTTTATACTAAATACTTTTGCGTGGAAACAAACGTGAAATGAATTTTTGAAATTATAAAGTATTTTTTATTTTTATAAGTATATTTATCTCACAACGAAATGTGTTTGGTTTGAAATTTATTTTTTGAAAAATTGCATGTGCTTTGAAAACATCTGGAGTTTTTATTGAAATATAAAATTTAATAATTTAGGTATATCGAAAATTATTTAATTGGCTTTTACAACATTTCTACTTTATATTTAGTACATAAATAAAACCAAAAAGTGTAATACTGGGAGAAGTTCATTCACTTGTAGCTAATATTACATTTTTTTATATCTGAAATAAAATTATTTGTCGGATATGCAAATCTGATTTGAAATATTTCTTACGTCACATTGGGTATACAGAAATTCTAACTAACTTAATAACTACACCTTAGTACATCATCCAGAAATACTTGACAACTCAAAAGCCTTTTCTACGGATATTGACCTCAACAAAGAAGATGTCTATATCCTCACAGGCTGGTTATTTAGGCTGTCCTACATCTCAAATAAATTAAATCGACATAATTAAAGCTTAGACGTGTAGTCATATGGCTGTAGCGGGAAATGACTATATCTGATGAGATAGCTGGATTTGGTGCTTCCTCGATAAAATCTTCTTATCAGCCTTTCTGCCAACTTTGCATAGAGACTGGTACACAGGAACTGATTAAATCGTATCATGGCATTTATACTCCCAATCTTGTAATTTAGTTTTTATCCACCGAAACAATATGGAATTTCTATAATAACTTCGTGTGACACTGAACTCAAGAACCATCTGAGATTAATTCGGTATATCTCAAATTAACTTCTATAGACCATCTTCTCTAGTATCTGAGGCAAAACTCCTACTATGCCACTTTCACCAGCTTATTTTAAAAATTTAGGCATATAGTTACACAGCTCACTAAAAAATATCTACATTCAAATGACCAGACAAGTATTGCATTTGTCAATATATCCGGTTGTCCAGAAAACAATAAGTCTTCTCCTCAAAATAAATGGTAGTGTGGAATCAAAAAAAGTTTCTATTAACTTATCTATATAGATTTCAATGGCATTAATTTTTAGACTAAAAAACAAGATTTCTAAAATAATTCCTTTGACAATCAAGACAATCAAGCCGTAAATAGTTTTGCAAAGTTTAAGATATTAAGTCTAAGGACTAGAATGTCCCAGAATTATTTCCAGAGAATAAAAGCAATAAAATATGAAATTTAAATCTATATATATTCTTAATGATTTTAATTTTTATTTTTAATTTTTCTTTCTTTCAGCAGAAAATGTTTCCATGCCGCCTACTACTATTTAGACGACCCACCACATCATCCCAATGTACCACAAGTTGATTGGGAGGTACCTGTTGAAGTTGGTGGTGAAATGCGATCTGCAGTTCCAGTGAATGAATTTGCCAAGCACGTAGCTTCATTACATGCCGATGGTGACATTGGATTCAGTCGTGAATATGAGGCCATACAAAACGAATGTGTAACTGATGATCTCCCATGTGAACACTCACAGCATCCTGAAAATAAACGCAAAAATCGTTATCTCAACATCACTGCATGTATGTTCAATTATAATCTAAAAAAATTGTTCTTATTTTATTTGTAATATTTGTATTGGGTCTTTTAGACGATCACAGTCGCGTACATTTGCATCCCATACCCGGTCAAAAGAAAAACCTAGATTACATTAATGCCAACTTCATTGATGGTTATCAGAAATCGCGTGCTTTTATTGGCACACAAGGTCCTCTACCTGATACATTCGACTGCTTCTGGCGCATGATTTGGGAGCAACGCGTTGCTATAATTGTTATGATCACAAATCTAGTAGAACGTGGAAGACGCAAATGCGATATGTATTGGCCAAGAGATGGTGTAGAAACTTATGGTGTTATACAGGTGAAGTTAGTAGAGGAGGAAGTTATGTCTACTTATACCGTACGGACATTACAAATTAAGCATTTGAAGGTATAAGCATTGTACAATTAATTAAATTAATGTGTATTCAGTTATTTATTACAATTTTAGTTAAAGAAGAAGAAGCAGTCCAATACCGAAAAAATTGTTTATCAATATCACTACACAAACTGGCCTGACCACGGTACTCCAGATCATCCTTTGCCTGTTTTAAATTTCGTTAAGAAGTCGTCAGCGGCAAACCCACCAGATGCCGGTCCAATCGTTGTACATTGCAGGTATGCGGACTGCACAATAAACATAATTTTAAACACATAATATCCTTTTTAACACCTTTTCACTTCGAAGAAATAAGAGTATAATTCTTGCAAGGCTGTAAGAATAGACTCTTCATAGACTCTTCATTTTTGTTTTGGTGATTATTTTCAATTACTTAATTACTTCAATTTTTTTCTTCAAATAGCGCTGGTGTCGGTCGCACTGGTACCTATATAGTGCTCGATGCTATGCTGAAGCAGATACAACAGAAGGGAGTGGTCAACGTTTTCGGTTTTCTGCGCCACATACGCATACAACGTAATTTCTTAGTACAGACTGAGGAACAATATATTTTCTTGCATGATGCTCTAGTCGAAGCTATTGCCTCGGGTGAAACCAATCTGAGTGCCGAACAAATTGAAGAACTAAAGAACTGTACTCCTTACTTGGAACAACAATACAAGAATATAATACAATTCCAAACAAAGGATATACATATTGCTTCAGCAATGAAACAAGTAAATTCGATCAAAAATCGTGGCGCTATATTTCCAATTGAATTTAGTCGTGTACATTTGACACCTAAACCGGGTGAGGATGGTAGTGATTATATTAATGCATCCTGGTTGCATGGATTCCGACGACTACGCGATTTCATTGTTACACAACATCCTATGTCGCATACAGTGAAGGATTTCTGGCAAATGGTCTGGGATCATAATGCACAAACTATTGTGCTACTATCTTCTTTGGATGATATCGTAAGTAACTCAAACTAATAAAAATAAATGCTATTAGTAATAAAATTTATTTTTATATCATTTTTCAGAACTTTGCACAATTCTGGCCAGATGAGGCAACTCCAATTGAAAGCGATTATTACCGTGTTAAATTTTTAAATAAAGCAAACAAAAGAGATTACGTGAGTCGAGACTTTGTCATACAATCGATACAAGACGATTATGAGCTTAACGTTAAAATGCTACATTGCCCCAGCTGGCCGGAAATGTCAAATCCAAATAGCATTTATGATTTCATTGTTGATGTACATGAGCGGTGTAACGATTACCGTAATGGACCAATTGTCGTTGTTGATCGGTTAGTTGCTTTACACTTATAGTTGTCTTATTATAATAATTTAATTTTATATCTATTTTTTCTAGATATGGTGGTGCACAAGCATGTACCTTCTGTGCCATTTCATCGCTGTCCATCGAAATGGAATATTGCAACACGGCTAACATATATCAGTACGCCAAATTGTATCATAACAAACGACCTGGAGTTTGGACATCCAGCGAAGACTTGCGGCTTATATATAATATACTCTCGCATTTGCCGCGTAATTTGCAACTACTCAAACGCACTGCATTACGCACTGAATTCGAGGATGTAACAACAGCAACACCGGATTTATACAGTAAAATCTGTAGTAATGGTAATGTCACACAAAATAACTGTATTAGTAATCTTAGTAGTAGTATTAGTCAGAGTAATAATTTTAAACGATTTAGTAATAATAGTCAGAATAATAGTATTAATTTAAATAACTCTACAATAACACCAACAACATTACTCACCACAACTACATCAACTACAAATTCAACAATATCCCAATTACAAACACCAACAATAACCACAACCACTCCCACTTTATCCGTAACAGCCACAAATAATTTAAATTCTAATGTTAATTTTACTAACTTAACTACTAACGCTGCCTCAACGAATGAATCAACGACGCCAACTTCTAATACCACATCAACAATAACGACAACAACAACACATCCCAATGATGACGATGAACTCTGTGCAACAATAATTCCCAATCAACAACAAATTTTAAATTTAATAAATCAACAAAATCAACTACAACAACAATATGTACAACGCTATATGGACGATGATGATATCGATGATGACAATGATATTGACAATGGGAACAACGACGATGGAACTACTGCACCACTATCACCAACACATGCAACATTGTACGGTTTACATATTGTCGATCAAAATCCAATTGATGCGCTGCACAAAATCCCAACAACGCCCACAACACCTACAATGCCATTGGGTGCCGGTGATGGATTAACCCCTTTGTTAACGCCAACTAATCATCTAACACATACTAACAATGGTAATGGTCATGGACATGGACATGGACATGTACATGGGCATGGACATATTCATGGACATGATAATGGTATTGGTAATACAACTAACAATCATAATAACCAACACACACCACTTGCAGCAGCTGTTACAGATGCTCAAAGTCTAGATATTGTAGGTTAGACTAACAAATAAATTATTTAGTTGTAGTTTTATATACATATGTATTTACTTTAAGATGTATTATTTATTATTTGTTTATATGAGAAATATTTTTATATGGATTATCTATATGAGAATTGATTACACATGCATGCATGCATAGATGCATAGATGCATGCATGTTCCAGTTGAAAGTGATCCTATTTAAAATAAAGTAGAAAAAATAAAAATCATTTTTAAGCACTCTACAAAATTGTTCAGCACTTTAAATCTCAATTATTGAGATATTCCATATAAATTTAAGTTACTTTTAAATTATTGTATTTATTTAAATGCTGTGTATAGTCTTTTATATTATGAAATATAATTAAGTTAATTTTTTACATATTATAAAATTGTCATTAGCCTAATTAGTTATTAAGCCAAATATTAATTAAATTACATTAAAAATTGTATACAAAACGATGAAACGATATATTACATATAAAAAAAACATAAAGAATATAAAAAATAAAACAGTTTTTTACTGCAAAATCAAATTTAAAACGCACGTGAATGTTTATGTTTTAACAAAGTAAACAATATTTAATGATATACACTTACTTTATTAAGGACAAAAAAGAATGCTGCTCATTCCATACTTATCCTTTGGTATCTATTCTCTTCGATGTGTTCTAGAAGAATAGTCATAAGAGAATAGTCATAGGCATAAGAGTTCTTGTTTTTTCTTTTCAAAGCAATGCAGAGATCAATAATTTTACTAATATTTTTCTGATATGATTTCATTATAAAATTTTTTTAATACGCTTTGATTTTTTCATTCGTACCAGTTCTTCTTGTCTTATTATTTCAATTTGTATGAGACAAAATCTTCTGGCAACATTCTTCCGCTCTCCATCTCTTTTTATCTAATAGACTTATAGAGTCTATTACTTATATTTGAGTAATTACTTATATTTGAGTAATAGACTCTATTTGAGTATTTAAAGCTTGTTTTACTCACTTTCACTTTAACTAATTATTTACTTATTAATTAATTAATAATTTATTATCAACGAATTATTAATATCAATTAATTAAAATTAATATTAACCAACAAAATCACACGCGAATAACTCAAGATTCTTACGACAATTTGAAAAGAATGAAAAAATAATCAAGACCTCATATCACCCATATAAAACCCATATATGAAAAAAGTTTTAATTAATTTTTGAG
>NC_051847.1:219140995-219155497 GCF_002237135.1 Teleopsis dalmanni
TGTAATATTTATAGCTTAGAAAATCCGCTATTCTTACCAATATTATATGTTCTATCCTTTAACTGAAACTAAAAAGATGTGAATGATGTAAATAATATCGATCGTGCAAGTAACCAAAAATTTCTTTATGATCCGAAAATGATTGCAGGTTTATCGGAAAATGAATCCATAATATAAAGCGACAATACGATATGAGGTTAAGTACTGTGACTTTATAAAGGTAAAGCAGTCTTTATTTGAAGGACCTAAATACTTACGGTATTTGTATTTCTACCAAATTGTGAGATGATTAGCAGTAATGTTTGTTCGTAAAATACTTAGATCATAAATAATGCTTCTTATTTGCACAATTGAGAAGCACAATGCTTATAACTTACTTAATTTCTTTGTTGGCCATTACAGAAGCGAGTAATCCTGAATCGCAACTACTAGCCTCCTCATGCTCGCCTGATCATTTTCTTTCTACCGCCAGTTGGAAGGACTGAATTTCTTCATATCGTTGCTTATTTGGTCCTTCCACCGAAGATGGAGGCAATGCGGACGGAATCATATATCTTTCCACCCAGCGGTGTCACTGAAATGTTATGGGCTTATCTATGTCAAAGCTGAGCTATAGTTTATGTGGTTCTTTGTTTCAACTAATTTTATGCCGTGTACCAACGCACAAGGCCCATAGATCTTCCGCAGAAATTTTCTTTCGAATGCTCCTAATAATATCATCATTAATTATTGTCAAAGCTTATGCACCATACAGTAGGACAGGCATGATTAGGGAGTTGCTTAAAATTTAAGTAAAATTATATAGTTCATCTACAATATTTAAAATATATATAAAATTAACCCATTGACTACTACGCATCGTTCTTTAAATTGAAGAACTTAAGTAAAAAACTGGTAATGAAGTACATATTTATTTTTAAAAATGTGTTTTAAAAAAAATCTTATAATTAACCTAATTATTATGGACCCATTATTTTATAACGTAGAGATTGTTGACCTCAATAATAACAAGTGCCATTTAAATGCGAGTAATTGATAATTCGTTATCAAGACGTAACTACTCGTCAAAGTTGTGAAAAATTAAAAGTAAATTGTTTATTTTAAAAAAACAAATATTGTTAAATAAAATCTCAAAAGTTAAAAGAGAACTAAAACAATATTGCCAGAAGAGCATGAAAAAATCTTAACTTGTGAATGAAACAGCGGAGTTGCTCTACCTTTCTTTAATAGTCGCTCTTGACTATAATGATTCTCAAATTACTCAAATTTATCACATATAATTATATAAATTTCAATTTCATTTGGTTCTTACTACACCTAATACATTCAATGGAATAGATCCCAACCATTCATTATCTTATCAGCGAAATTCACAAGTATCACGTAAATTCTTCTTGGTATTCAAAATGAATCAAGCAGTTGAGTTCTGGAATACCGCAGCAGTCAGTCAGTTGTGACTTAGTACTGTGCGTGAGCGGTTCGCTTATATTTTAAACGTTCTACAGTTAAACGGCATAATCGTCTTTGCAGTAAAAAATTGTTAATAAAACATTTATAAAGCAATGTGTAGTGCGCGTCTAAATTTTCATACTATCGGCAACACAGTCCTTATTCTAATTATTTTTATTGGATTTTCTGCCGGGCTACGTCCAACCAACTTATTGAAAACTACAGACAATACAACTCGACAAACACCAAGACGTTCACTGCGTCTGCCAAACAGCACATTTCCATTACATTACGACTTACATATAAATACAAGCATACATTTAGAGGATTTTGTCTATATCGGAAATGTGACCATTGACATTGAGATTAGAGAGTCCACAAATGAGATTGTCATGCATGCAAAGAATTTAAGTGATTTCGAGATTATCGTCTATGAGTTACCAAGTGGCGATGTGGTTACAGATCTAACACACTCGTACGATCCATTCAGCCACTTCTTGATTATACATCCTATTCAACGTTACGTTGCCTTCGAGGCGGGTCAACTGTACCGTGTGCAAATCCTCTTCAAGGGGCTTTTACATAGCACAACTTATGGCTTCTATTGGTTTTCCTATAACGACCAAAACAATCGAACTGTGTGAGTATATGAAGCGCGCCTAATCGCCCCATAATTAATGCCTTCGCTTTATCGAAGTGAAAATAAAACAAAAGTGCGACCCATTCGTTTCTTTAAATGAGGAAATTCCCTGTCTGTTGTGAAAGTAATTAACGTTCGAGAGAATGTATATACGTATGTGTATATATGTGGTCTCGCATAGAAAAAATCATACCCAAGAAATTTGTTGCTAAAAGTAAAAAGTTCTGATTTTAAAAATTGTAAAAAAAATCACTGATAAGAGACAGAACAAGGCGTTCACTTTGAACCAGACAGATATAGTGGGTCTGGTGGTTGACTGGTGTTTAATGTGTGCGACTCTGTCTGTCCGCCGCTGACGTTGCGAATGCTATCACAAAAGCGGTGGCATCGCATTATCAACCAAAACAAACATTAAATAATAACAACATTAAATGTCAGCATGTTGTCAATAGCCGCGGTAACAGATAGCGCACACCTCGTGCTCTTATCAATGAAAGTTTGGACGTGTACGAATGTGTTCCGAGGCGGGAAAAATATATAATAAACTTACTTAGATTGTTTTATATTAAAAATAAAAATTTAATTATAAACGTAAATCAAAATAAAAGATTTTTAGATATTTCATATGACTTTCGGGATACAGTGACGGTGGCATTTAATTAAATATGCAATTGAAAGCAGTTAATTGACGTAAAAACTGCTTTTTAACGATTATTTTGGAATTGTGAAAATAATAGCAACAAAAACTAAATTAATAAATTTGAGATATTAGAAAAAACCACCAATTAAAGTTAGTCGTCTAAATTAAAATATTTAATTGAAATAAAATCAATGGTGGTTTCCACAAATCGTGTGATTAGAGACGAGTGCAACGGTTAAAGTGCCAAATATGGAAAAATTAGTTGGAAACTATAAATCTGTTAATTAAATTTAATATTTTTGAAGATCATAGAGGTTAATCTATTTTTAAAAATTTATTTGTTTTTTTCGTAATTTATTATTTTGTAGTAAATATTTGTATAACACACAAAATATAAATAATAATATTTGTAATTTTGTTATTCAAGTCTAATTATTAATTTTACTTGTGTATGATTTATATTAACACTACTTTTAATATTCGAATCGATTAGCATCTTTGACAGTAGAGTAGAAGAAATGGGGTGGAAGCATTTAAGCCTCACTTATAATGAATAATGAATCGCGACGTTTTTCAAATCAAGTTCAATTAGGTCAAATAACAACGACATATACCTCAGTGGTATGAGGTAATAGGATTTCGCGAGTACCGGGGAGTTTTAGCGCCAATTTTATTTTTAGCCATATAGAAAAAAATATAAATATTAATTTTATAATATTAAAAAAATTTAGTTTTTCGGCGCAGATACTGGTGAGACAGATACTTCCAGACTAACTGCCACACAATAAAGTAAGTTTTTGTGGATGTAATTGTCTACCAACAGTTACTTGAGGAATCTAGTTTTTCAGCTGGTGACACAGTCACTTCTAGACCAAGTACCACATCACACAGTAGGTTTTTGAGGAATTTTGCTGCCTCAGGATACTAAAAGCTAAAATTTAGAAAATTTTAACCAAAAAAATCATAACGTATGTGACGTAGTAAATAGCATTTATAAAAGTATAAATATTTCTATAATAATTTCAATAATATAAAAAATAAAACTATTACTTACAATACTTATTTTATTTAAGATAACTTATAATTACAATAAAAAAAATTTTAATTTTTTAAATAATTAGTTTTTTAAATAATATATAATTTTTTAAAATTCTTAATTTTTTTTAATACTATTTTTAAAACAAATAACAGTGACGCAATCACTGAAATTAATTAATAATACATATTGTTTGGCCACACCTTCACTTTAATTTTTTTTTTAATAATGAACTGAACCATCCACTAATCCCATCATTTACTCTTTCTTCTACCTATGTTATTCTTCTAATTCTAAGTAGATTCGAAATAGTTGTGGGTTTTTACGTACGTAAGTTTTGGGTTTTTAATGATAAAGTAAACAAATTGCAATTGCTGTGTATTTTCTTAAATATTCATGTGAATTACATGTGTGATTTCCAAAGATCAAATCATTTTTATCTTGGTTTCAAATTGAAAAAGCAACTGACCGCACATGTTTAATTGATACTTCCAGCACACCTTTGTGCGAGATTCCCTTTCACAGATTTTTGCTTTGAGTTTTGCAATAAATTTCTGAAATTTATGTTTTGCAGTTACCAAGCAGCAACACAATGTGAACCGACCAGTGCACGTTTGGCCTTTCCATGCTATGACGAACCAGCATTCAAGTCGAATTTTACAATACACCTCACACACAGCGATATCTACACGTCCATCTCCAATATGCCGGTGCGGCAGTTGATACGACATGAGTATGTGAAGCAATTATCTAAATCTAAAGTCACTCTAAAGTTTTTTAATTGAATTTCAGTGAAAGTAATTTGGTTACAACAAGTTTCTATCCTACACCGCCGATGTCCACTTATCTGGTGGCATTTGTCATCTCGAATTTCGAATACATATCGGAAGAATATCGTAATGTAACACAACGCATTTTTACTTCGCCCACAATAGAGGATAAAGGACACAATGCACTGAAGAATGCTGTGCGTGTGGTAGCCCAGCTGGAGGACTACTTTGGCATTAAGTATTCATTGTCAAAACTGGATCACATTGCATTGAACAAAAACTACGGTGCTGCCATGGAAAATTGGGGTTTAATTACTTATAAAGAGGATACGTTGGTACATCAAAATGATGCTGATGTACATAAAAAACTAAAGGACATTCTAACACAGAACCATGAAATTGTACATCAATGGTTCGGTAATTTAGTTTCGCCCGAATGGTGGACGTACGCTTGGATTAATGAGGGCTTTGCTACGTACTTTGCATACATTTTGACAGATTTGGTGAGTTTTGGCGAACATTTGTTATCTATGTATTGTGTGTTTAGTATTGTAGAGATGACCTACTCCAGGATGAAAGCCTTGCACTTGACAGCTATTTAAGATTTGCATTTTAATTGTGGTAAATCGCATGATAAACCGCTTTTAATTAAAGAGGGTTTCATTTTGCGAAAAGAAGTCAAACTCTTATGTGGTATACATAACAAATACTTCAATAAAACTTAATAAAAAAATTTGCATTCCTAAGCTTCGTTAAAAATTTTAAAACAACAAATTAAAGAATTTTACAGTTTCTCAAAGAGTTTAATAGAACTTACCAAAAAACTGCATTCCAAAACTTTCTCAAAAACATCAGTATAAGATCAGTATATAACATCAGTATATAAGATTTCGATTCTACTTACAGTAGAAGTTTTCAATCCATTAGTTTCTTAAAGATTTCAATGGGACTTTGAATTTGGATTTCTAAATATCCTCAAAAATATCAATTTAACTTACTAAGGAGGTTTGCAGTCTCAGACGTCCTCAAAAACTTCAATTCTATTTACAGTAGAGTTCACAGTTCATGAGTTCTTTAATGACTTCAAAACAGCTTACCAAAAAATTTGTGTTTTTAAACTTCCTCAAAGACTTCTATACAACTTATTGGAGCAATTTGCAGTCCCATGCTTTCTCAAATACTTTAATAAAATTTACTGATGAAGATCACACTTCCCTAAAGAATTGAACATAATTTACTAAAAAAGTTTGTAGTTCCAGAGCTCCTTGTAGAATTCAATACAATTTGCTGTAGAAGTTCGCAGACCATGAGTGACTCAAAGATTTCAAGACAACTTAAATTGGAAGTCTGCAGTGCACGACTTCTTTCAGGACTTCAATAGAACTTACCAAGAGATTTGCATTCCTAAATTTTCTCAAAGACTTCTATACAAAATTTCTTACTAAAGAAGATTGCAGTCCTTAACTTCCTCAATGACTTCAATGCAATTTACTTAAATCGGTTGCAAATGAACTAGATTTTTTTTAGTATAGACAACTTTTCATACAAAAATCAAATTAGTTTTTAAATAATGAGAGATGTATATCTGCCAAAACATAAAGGATATCTTATTCTATAATATTGAAAATATGGTTCTCTTCTAGCTCTATCCTGAATATAAAGTGATGGATTTTTTTTTAACCGACATTGCTGAACGTGCGTATGGTTTCAATTTCATATCTGTTCGTCCCATGACGTACTATGTCGAAACTGAGTCAGAGATAATTTCAATATTTGACATAATCTCCTATCAGCGAGCTGCGTGCGTCATTAAAATGTTTCATCACGCATTCGATCAGAAGACCTTCTTACGTGGCATCAATAGATTTCTGCGTAAATAGTAAGTAACAAAACAAAGAGTACAAAATTAAAGTAAAGAATTGGTAATTTACAATTAATTTGAAAAGGTTTTTACCCTTTAAAGTCAGTACACGGTGGCGAATGAGTTAAAACTTTTTGAGGCTCTACAAGCTGAGATTGCAGAGGATGAACAGTTCGGAGCACAAAGCTGGAGTAAATCCATTAGTGATATAATGCTTTCTTGGACACATAGTGAATGGATACCGATTGTAACAGTGAAGCGTAATTATGATGACAATACCATAACAATTACCCAACGTTCAAACGATTTACACTCACAGGAATATTGGTGGATACCTATAAATTTTGCCATTCCTAAGGCTTATGACTTTGAACGTACCAGTGTGGATTATTTTATGCCACCAACAGCTAAAGTAACTTTAAGCATAGAAGATTTGAACTTAGATTTAGAGCGTTATGACTGGTTGATTGTGAATAAGCAGCAGACCGGTTTCTATCACGTTCACTATGATACCCGAAATCTACTTAACATAGCCAAGCAGCTGCAAGCCGATCATAATGTTATACATCCATTAAATAGAGCTGCCATATTTCAGGATCTATGCCCACTAATTGAAAACAATGAACTCGAATCAGTAGATGTTATCTTTGAATTGCTCAAGTACTTGGAACATGAAGAGCATCTCATACCATGGAATTTCGTTGCAGATACTGTGATTTTCTTTGATAAAAATCTTTTTGGCACTGCCGCTCATGCACGCTATAAACAGTTCATACGTCGTATTATAGCACCTATTTTTAAGCAGCTTTTTGGTACGCATGTGAAAGCTAATTTAACCAATACCGACTTACAAACCAGACAGAAGGTGTTGGACATGGCTTGCATGGCAGACTTGAAGGAGTGTTTGGACTTTACGCATGGTATTGCGCACAATTATATGTTTGGACACATCAAGTTGATGGCTGATATGGATTACTATGCCATGCATGACTCAATTTTGTGTTTGGGTCTTAAATATTTAGATGATTCTGAGTTTAATCAGATTATGGACTTGTTGGCTAAGACAGATAAAAAGTCACTCTTCTACGACGATTTGATTTACTCACTTCGTTGCACTCAAAACAAAGCTCATTTGCAGCAGTACCTAGATTTGCTTATTGGTGAACACAACTCAAATAGTATAATGAATGATAGCGATTCAATGATGTACTTCTTTTATTTGTACAAAGTTAATATGGCATCTAGATCGGTGGTATGGCGCTTCTTTGAACAGAACTATAAAAAACTTTGCCATTCACAGTACTTTGCTGAGAACTTCAATCGCATTGCAGAATATATACCGCAAAGGCATCGTGATCAAGTAATTTATTGAAATAAATCTCTTTGAATTTAAATTTTTATTAATTTATTTTTGTTTGCAGTTCATGCAATTACGTCAAGATATTATAGATGAACTACAGACTAACAACATTGGAGAAACAGACACTCTTATAAATACCGACTCGAATCGCATAGGCAAAAGAGTGAAACTAAGTGAAGTTTTCGTGGAAAAATTTCATCGTCAAATACATGATTGGCTCAAACGAGAACAAAATCCTTCAGTATATGCAGCCGCTTCCATTTCTGGAGGTAGCCGGAATCATGCCCCACAATTGAAATTCTCTCTGCATATGGTAACAAAAATATTTAAAAGGATTTTGCAACTCAAACTGTAGTCAAACAAGAACTCTCAACAAAAAGTGCATTTATACTTAAAATTAGTTTATTAAGTAAATTTATGTTATATAATAATATTATATATGGAATTCTGATGAATATTATATATTTGTATAGTTTAAGATTTTAAATGATATAATATAATTTTTTAAAATAGTTATTAATATTTTATTTTTTTGGGTATATTTAAAGAAAATAGATGTTTTGTCAATATTAATAACGGGTGATGATTTGTTGCTAAAATAAACTATATCTTTTTTAGAAAGGTTTATTTATTTCCAGTTGAAAATGTAGTTTGAAGGGCAAGTAAAGAAATTACATACGCGTATTTGACATTAACGCTGTTAAGGGAGCCTAAAAAAATTAAAGAACTATAGAGAAAATAGTATGTATTTAAGAAGAAATTATGATGAATGACACATAATGCGTTTATTTAATATTCCTTTCAAACACCCCCGCGCATAACAGTATTATCCAACCATGTATGAACCAATAACTTCATATTTTATATAGAAAACTTTAAATACATATTAAATTATACATCTTAAATACATCTCAAATTTTCAGAGTCAAACTTATACCTTAATTAATTAATTAATGCAACAACAATGCGTATATTGCAAATGTTTAGAGCTTTGGAAAGCTTTACACTTTGCAAGAGCTTTTTCAACTTATAATTTGTGCAAAAGCTTAAAAATATACTTTTTAATATGTAAAGCTTTTTAATATTATTTCACTTTATTTTTTGGTTACAATAAGTACTTAAATTATATAAGTTGAAATAAATAATTAAATAAATTAATAACTTCATTACAGTATTTGAAATCAATATTTGAACTACATATTTACACCGAAAACTTTTATACCCCAAAAGTATGCAACATTTTAAATGCAATGTTTCTACAGTTTGAGATAGGCATGTCTTTTTGTAACAAAACCTTTAGAATCAAATTGATCTATGGTGTATAAATCCCTAAACTTATTTAAAATTCGTGCAGATCTATTTTTGAAATTAATAAGTAGTATGAATGAAATTTTTATTGTGTGTAATGATTGACAAATAATAATTTAACAGAAACTTCTGCTTGTTTTGACTTCTAATATATTGAGTTATAATTAAACCAACCTAGAAAATGTTAGTAAAGCATTTTAAACATCTTTTAAACCAATTTTCTATAAAAATGTAGACCTTTCCCAGATAAGAATCTCATTACTTTTTAATAGTTATAAGCTCCTGATTATTATATAGCAACATAATGGATAGCTAGTGGATCCTAGTGGATATTGTAATTAGTATAATAAACTAAAATATGTAAATCTGTTTTCAAATGCCGTGGATGCATTATGTATAATATATTTTGATCAAAAGCTTATTAGATATATTAAAAGTAGGAAATCAATATATTACTAACATAATGATATTATTAATAAATTTTTAACTTATGTTAAAAATCATACTATAAATTTTAATAGATAACTTGCCAAAAAATCTAAATATAAAACATAGAAATCATATATGTAGTCATTTACTTATGCCAACTATTAATTGGATTTTATCAAAAAGTAACGACGGTTTCAAAATTTGTCGTGTTGCAACTTTTTTATCAATTCAAGTCTTTTATTGTGTATTGGTTGCACTGCAGGTAATTTATGTGTTAAATATAAGTCAACTACGATGCTTAGCTTTTGTGTGTCGAGGAAATAAGGAAGACATATTACGTTAGTGTGTTTAACCATTTTTTTATATGGCAAAATGTCAAATTAAAGTGTTCCTTTGTTATTTAAAAGAATTTAGTTGTAACAAAGTAATATAAATGTTAACGAAGACCTCCATACTATATCACAGTCACAATTTAGCAGTGTTTAGCAATCACAGTTTAGCAATGTTATACTACTCATTCCAAGTGAAGTTTCTAACATTCTGGCAGCAATATTTATTTCAAAATTTCGTTGTTAATAAATCATTGATCAATGTAGAGTATGACAATACTATGATAACTGATATACTCTATTTTTCAAACAACACCTGAGGACTCTTAAATTACCTCCAGCTCAAAAATCATTCCATCAAAATGTTTTTAACAAAGTGAAGGAAAAACTACTGACCACGCTCAAGATTATATCTAAATGGACTCTTCAATAGTGTTTCTCAAACTGGAAACTAGGTTAATATAAATGCATAATGAATGATATAAAGGGGAAGGAATACACATAAACAATTATACTTTAAATTTTTAACACGTGCCATAATTGAAATATGTATGTAAACTATTAATAAGAATATAAAATATATAAATCAGGTACTTTATGAAGCAAAGTCAACAAATTCAAAAAGACTCTCACAAATATTATAACCAATTTGCTTTCAAGCTTTTATAAAAATTATTTAACTTATTTCATTTTTATGTAATTTCGATTATATAACTGTATGCAAAATTAAAAACAAAGAAAAATCTAAATGACTTTATAAATTGTTGAAGTTTAATTAACTTTTATCTCAGTCTCAATAAATTTTTATATTGCGTATAATAAAAGCATGTTTAATGATAGCAGCTGAATTCAGGTAATTATAAAGTTATAAATACAAATTGTATTTTTATGAAAGATTAAATAATTGCGGATATCGCATAAAAATAAATTTAAAACTAAAGATAAAATTAAAAAAAAATTAAAATGTAAAAAATGTCAAACTGTCTGCTCAAATTGATAATAATTATATCAATAGGCCAGCTATTAATGCCGGTTGGAGATCTATAGCATGAGAATACAGCTAGGACTATTTGGAAATTTGAGGAGTTCTTAAATTATTTGCAAAATATTTTAAATTTATTTTTCAAAAATTTACATAAACGGCATTTTGGTAATATGGTAACAGTCCATTAAATAAAGTCCTCCGTATGTTTGGAATAAAATTATTTGCCCACTTTTGATTCAAATAAATGAACTATAATCTATCTTGTAAGATGAACTTAATATAAGTATTATTATTTTGTAGGGAACACTAAACATCACAACTTAGATGGTTTATTTTGTTAACCTCAGTTACCTTAACCGATCTTTAAGCTTTTTTTGAATCTAAGGTTAAATTTTTTCTCTAATTTTTTATTACTTGATATAAAATAATAAAAACGAATCTAAGCAACGAACAAAGTTAAAAATTAATTGTGTGGACACTATATTCAGAATATGGTTATATACTTTACTACGGAGAAATACCAAAATTTTTTGACCTATAGCTAATGCTGTGTTCCAAACATTGTTCTGCAGTAAGCTGCCCAGCTCTATTTAATAACGTATAGAACTCCGTAAACTAAGTAGTGAACATAACTCTCACTGCAGAAGTTGTGGAAACCCGCGGGAGAAAGAAACAATAATACATTTTCTCTGTGAATGCCCAGCTCTAGCATCCAGAAGATATAGGTTCTTTGGAAAATACTTTTGTGATAGTTTATCAGACTGCTCAATGGTAAGGATGAAAGACCTGTTAAATTACCTAAATTCGGTGGGATGGATTTAGTCTCTACTCTTCTATACTAGGGTTCTTGCGAGGAATGTGGTAACAAAACGGCGAAAAATCGCTAATTGAGGTACATTTGAAGTTATCTTATGACCTGCCACTGCAACCAACCAACCAAGTAGTGAAGTCGAATAATGATAACACTTCATTCGCATTAGTTGACAGCTTAATAGATATATTGTTGGTAAGAAATGTTTCTGGGTTACTGTTCTATAGAAAGAGAATATTTTTTACAAATTAAAAAATATTTTAAATATTTATATATAAAAAAGAAGATAATTATATAATATTTACACATTGAAAATGTAATAAAGGTTTTTTCGTTATTCAATCATATTTAAATATTTTGTAAAAAAAAATATTTTGAATCAGTTTAACTTTTGAATACATTTAAGTACAAAGACATACGGGGTCTCAATTAATTAAGAGACTAAAAATTTATACAAATTAATTTGTAATATTTAAATAAACTGCTTTTATGATACTAGCAATTTTTTGGATAGATGTTTCTTAATACAGTATCAGTGTATTATTAGTGTATTAGTGACACTAAATATTCAAAATGGTGTGCAGTTATTTTATTATTCTCCTGCACTAAGAAATCGTATGTACCGTTGTTTCATATTTATAAATATTATGTTTATATATTTATTTTTAAATATTTTTAATTCTTACAAAAATCAATCCTATAAATATAACTTTCATTGAACTTGAGCACATTAAACCTATTGAATCCTTCGACTTCTATCCTTAAAGCAATATCTCTGTTTCAATTTATTTCTTCCATCTGATTACTTTAGAATCTTCCACTGTTTCTTCTGTTTAAGGGTTATTCTTTTTAGGAACTTTTCCTAATTGTGTGTTTTGTAGGTCTGTGTTGCTCTGTGTTAAGAGAAGGCTTTTGAAAAGATATTGTGAATTAACCATAAATTTTACTTTTTAGTCTTGCTTATAAAATTTGAATTGTTTCTAAAGAATACGTCAAAAACCATATATATATTAAATTTGAATTATATGCTTATCAGGAAGTTATCAATATTTTTCTACATTCTAAGGCCCATAAAAATAATAAATTATACTACAACTTTAATAATCTCTATTACGTGCCTTGAAATACTGAAGAGTTTATTAATTTTCTACACGGTAATTAATATAAACTCACTTATACTTTGGTAATATTCTTTCTTTCTGAGCAGGAAATACATTTAATGGACTTTAAAATAAAAAAATTGATAGGAAATATCACTGGAATCGACTATACTCGGAGCGCGCACATACGAGTATATTTCAATAGAAATTAACAAGTAATTGTGATTAGATTAAAGGCGTTTGTGATTTATTTTATTTTAAAAGTCTGAAAAGCAAAAAAAAATGAATTTATATATAACATTTTTGACAAGATTTATTGTCATAATCACAATACGTAATCAATTATAAAAACTTTACAATCGACGTCTCAAAGATTTTGTCGTGCTTTAATTATTAAAGTATTAAAATTTCAGCAAATATAGCTCCGATATCGCCTATCGATAGACCATAATTATTTTGTATTATTTGCCTTATCTTATGTGCCGTCATTGCTAGGCATGTTCAAAATTATTTTTAACATAGATTAAGACTTGTTTCCTTAAAATTTAAACAATATTAATTAATGTATAAAAAGTTGTTATAAGTTATTATTTATTGTTAATTAAAGTATTTTCAACTTTTATTAATTACTGCACCTCTTAGAAGAAATAGATAATCACTTTGTTTTTATTAGCTGAGTCAATTTTTTTTTATTGATATATAGAATTCTGTTAGTCAAAAAATAATTTATATATATTTTTCTTGATTTTGTATATTGATATATATTGTAGTATTTTATTAGTCATAAATTATTTCAAATTTATTTTTAGTTTAAATAGCAGAAAAATATTTGTGCTATAAATAAAAAGTTCAAAAGTCATATTTCAATAGTCCTGTTTGGTCAAATTTTATTTTCATCGTATGACATTATTGCTAACATCATTACTATATAATAATCATGCCAAAAATATTCTAGATTATTTAAATAAAATTTAGACATCTTGATTAAATGGTGTTATATGGTATTTGATTTTTATTTGAACTTTCTCACTACTTCGCAGTTTAGTAAACTTAAATATAGAGAGTATGAGCTTCCGACTGAACGAAGCACTACGACTATAAACGACCTTTTGAGCTATTAACCGATCCTAGCTTAATAACAGAGAATACGCTTTTTGAATAAATGCTGAAATGTCACTTATCGAAGATTTGCTAATGTCGGGAGGAAACAGAAGGTACCGGCATAGTAATCCTTTCCTGCCAAAGATCAAAGCCGGGAAGTGTCAAAGAATATGATTAGAGATTTTATCTTCATTCAAGCAGTGCCGATATGCTGGATTACAGACAGACTTATCGTGTTGGAATGTTAACGAAAGCATGGCTGATTAGATAACCTGATGTTTAGTCTAGAAGTTATTGAACATAGAAAATTAAATTTTGAATTCATGAGCTTTAAAATTGCTTGTTTTAAAGTTCGATTTGGTTTTATAGTATTTATAATTATAATTATATGATTATAATTATAAAATACTATCAGCTGACATTAAAGACACTGTTAAGTTTAAAAAACAGACCGAATGAAATCCTTTTTGTCTACTGTTACTGGGCTTCTTAACGTTAGCATTAGACCAGAGTTATGTTCTGTCGAGTGGTTGAAATCGTTAATCATAATGAGCCACAAATTAAGCTCATGAATATAGAAATTATTACATATAGTAATATTAAATTAAGTGAAAGTATAATAATGTGCTCATTAAAACTATATTATAGTTTTATATAGCATAAAATATATAAATAAATAATAA
>NC_051847.1:219155597-219178097 GCF_002237135.1 Teleopsis dalmanni
GGCAACCTGTAATCGTACCTACTCGTGAGATAGATGGACTCGAATTAGTTTATTTCTTTAATGAAGAATGCAATATTTTGGAATTTATTTTATGTACATGCGTATGCGATGGATTTTCTTATTTTGAATTTTGGATAAGAGACTTCTGTAAAATCATCTAAATAATTCATTTTCATAATTTAGAGAAGTTCTTGTTACAGTGGATCACCAAAGAAGTCGCAGAGATTATTGAGTAAATTAGATACATTAGATACTAACAAAACTTATTTTTCATAACGCAAAAAAATGAAAGAAGGATAAGAGACTATATGTACTAGTACACTATACTATACTACACTATACCGCAAAATCTCTAGTGACTATCTGGAAATCATAAAGAATATACCTATAGTATTTATATTCTTGCACGTAGCAAGAATTAACAAAAAAGCATTGACAAAACAAATTTTTGAAACTATCCCGTAAGAAGGTAGAAAGGAAATACGGATGTGGATGTTGCAACAACGAATACAAGATATAAAGGATGATATGCTAATTTTGTAGATCAGGGCCCAAGAACAACCACTAAAAATCATGAGATATGAAGATACTAAGTAAAGAAGGCAACAGGTCACTCTGAAATTTCTTGCTATAAAAATAATTATATTAGTAAAGGTATAACAGCTCTCTTCAGTCTATATAGGCACATTAGTTTTATAAATCAAACGGTTTTGACCTCATACACCCGCATTTTGGAAAAAAGTTTTAAATTTTCTTCTGTGAAGACACTGACCCATATGGTTTCGATCATTTGCATTTCAGAACAATTTTTAAACGACCATATCTCAGGCTCTGTAGATGATAGAGACCTAAAATTTATGTATTGTAAAAATAATGAATTGAAATTTTTACAAATAATAAAAGTAATAAAATGGCTTATAATTAATTACTAATATTACATCGAATTATACATACATCGAAAATTTTCATTTTCAGATTTAAAAAATATATGTATATCTACATTTTAGTGAACATACATACATATATATAACATATATATGTTCTAAATAATAGTTCAGGCCTTTAAAAATTCAATTATTCTTTTAATTGATGAACCATACAGTACACTATTATCAAGAAGAGTACAGCACTCTTCTTGATGAAATCGCTTCAAAAGTTTATGTCCATGTTGAGTTGCCCACTTTAGTCACTTTCCAGATTATATTTGACGCCATAAATTGTGGTTTTTTTTTTGGAAATTGTAGCAAACATGACATCTTATGCAGTTTAAAGCGTCGAACTTTTACTTACGAGCAAATGTTAGTGCGATAATTTTCGGAGCGATTTTCAACTTACAACCAAAACGAATTTTAGGGCTAATCACCAATCGATCATGTCAGGAATTATGACAGATGTGAATGCGCTGTGAACTTCAAAATAATAATGAAAAAAAATCCGAAAACACGATGTTAATTTATTTTTTGAGTTTATAAATTTGTTTGTGTTTTATGGCTTAAGTGGCTTTCAACAGCACGAACAGCTACAAGAAGTGCAGAGAGCTCAAAGCATTAATGCAAACGCTTAAGTATAACTCTTTGAGATACTTTTTTATATTCATACAATTTTTTTGTTTTTTTTTTGATTTTTATGTAAATAAGTGTACTTCACCAAATATCGTTGGCGCTTAATTTCACGCCAATAATTACATTTTTAAGTAATTTAAACAAAATGGAAAAGCATTTAAACGATGCGACGATGATAATTGCATTTTCATATAAATTATTAATAATAAAATTAAAATTTTAATTGCGCAATGTTCGCACCCAATTAGCCTGAACTCAAGGAAGAACTTAACTAAGTGCAGATTTCAACACTTGTTAATGCAGCTGCACTTTCCACATATAAATTAAAATCGCTGCTGCTGATATTTTTCTATGCTTGCTACAAATAAATTAAATTAATTGTAATGAAAGTCAAAATATTTAATTAATATTTCAGGGCAGAGCAGAGCAGAGTAGCACTGCGACTGCAATATTGAAATAAAAAACAACTAAAACCACAAGCATACAAACAATATTGCTGACAAAGAAAAAAAACATATAAAAAGTCTCTTGCCTTTTTTTCATGCTTAAAGACGCACGCCAAAGTGGGGGGTGTTGACAAATGTTTTGTACGCCACTTAACACTGGCAGCATATGTACTCATACACACGGCTTACACCGTACAAGCCAATACAGTAATTTCACTGCTGCTTTGAATGGCGCCCAAATACAGCAGCTGCCTTTGCTACTGCTGCAATTACAAAGCGTCGACTGCGGTAAAGCAGCGCTGCTTTTACACATATTACGAGTACTAGCCGTGAGTACTGGGTACTACTTATACACTCGTTCGGTGTGTGCATAGTTGAAAAAGAAGTAGTACATTTGTATCCATCAACACGGCACTGCAATTGCATTACTCATAATTTTGTTTGTGTTTATTAAAATTTATATGTAGTCATAATTATAATGTATGCAGGTTCTTGTGTTGATTTTAATACTTAAGTCTGTCTGACTGTCTGCCTTCTTCTGCCTTTTTCTGCCTTTTTGCCTGTCTATTCATATACGAATGCGTTCTGCCAATGCTGATGAGTGAATAAATTAATGAGCAACGATTTGTCTGGTGCTGTTTGTGTATGTTCTTTTATTATGTGGGATCACTGCACGAATGATTTTTGTGCGGGGGGAACTGTGGCTTTGTGGGCAATTTGTCTAATGGTGATTTTAAGTGCAAAGCTAATGTGGAAAATATGTTTAAAATTTTTTTAATTAATTGAAATTTTTATTGAGTCTGATTATCGTATTTTATTTACGAGTATGAAGATTTCGAACTGGCAATGGAAGGAAGTGTGGAAAGAAGTTAATGTTTTCATTCGAAAAAATACATTTATTTAAATAATTAAAATTAATTTGTTAGAAGCAAAATTTATGTGAGAACAAATATTTAAAATAATAACAAAAAATACATTGTGATCATTCTGAGGTAGTTTAGATGGAAACAAATACACTGAAAAAACTGAGGTACTTTCGATGAAAACAAATACACTGAAGAAATCAAAGTACTTAAGAGGAAAATAAATTCATGGAAAAAATCGTAGTAGCTTGGATAGGAACATATATCTTAGAATTAAAATGTAACTACGACTTATCACATATGAAATACCTTCACATATCTCACAAACTGACAAAAGTAATTCTTACACTCCTTTCTGAGGTCGTAGATAGAAATGAATCCTAAGCAAACATCAGCATTATACGGTAAATGCATATAACTTATGAGTCCAACAACAAGAATTGATTAATTTATAGACACGTTTGTAAGGTGACACACACCTTTCCGACTACTTTACCACTTTTTTCAATTGTTTACTTCAACAGGAAAAATTACTGACGGTAGTACCATTATCAAATCAATGATAGTTAAAGAATGAAGAGAGGCACATGACTAGCTAAGTCAGCTTTCTCGGCTGCTGGCTGGACATAGGAACATTGATGAAAATAAAAACGCATCAGGTTTCTTCCGCCTTGGTGCTCCTTAAATGTATCTCTAGGAGCACCGGCTTATATTGCCCTGGAAATCGTTAAAAGAAGTATTTTCCTCTTCTTTCTTCAGCTTGCCCATAACAAATGTAGAGGACTAAGATCATGTACACTTTTCCGGTTGACAGAACTTGGTTCCGCGTGTATACTGCAAGGCTGACCGCAGTTTTCTCTAGTTACTGATGTATAGAAATCCATGCAAAGAAACTGTGTATTCCTTTTAATAAAACGATCCTGCAGAAGTTGTAGAAATTTACAGGAAAAATAATTAATTAAGGTTTTTAGGAAAGCACTTTTTTGACGGCTTGTGACGGCCTGTCCATTGGTAAGGACGAAAGAAATATTAAATCAAATAAATTCAACGGGATAAATTAAGTTAAGTTAAGTTAAGATATCTATTGACTTTTTACTGCACCCATCCAACCCACCCTCCAGAGTCATTATTACGTTTGACTTCCTGCCATTTTCTGGGTAGCTTCATATTTCCATTAGTATAGAATGTCTGTGATTTATCATGAAAACACTTGGCCAGGTGATTTTTAGCATTCCTTTCGATGGCCATTTAAAAATCTGCTTTTACAAGAAATTTAACATTAAAATCTTTGAAACATGTTTTCATTTGGCATTATCGGATTAGTGTTGCCAAATATATGGATACTAACAGTATCCAATGACAAAAAACCGCTACTACTAGTTAGTAATAATAATGTTTGTTATACATTCAAGTACCAAAAATATCAATATGTGCTTCAACTATTTCCATGACTCCTGTACCTTATCTACATTCAATATTTATCAGAAAACCTTATCATTCATTCAAATCCTGCATATGTTAGGGATTTCGCTAAAACTCTATGCAGTAAGCAACTTTTCATTTAAGAAAAGACTACGACTCTAAAAGAAAACACTCAATTAACTAAATTCTTCAATCACACCATTAATAGTAAAACCTATTCGCATACAAATATATCTTTGTTTGTTTTTCCTAAAATCATCATAAACACTTACATTTTAATCCGCGCTATCATTGACAAACTCAGTGGAAGATTAGACTAAGTTACCAACAAAAAGCCAAATATTTGAAATAAAAGTGTACTAATATTTTCTTAGAAACCCTGTAGTCAAAACATAAGTCAAAGGATTCATTCGAATTAAACAAAACTAAACATTAAAGATATTTCCAAAGGATTAAGTGACAAAAAATCCGCTGAATCTTGTATTGAGTTTGTTGAAAAATTGTGTACTAAGCATTTAATCCCATTATCGATGGTCACTTACTTTAATCTCAATCCTTTGCTTTACAACAACAAGTAGATGAACTACCAAAAATGCATAATTAAAACGTGACTAAATGTGAAATTCGCTTTAAGGACGATGTCATAAGGCAAATAAACTGAATTGTAGGCGTTAAGGCAGATTAAATCGTCGTATATGTAAATTAATAGGCGTGGGCACGCTACACGCCATACTCCGGGTACAGATTACTAGATTACTTGCTGCGACACAAACCGCAATTATTCTGCGCAGGTAAGTCCTTCGATGTGCTTCTTCGCACACTTTTTAGGTGTATTATCGGTACTCTAGTAATCTGCTATTTAATAGTAAAAGGTATAAGAGGACAAATTCTCTGTGTGTTTAAAAATACTATAGCATCATAACTTATACATGATACATACCTATATACAAACCAATATGTACAACTCTTTGTGGTACATTTTCTATACAAATATGGAATAACAACTCCGACAAGCATAGAATTTAACATGAAACGAAATCTTTCAAACTGAATTAATTAATCACAATAAAAAAATTGATTTAACTCGTATTTTTAACATAAATGTATTAAAATTATTTCTAAATGAATTTCAATTATGCAGTTTGCTAATTAAATATATTTATGTACTACACTTAATAAACTGAAAACTATTTATAATAGCAAAAAAAATAAATTTTTTAAATATATAAAACTAAACCATATAAGAATTATAAACAAATATACAGTCGAATCATAAGTATAATTCTTCCTTGCTATAGTTTATGTGCATTCAGTAAGAAAGACTTTTAATACTTAAGATATGATTATGTAGAAATAAAGTTTTATTAAATTTTCAAAAGCGGAATCTTCTTTCCCTAACGCCTATTTTTAATTATACGTTATTCAGGCAAATTTGTTTTAATACTATATTTACGACAGAGTCCTACACTGCCCATTTAGATACAAATATACAAATCAACAATATACTGTGTGATACTTCTATATTCTATTAATACTACTATATAGAGTAGTAATATGTATATTATATATACATTTCTAAATCGGTCTGATTGTCGCATGTTCTCTCAAGCAAAATGAACTTCAACATAATTCTGCTATTCTGAGATTCATGGAATCCATCCGCTACAAACTCAGCTTTTATCAATAAAAGCTTACATCGAGTTTGCTATATCTATTAACCATCTATAGACCATCTACATACCGATAAAAATTGAGTTATGGGAAGGTAATGATGACTGATAAGCCAAACACTTTGTAACAAGAATACTATGTTAGCATTACGGAAATGTTCCTTTAATCTCATAAGATCTGTAAGAATCTGCCGCCCGAATCTGAGGTTATCAATAGCCATGATACTAGTTAGAAAAGTATGTAAAGGATATCAATAGTCAAATTACTGATTTGAGTCGTTTAAGAACTTTTATGTAATCAATATTTAGTTGCTCTTAATATATTACAAATATATTTGGAACTGTAAGTATTATCTCTGTATTATCTGTATTTGTTTGGAACTTAACTTCTATTTATATTCACTAATTATAATTTCAAAATTGAAAAAACCTCAATAACCTTGCCGGCGATGACAATTATTTTTCGTCTTTCGTACTTTTAATTACTTTCAAAGTGTTTCCAATTGCCGCACCTAACAGACAATAAATTAACTGAAAATAAACATGAATGAATGTCAAATTATTTCTAAATTGTTGACGAAGAAAATGAATTGAAAATAAAAAAATTGGACAACTCCATTTACCGCGCCATTAGAGCCCGAATTGCCATTAAACGCCGCATAAAACTAAACTGGAATGGAATTGAGACTTACGCATTCGCACCCACTCACTTAATTTCGGGTTTATGTCGGGCCTTGTCATTAACTGATCTATCAAAAATCATTTACGGCACTTTAACTCGTTCGTTTATGGCACTGCCATTTGCATTTCGCGGCTTAAATTAAATTTTATTATATTTTATTTTGCATAATGAGGCAATAAAGTATTTTGCGCGCATCCCACACGCCTCAGCATTTAATTTGTGACTGCCACAATTACTTAATCGTCAAAATGTCAAAGACTACCAAACACGGTTAACCGAAGGGGGACAGACATGCAAGACAATGAGACCACACCTAAAATTCAACCGCAAAACAATAACAAAAATTAATTTCAATTAAATTAAAATAAATTAGTACATAAAAAAGAACTTCAAACAAATACTCATTAAATAATGGCGTCGGTGTTTGACGATACGCGACTATTTTGGTTTTTAAATTTGTATTAGAAACGCGAGGTTGCGCTAAATGCTAATTACGAATGTCTAAATAGTTGAATTGAAAATTCCCCATAATTACCATATCCATAATGAGACAATCGAATCACTCACACCTTTGCAAGGTAATTAACAGCAACTACGAAAAGTAGCGAGATTTCAGTAAACAATCAGCAAATCTTCCACTACCTGCGAGACCTCCTGTTTGATTTAATCCTTAAACACGCCCACCGCTATACTAAATGAGCGTTTCATTATCATTGCGTTTTACCCATTATGCGTTGCAGCTTGACGTTGACCCTTAACCTTATTATGCATGCCATTTTTTGATTATATTTTGTTTTATTTATTTAACTTTCTTTTTGTCACCTATTTCTAGTTTGACTAAGGACCAGAGATAATTGGATTAAACATTTATTATTTTTATTTCGAATTTAGTTAATTTTGTATAAAATTGCAGGCTATACAGTTTTCTTTTTCTAATCTCACATCTCATATTTTATATTTACAGCTAACTTCTGAATCAAATTATTTTTAATGTTTACCTGTCACATAATATGTCAGGTACCCTACATTCCTTGAATTTGCCGACAAAGTTTAACGATCTTTTGTTTGTTTATTCTAAGACTGTACTAACTTTACATCAATTGTTTTGCTCATTACAGTGCTGAGATGCATTAATCCCAAATATTCTTACAGATGTTAAATGAATGAGATTTCAATGAAATCGAAGTTTTGAATGGAATTATATTTAAAGTTAAAAATGCTTGAATTAATGGGAAACTCTATTTTTGATACTGAGGTCTGAAATTAAAAACTCTATTTTTGATATTGGGGTATGAAATCGAGACTAATAGCTGGTAAAAAATTATTTCATTTAGATATTTATTTAAAAAACTGGAAATAAAATCAATATAAAAACTGTAATATATATATTTTTGCTTGTTCAGTACAGAGGTATATATATTAACCTCAAAAAATTATTAATTTGTTCTATATAAAGACTTCAAAACAATATTTAATTAATCTACACATTGAACTCAAAATATTGTTTTATTAGTCAACAAATAGTCCTTAAAGCATTGTTTAAATTGTTTGTTTTAATTTTCAAAAAATAAATCTAATTTTGTGAAGAATGTTTTTGTTTGTAATTTTATATAGATTTTTCAAACGTAATGGATGTTAGTGCTGGGCTTAAACTGATAATTGTTTATAGTTTGGTATAAAAAGCTTACTATTCAATTGAACTTTTGAGAGGAAGACATTGATATTGAAGACAGTGCTTAATTCCGAAAGAGTTCGAGAGTTTCTGTTAATGTGAACACTCACATATTAAGAGTAAATTTAAATAAACCTATGTCGTGTGAATAGAATATAAGTAGTATTTGTTTACTAAAAATTATATTATATATTTAAATAAAAAATTCATTGAAAAACCATAAAAATCAAATCGCAGATACTATATGTATTTGTGACATTATATCATGTATTATACATGATATAATATATATCCTTTAGAATTTGTAAACATTTAAATTATAATTGTATTTATCATTTAATTCTTTAAAGCAACCATCTCTTAATAATACACCTTAATTGCTTATAAATGATATACACATATGTTGTATATTCTCAATTATTTCAATTATCATTAATGTAATAGCAATTATAATCATAAATACAATTATTATGTTTAAAACAAACAAACCAACTTCATTACAAATTTATGCCATTATGCACATCACGCAAAACCCGACGGGCTATGGTAAACAATTTTTTAATTAAATCAGTGTCGCTACACACCAAAATGCTCATTTAATAAAACAAATAATGCCAATTAGTTGTGTCAACATTTCCCCATTGCCTGCCTGTTCACACACAACGCGCTACGTTGTGTGAGCGCTCTATTGATCGAAGTGTTCATACAAAAACTTAACCTACCACCACCACAACCACCTTTCGCAACGTCATCAGAGTGCTGATTCTCATTAATAGAAGCAATAAACGCAGATATATACATCGCAAGCGTCGCTTAATTTGCAAAGTATACGTGCGAATGAGATAACAATAGCACAGACTTTAACTATGCTCGACTCCATCTTGAAACTACCATTTGCCAATTTCCTGACTGTTTTACTATTACAACCCTTTTACTCTTGCCATTTGCGATTTAATAAACTAACTAAGCCAATTATTTTTAATAGAAGGAAAATAAGCTTAAGCAAAAAGTCCAAAGCGACCACAAAAACAAAGCACTTAATTGACAGCGGCATTCTCGATAAGGCGCTACAAACATTAGCGGCTATGGAGTCTTCATTGCTGTCAAAATCAACATTAAAAACGTTTTATGATTAAAAATAAAAGAAAAATAGTTTGTATAATATTTCAAAAAAAAATATTACTTATTTATACAATATTAACACGTACACTTCACTACATGAGATAAAAATGTATTCTTTAAATGGGTTAGAGTTACTGCTTCTGAAAAAAATAAATTAAATACTTTGCCATTTATTTATTCCTTTAATATTTATTATTTATGTGTTTTTATATGTATATTAATGTAATTATAAATAAATGTGCAGCTTAAATTTACATTTATTCATAAACTTTAATACACTTTACATAAGATACGCCTGTTAAGAAGAAGCAGAGCAAAAACACACATTCCCAAGTGTGTTAATATAAACAGGGAACGCTACATTGTCTATTGTTTTTGTTAGTCAATATTTGTTTTTATAATAGCGTGAATATTTATAATAGCAACCTCCTAGCTCGCCTCTTACTTAAATAAGCTCATCAAAAGTACTCTCGTCGTAATGAGCTTCATCTTCTTGGCAATTATTAAATGAATTGGATTTCTGCACTTCAAACAACACTCTACGTTTTATAATATACCACGTTTTTGTTTCATCATATACAGCTATACATGTTTTCAAGTCAAGCTGTGTGTTTCTAAATACGCTATCTCTTTTTGTTCAATTACTACACATATTTCGGTCATTATTTTACTTACACACTTGTTGTGAGCAAGTTCTCTCTCTAACGTATGTTGTTAGCATCACCAATCAGCGTTTGCGTTTGAATGCTGAAAAATTTATCTATTGTGGATCCTGGAAGCAGTGCAATGAAAATGTGTGGAACTCATATGCTTTTGTTATCTATTTCTTAATGGACAGCGTATTATTGTTGCAAATGTATATAATGTATGAAATGGAGTGTGGGGGTGTATATTATTGGGATTTAGTATTTTAATTTGAAGGGTGTAGGGCGTTAATTAGTAAAAGTAATTTGGGAATTGCAAATATTTTAATTGCATATGAATACATTTGTAAAGATATTAAATACTCAAATAAAATAAAATACATAAATTATGGAACTGTAAATAAGATTTTATTTTTTTTCAGTAAAAAGTAAAATACTGTATAATAAAAAGTATTTTTTCTTAAATTATACTTAACATGTTAAATTATTAATATAGTGTTTTATATTGAGATTATTTTCATTGAAGAGAGCTATATTAAATTGGAAATTCTTAATATAAGTCTCCATGGCCTAAAATCCTTTTATGTTTTAAATTAAATTGGTGCGATTATTTCACATTTCATATAATATTGCAGATTACTAGTACAAATTCACAGTCCAAATCTTTAATATTTTTTCTTTCTGTCACTTAAATATTCTAGTAATATAACAGATTACCGGTAAAACATCTAATTTCTTATAACTTTCTCCCTTATTTCGTTTTAAAATAATTAAATGCCGTTATAAAGGTATGTTCTCTCCAAAAGTTGGGGAAAATACTAGCTTAAATCATAGAAAGATGCATCTACCATTCTATTTTTCAAAACTTTTCCAAGAATTGCACTTATTGTTTTTAATAACCAACTAAAAACCACTAAAACTACCTCTTAGGAATGAATAGGGATAAGAATTTCCATCATTAGCCATAATTAGTGAATAATAAGGGTAGAGAATTAAGATAAATACGATAAGTACTTAGAGGCTTAGGTTTATCCAGAAGACATTAGCATGTAAAGGGGCAAGTGGGGTATGCACCAACGTTTTAACTACTCCATCGAATATGTTGGCGTAAATAAACCTATTAAGAATCATTGTCGTACAGAATTTACTTATCACATGGCTACTTCCGTACAAGAAAAGTATTAAATATGTAATCTGTAATAATAATTTGATAGATGAATTGAAAAGAGAATTGCATTCTCCTCAATCAGCTAAAAATTAATTTTAATTCCATATTTTTTGGTATTGTAGGTAGATGGGCATATTGGAATCAGCTGAATACATTGATAAAAACAAGTATTTTTTCAAGACTAATGTTTAAAATATCGCCGAGTGTAATAACGGGACATTCAGAAGCTTAAGTTTGGTTATGAACGAACCTGGATATGTACCAGAGGAAATCCGACACGCCAGGCCGAGTATGACTAAGTGCTATCCTTCAGACCAGTATCCCATTAGGACAGATTTTATATAAGGTACAACCGATTCACTTCTATGCACTAAGTAAGAGGTTCAACATTTTGAGTTAGGGGCTAAGTAGTTTTTGACTTGGCTCAATTGACTATAGCTTAATATAGTTCAATAGTTTAAAAACTATATATTAAACGTATATACATTTTAAATTTTTAATTTATTCATGTTAATATTCTACTTAATTACATTCACTAATATAAAATGAAATAGTCAACTAATATTCAAAAACTCAATATTAAAATTGAAATTATAAAATTCCATTTACCATTATTAAAAACCCAAGAAAGGATAATACAAAAACTTGCACAAAAAATTTACAATAACAACGAAAATTGTCCGCAAATAGAACTGCACACATGCATACGGAAATTAACGTAAATGTACAACAACAAATCGTACAACTTGGCACAACTCGTAAAAGATCACCAAATGCAAACGTTAATTTATTAATGCCTACTCACGACGAATAGCTAGACAGACAGACGGACAGACAGACAAAAGGACAGACAAACATATATGCAATCCTGCACACATACTTACTTACAGGGGACAGACAAAGCACACATCATATGGATGATGATAATATATTTGTTTGCAAAGTTGTCGTTGATGCAGCAGCAGCAGCAGCAGCAGCAGCCACATATTTTGCGATTATTATTGTTATTATTTTACTCATATCTGCGCATTGTCTTGCACTTTTAACGAGGTGTTTATTTTCACAACTCTCCTCTGTGCCTGCCACACTAGCCTAATGTGTTGCCCACTTGCTTGACTGCTCCATCATTGTGAAGTGCATTAATGCAGCAATTGCAAAATTTACAAAAAACAAGTTACCGCCCCTTTTTAAAATAAACACAAAAGCACGCAACTCATTGCAAGTGAGTGAGCCACAACCAGTTTTATTCTGATTTCTTGCACCTAGTCACGGGCGACGGGACGTTGTCTTGCTGTGTGCTACTTTAAAAAACCACAAACTGCTTAATGATGCTGTTTTGTTTGGCGCAAATTATTTGTTTGGCTGTCAAAAGAATTTAATGCTATAAACGGCTTTAGTCAGATTTAAAACAAAAAGAGCAAAACATTTGAAAAAAGAGTATAAACTTGTTACAAACTTGAGAGAGAGAGAACAGAAAGTTGGTTTATAATACATATGTTTATATGTGAGTTAAATAAAGCTAAATAAAAAAAGCAGTAAACCTCTAGCACATATCGTACATAAAAGCATTCACACATAAAAGCGCTAAACAAACTCCATTGCCCTGCTCTTTTACTCCTACGTATAGAGAAATTTATTTCGTAGACCGCTTTTAACAGAGCGAGATGCATAAATTATACAGCACAGCTTTCATTTCACGCATTTTGGCCGCACACATTAATTTGCTTTTGCTTATTGTGTGCTTAGCACTCGTTTGGCTCGGCATTATTTTGCAAATAACGGACGACGGCGTACTTTTCAAATAAGATTAAATTTTTTCGTTTCCTTCTTTTTCATTTCTTACTATTCAAAAACCCATTAAACAACAAATTACCGACGCATACACGCAAAACCGACAACGCCATTTTGCGTTTGTTGCTGTTGAATCGAGTCTCGTTGTGACACGCGTTCGAATGTGCATATAAGCTTCTGTTGTATGTTTTGTTGTTGTGTGAAATGGTGACAACCGCTCCCGCAAACGTCAAAAATTAAAGTTAGAATTTCATTGTGTTTTGTGCGCGCAATTAAACGTTTTTAGTCCGATAATGGCGTTGACAGTTTCTCTATTGAACCACGAACGAAGCCGTTACGCTTCGTTAATGCGGTCCAGTTTAGTATTGTTTTATTTTTAAGTAAACAATCAGTGAAGCATCATTTCCTCCTATACATTCGCAGATACATAAACCGCAAAATTAATGTCACTCGATTTGAAACTAAAATTTAATTGAAAAAGTGCACCGCATTTAAACCGACAACACAATTCGTACTTGTCATTTTTGTATTACTTTTTGTCACTTTGTGGTCAGTTACGCACGGTAAGAGCCGCAGTCGCTTTCGTTTTGCAAATGGTCACGTGCGGTCGTCAACCATTCAATATGCTGCCGATGGCGCCAATTAATCCTTTTGTTGTTGGACTGACACCATCGGTTGCGGCAGCTGTGGCGGCTACAACAACAGCATCGACAACCAAACCAAAATTAGCATTTAGTATAGACTCCATTGTCGGTGGTGGTGCTGGTGGTGGTATCACTACCGCAGATAGAAGATCATTGCTGCGTCCAAGTGTTATATCACCTACGCTATCATCCTCGCAGCGTAGCGATAGTCCAGAAGAACGTGAACGTAACACAAGTTACGAACGTCTCACACCCAGTCAACTAAATGTCAGTGATGACTCCCTTAATTGCCAACAACCTTTAGAATTAAGAAATAGTTTAGCCATAAGTCAACGCCACATTGCGGAACAAAAACAAGCGTTACAACGTGGTTTTATTTATTGTAGGAGACGTTCTTCTTTGGATCGCACACCGGAACGCGAAACTGCCAGTCCTACAAGATGTCGTTCACGTTCCCGTTCGCCAAATCATAGCAGATCTCCTACGCCTTCTACGCACAGCACCCAAATACCAATACTTGGCACACCTAAAGTACCTATACATGTACCAGGTATACGTCCGATTCAACTACAACCACAAGCAGCTGCAACCATCAATAACTCAACGGATGGCACAGCACCAGCAACACATCAATTAGCACCACAAACTACAACATTAGGTTCCTCTCAAACGTCCATAGCGCCAGTAGCTACTGCACTGCCGCCCACTATATTACCAGTTGGTAATATTGTGGTACCAGCTTCGCCGCATGGACCACCTCCACCTGCTAATCCACACTTTTTAGCTGCACAATTTCAAATGGCGGCCGCTTTGGCACATCATCACCAGCAGCAACAGCAACAACACCATCCACCACCACCACATTTAACCGCTGGTCATCCAATTGGTATTTTTCCACCGGGACCACATCATCCACATTTTGGGGGACCTCATATAATACGTGACAGTTATCCATTGTATCCGTGGCTGCTGAGTCGACATGGACGTATATTTCCGCATCGCTTTCCTGGTAGTAAGTACAAACCCAAACCTATATATTATATAGTATATAATTTGAAAAATATTATTTGAGTATTAAAGACCATGAATTTAGCAAACTCGCCAGTATTTGTGAGATGTAGATAAATATAGTTTAGTTTTGAAAGTTAGAAAAACGGTAGTTACAAGTTTAAATGAATATAAATGACAATTGTCATTTTATCTATTATTCACCTATTTTTGGCAGGTGTATACAACGAGATCATAGACCCATGTATCGTTTTAAATTCACTTCATATGTATTTCTGAATAACATGTTTCACTTAATTTAGTAATTTCGAAGAGAAACCCATACAGAAAAATGAAATCATCCAAAAGTCCCCACCGTAAAACACAAAAACTTATTGTTGCTACTGTCTCCTTTAGATCTAAAAAGATTTACAAGCCTAAATTATTTGTATGTTTAAATAAAATAAAAGTACATTATCATATGTTAAATGGTTTCCTGACAGATGTATAGCTTTTAATCGATTCAAATGATCTCGAACAATCTCTATTCTTTATCCTATTATATGAAATCCTTGTGGGATAACTTGTTTAAAATGTGATAAGAATTATGTATGATCAATTTCCTGCAGAAAATACTGGTATTTTTAAGGGTAGTGAAACTAACCAAGGAAATAATAATATACTCGTAAAACACCGCAATACAGATAGACGGACGGTCTCTCTGTAAGATCTATTCCTATTCCTCTTGCTATGCTCATTAAGATACATATGACGAATACCTCATATATATTTTTTATTAAGAAAATAATAATATTAGATGAGAAGACTCTTCATTATTTAGAAATCTATAAGTAAGTTGGCAGCGACGTTATATGATAAAATATTGTATTCTATACTGTATAAGGATATCATCTTATGGTGAAGTTGTTTAAGGGGTCACGCTATATGATTATGATTGCTATATGATTGAATCTCCCGTTTAATCATGTGTGCGATGCCGATTTAATATTTTAAGCTTCCTATTTTGAGAATCTTGGTCAACTCCTGGACCTTTCTCTAAAGAACACTTCAAGCTTTACCAAAAATTTAATGTAATTTTTAAATTTCTGTAATTTATATATAGTAACATAATAGGCTAATTGGCTTAAGTTGACCCTTAGTACGTCGGTATAACCTTATCTACCCTAACGTAACCTATATACTTTTTATACAATTTTGTTGGATAACTAAGTAATTTTTCAATATAGTTCGTTTAACGTTCATGTTTTCAATAACGTACTATCTTAACATTATTATTGTTACAAATGCCGCCTTGAGAACCAATCCCAAAGTATTTTTTAAGAACTGCTGTTAGTTGTAATGTTAGTGGTAACATTATGATAAAACTGACATCACCAAACGTTACATGTTATATGCAATTAAAATAAATTAAGCATGTTCTAGAATAAATGATAGTCATATATATGGTACTTATTAAAACTGTAACCACTTACAGTTTTTATGAGTATACATAGTATTTCACCTCACTTTTGAATAATAAAGACATTACATTTTCATGGTTATTAATCAAAATAACAAAAGTTAAGAAAGTAATATAAAAACAACAATGAAATTAGTTTAAATAAACCATTAAATACCTCAGGCTTCTCATATCTTCAAATGAGTCAATTGAAGAGCGCGTAAGACCCGAAAGTGTAACAGATAAACTCCATTAATTTGAGTCATAATTGCTGTCAGAAACTGTTGACATGACACCAAAAACAGCACAACGAAACCCTGCTAATTAACAAAAATTTTTTACCAGTCTATAGATCGGACTTATGAAATTTTGGCTAAAAAGAAATGAAAAACCTACACTGCTCTGCTCTTCTCCGACTCACTTTTCTCTAACCTCAATTAAAAACGCATTAGCGCAACGATACACATACGCCACATGTGGCAACATTGAGGCGCCATCGCAGAGCAACCAGCCTCGCATTCGATTGAATGCAACAACAATAGTTACCGAACGCCTTAATTGTTAATGTTGTTTGGCTCTCTGGCTCTTCGACTGTTTGGTTGTTTGGCTGTGTGTTAATAGTTGTTGTTTTAAAAACAATTTAATTAAAATGTAATTTGTTTGGAAAATGTTATCATAAATTGGGATTGGTTATTTGGATTTTTGTCGTACCTCTTCACATCCAACTGGTTGCCCAGTAGATCAGTTCATATTGCAAACGAATTAGGTCTAGATGGGTTGGCCTATGTTTTGGGTTGTAGCGAGCCTTAGTGCTTGTATCAAATGTGTTTACGATTCATATCGTAAATGAGTTCACCCTAATTAACTTGTAATAAACAGTCTGTTTTACATGCATTTGTAGTCCGGGTCTGTAATTATATCGTTAGACTCAGATGGAGATGATGATTGTATGCGATATGTGAACGATGTAGCTAGGCAATCTGATTTGCTCCAAAAGATTGATGATAGCGTAACTATTTAAATACGTTAAATTTATACATTAAATAAAATACACATTAATTACACGCAGATACTTCGCTAAGGTAATTTTTTATTCAAATTTTAATGGGTTTAATGGGCGTAATAGGTTCTTTATTTATTATAGTTTCGATGTAAAATAATGCATTTAGTTTTTATAAAAATGATAAAAAAAGGGTAATATTTAATTACGTGGCAACTGCATTTTGTGGTATTTGTGAAGTAATATTTTAGATGCTTACTATAAATATAAATGTAATCTCCGCAGTTTTTTATTAAAACTACAACTTTTAAGAAGAATATATTTTCAAAAGAAAAAAGTTTATTATTACAATCGGGTATTTATTATTATTATAATATTATTATTTTTATTGTCAGAACTATTTCAATTAGATCTTTTAAGCTCTACATATATAGTTTATATTTTATCGGAATACTGTCAACGTATTCTTATTTCTTATTCTTTTTGTCATTGCTAACAAGTGATAGAGATACACTAACGCTTCCATTACATTTGATTGCATTCAAGTATTGGTCGTAAGTCCCATATGTACCTTTGCATCGTATTGATGACACATTCTAGTTACTAGGACGTATCCAACTTAGTTGTTTGTGTAAGCAGCTAAATAAAGTCCATATGGTTTACGCAACTCTGCAGGTGATGCTATTAAAATTAGCTAACTCCCTAAGATGTTTGAAAGAAGCTTCATGTAGAGTCAGTCACAGATTTCTGTTTGTAAAGAACAACACATGCACAGAGTAAGTGGAACATTTTTTTATTCTTTTGGCGATTGTAAGTGTAATACTGAATATTATATTAGATCACCACATTGGCAGCCTGTGCTGCAATAGACTAACAGCAAAGAACTGCTGTCATAGCAGCGATAGTCTTGCTTATCAGTAATATCTGCCTAAAATTATTGTACTGAAACAGATTGTACTGTACTACTCGTCTTTTAACTACACTCAAAGGGGTCAGAACCGCTTCTGTTAGAGCTTCTCGTATGACAGATTCTGTTCTTGCTAGTTCATCAACTTTTCCATTTCTCCTAATATTACGATATCTAAAAGCCCAGATAAAAAAACATTGTGCTTTTTATCCAAAATGGTACGCTGGTATTGCTTTCTTCCACATCGCAGATCCAATATACTTCTGGAATTAAAAAAAAAGACCAGATAATTTAAGATTTAGAATCTTAAAATATATACCAAATACAAATGCTTGGCCGACACCGTATTCAATATCGAAACTGTAAGTGTCCTCACGAAGATACCTTAATCAATTCTTATCTCAAGACAATAGCTGTAGTAAAATTTTTGTATGCCATTTCCGGGACAACATAATAAGTTAGTTTTATCATTGGTATTACTGATCATTGGATCAGTACATCAAGACTCTCTCTAGAGTATGGCAACAATATAATGTACTAGAATGTGAAACTGATTGGAATTTTTCAAAAACGTCACATGATTATTATTTGGTGTGCTTTCTGAACATTTCACTTTTCTAGAAACAGTATTTATCACAAAATCAAAGCATTAAGAGTATTAATAAATTCTATACAGATAATTATTATTGTTTACTAACATAATTTCTTATACAAGAATTGGAAATTTTTAAATAGGAAATATCAATCATTTTATGATTAAATCACATCTCTAATAAAATTAAAGTTTTCTAAAAATATTACTTTATTCCCTAATGATGTAGTTTCTTAGAGCATGCTTAAATTTTTAGCAAACGGTCTCTACTATTTTCGCTATGACTTTCGTTCTCTATGACTTTCGTTCCCTTGTAGGTCTTCGGTACATATTTTATATCTAACATATTTTATATCTATCTTATCTATCTAACAATATATTATTTTTAACAGTATTTTCAGAATGTATCTATTAAAAAATATATTAACACAATTTTTAAAAAAGGAAAAAAAGACATAAATAGTGTTACCCACTACGATTAGGTGGTCAATTGGCTATCATTAGGATAATTAGGATAATTTGATATCATTTAAATATAAATATTATAAGATGATTGTGGAATGCAAGAACTCAGCACGAAGTTTTTTGTCTATAATTCTTAATAAAATCAAATGAAAATTAATTTTCATAGTACAAAAGTGACCTCATCTTAAACTGGACTTACTTTCGCGTAGATATTTATGTTTTATAATGAACGCTATATATATATATATATGTGAATAAAAAACACTCTTATTATCCACAAATGAATTCATGTTGAATACCTTACTTTTACACTCACCTTACATACATAGGTATACTTTACATTAAATAATTCAAATACTATAGCAAAAATAAACAACTGCCGTAGTGTCAGCCAACAACACTAAAAACTGGAATAACAAGAAGAAATAGCTAAAAACTAACCGATAGTAATAAAAACCGGAGATAAAGGTTTACTGGAGACAACCTCTGTTAATGAAATACATATTAATAACATTGCAAAAGCATATAACCGCAAAGCGCGAGTTAAAGGTGTAAACGCCTCAATAAACTCAAAAAATTCAATGTAATTAAATTTTGTGTTTCAACTTTCCAAATAAACATCGTTAAATAATAAAAAATTATTGCGAAGAGATTTTGTTAATAAATGTTATGGATTCGCAAAGTAAAACATACATACATATGTATAACCCTTAAATAACAAGATTTCATAATTTTTAAAAGCAACAAATGTCATTTGAGACTTACAAGAATTACAACAACAACAACCACAATAAATGCAACTGCAGCTTGTCACTTTGACACTTCATAAATGTAGTGGAGAAAAACAGGGCAGTTATTGCAGTTAGCATAAATTCGCCTCATTGTAATGCCATTTTCTGTGTTCGCCTTTAATGCCTTTTGTGTTTTTTATTCGTGTTGTCCTTAAAACCATTTAAAGCAATTGCCTTGCTGAAAGATGCAAGGACTGACAGATGCATTGTGCAACTGAGCGTGCGTTTTTTTAAGTTGTTTTGATGATAAACAATTTTTTTTGGTGTGTGTTTTGTTTTTTATGAATGTTTTTATAAGCATCTCTCGCCTTCTTCCAGTGATTTTTTAGTTGTTATTTTTTTCTCGACATTTGTTACAATTGACAGCTAACAATGTTTTCATAAAATCAAAATTAACTACAACATATGAAATTATCTGCTACACATTGTGTTGTATAAAGTGTGATAAAGCAGTTTGTATAAGTTTTGTTTTAATAAGTAATCAATCCCTTTCATAAATATATACACTGTCCCTTAATTGAATGATTTTTCTATAAACATTGATGCACATCTGCAAAACTTTGCTTTCCAATATTGTTGGAATCCAATACATTAATTAAATTCATAGTTTTGCTCCAGAAAGGTATATGTTGATATCATCATTAATAAAAAAAACTTGAAGCCATTGGTATATTAAAAATAAATAAATAATTGAACCTATAACAATACAATCTAATAATCTCTTATCGTTGTATATTATTTTGCAATTAGTGCACATTTTTATGTAGAATTATTATGTAAAATGTATCTTAGTTTTCAATATAAAATTAAATGCTTTCTTCTGATGTGTCATAATTGTTAATTACAAAACAAATTAATTATGAATGAATAGCTCAATCCATATAGTACAATTAAGGCAATACTTATAGTTGCTAGGGAACTAAGTAACTCCATCTATGAATTGATAAAAAAACCAATAATACATCTTTTATATATTTAAATATAAAGGGAACACTCTTAGAAATTGAGAATTTATTACTTTAGGTTATTTTTAGCAAAAGTTTTAAGTAACTTTCTTTCAACAAATTTCACGCATCTACTATCGCACTGCTTAACAATCGACAAAAGACATTAGGGTCTTGCTTTCTCAAGTATCTATTGAATTTGCTAATATAAGAAATAAAGAGAATGCCGCTTTCAATAAAATGACCAAGTAGTTTTTTGATCTAACGTAGATCCTCTTGATATGATAACGTGCTCCAAACAATGTGGATCAAAATGAACCCACATAAGAACCCTACGTGTTCTTGTAAAAAGGAAATATCTAAGTTGTTTGATATCTTAGATATCTTCCATCTGAATTATATAAAAAATGGCATATAATATTTAGTTAGAACATATTATTTTTTCTTAATATAATTCTATTCGACAATTTTCTTTTTTTTTACTCTCTTTTACCGTTGGTATTTTTTATTACTCTTGCTATTATAGTACATAGATGCTTCTATACCCAAGTACCAATGTAAGTAAATTTTTATTATTTCAAATTTAATTTTATTTATTTATTAAATTCTTAAAAATAGTTATAAAGAATTAAATGTACATTATTGTGCTAAATTTTTCATTTAATGAATTGATTTCGTTTCGCTCTCGAATAATTTGGTTTATACTTTATTCAACTCAATTACTTTAGCAAGTGTTGCCAATTTTTTCCTTTCTTAGATCAATGAACCAACTCATGTATTTCAAGTCTTTCGAAATAATATAATTTAATATTTATATTCTACGCAAATTCTTCTTTTGCTCATCATTTTTCTTATCTTCTCGTTATTCCTAATATTTTGTCTTTATATATTAGCCCAGGTTTTACTCCCAAGATAAATAACTGCGACATTCTAACAATATAACAGGATTTTGAATATCAACTTCACAAAGTTCGATTGTTTTATCATCTTCACTTATGATATCTTGTCAAATCCTCCCTAATTCTTTTAGGCACTTACTGAAGTGACAGTAGAAGTAGCAATAAAATTGTTTCGGCCGTTGCGGTGTTTCATAATTTAAAATATATATCATCCTCGTTTCAATATATATTTCTTTTTTAACTTTAAAAGACTAATTGTTATATCAACTCCTGTTGGACCTTTCTCAACGCAATCAATAAAAAAAGTTGTCAATTATAAATTTAACCAAGATCATTCATACTCGTTCATACAATAACACCCATTATCACACACGCGCTTAACACATTTTTCATATATAATATTTTTTTATTTTTTCGCCTAATTAAAAATTAAATTCGCCTTAGCCACTAACAATGTACTTTTTGTTTTTTTTTTTATTATTTATGTTGCACTTGCGGTAGCTTTGACGAACAACAACAACAACCATATATCAATAATGATAAGAACAAATACAAAATCAATGGCACTCATGCCCAATTGACAATTAATTGATGTGCAGTCATCATTTCGTTATTGTTTTTGTGTAGTTTTTTTTGTGTTTGTGTTTGTAACTCACACCCTTGTCAGTTGTCAATTTTGCGCATGATTGAAGTGCTTTGCTCCTTTTTTTATTTTTTATTAAATTTTTTTATGTGTTGTTTAATGTTCAGAATTAATTTTTACGCTTCCC
>NC_051847.1:219179475-219213625 GCF_002237135.1 Teleopsis dalmanni
GGCATCATAACGGCTGAAGTGGGTACCGGCGGAATCATTTTAGTCATATATAAGCGCGATTTTTGTAAACTAGGCGAGGCAATTATGAGTTCAGCTATTTTTGCGTTTTAAAATAAGCACAGTTTAATACAAAAATGTATAGTTTTAATTGTCAGAGGGAGAGGGGGTATCCGTTTTGTTTTGGTTATTTTAACATTTAAAATTGTGCACTGTTATTTATGTTTTCATAAACTGTTACCCAACGATTGCTCAATATTGCAATACTTTTAAATAGTTTAAATTGTTTGAAGAAAATAATTTTCATACACTTAATCTGTTTCTGTAATTAATAAAAATGTTTAACTTTTCATTTTAATTTTTTTAATTAATTAAAACTTGTCACAATATTCCACACTTTCTTAGTTTGTTTTTATATTTATTTATTATATATTTGAATTGTTTCGCAGACGTAAACGCGTACTTCACGTGTTCGCTCAACGAAAGTCGTCGTCAGAATAATTCACAAACTCACAGATACAAAACGAAGTCTCTGGCGTGAGCGGTTTGCGCTCAGCTAGACACAATCATAAAAGTAGTAGGAATCCAAGAGCGATACTTTTCAAATACACAGATATGAACCGGTTTACTTGCTCAGCAAATTAAAGTGCTTTCGGCGTATGTACATAGCACATTTAAATACATATCTGATAGATATGAAATAACAAAATGGGCTGTGCTTGCTCTCTCTCTGATACTCGTTTTCTGCTTATGCAGTATATTTGTATCTGTACTTTAGTGGTTTTATTTTTATGTTTACTAGAACGTAAAGTTGTGTGTCGTTATGTGCGTTTTTGGCTTGATATGTGTGTACTGTGGATTTTATCTGCGAGATACATTTGTATCTATGCGCATGAATGAAAAGGTTGTATTTGTTTTGCATGCAGACTGTTGCTACCACTTTTGCTTCCATTCACAGTATCTGGCACCTTGTCAGCACGCTAAAAAGGCGTTACCAATTTAATTCGCTACATTTTACGCTCTACAATTTTTATGCAGATGGCTACTGCTGCTGTTCCCCCTGGTTTTGCTAGTTCCCACAAATGCTCACTTCATCCATGTTGTTGGGTAATTTGGTTTTAACTGCCATTCATAGTTTTTGTGTTAAATTGTAGATTTTTTTATTAAAACAAATAAAAATGAAATGTAAATAAAAATGAGTTAAATGTGCTCTATACATGCGTTCCTCTTTCTACCAGTGCGTGTACGTATTTTTGAGATACTGTATCTTTATCTCTTGCAGAATGAGCTTGTGTTGCTTCTGCACTAAATTAGCCTGAATCTTTTAAACGAATTAATTTGCTTTAATTGTATTTATTATGAAGCTATTGTATGTGAGTTGTTTATTTTTGGTTTATTTCCGTCGTTTTCTAAGACGTATCCTGTCGGGGAATTATTTTACACAATTACATATTTAGCAAGAACTGTGTGTATTAGTAGTTTTAAGAACAGAATTATTATTGAAAGGATTTTGGACGCATATTACGATTTTTATTTAAAAGCGCAATTTGTGGTTCATATTTGATTTGTAAGTCATTTAATTAGAACATTACGTAGGAAGATATATATTTTGCGAAAAGAAGAAAATTACTTAATTGTATTTATTATATTAGTTTAAAGTTATACCTTAGGATTATTAAAGAAGTAAAACTAATGGATTAATCTTAAATTTATTATAAAGAAATGAAATAATTATTTTATATTGATTTAATTTCATATTATGTACATAATTATAATTTCATATGTACACTAATAAAGCAAACATCATATGAAACTTCTTTAAGTCCTTTGATCTAGCTTCATTTGCGCAGTGTAACTTAAAAACTTAAAATAAAATTATATACGTATCTGATTAAATTTTGATAAAAAAAATAAAACACAAACTACTTAATTTCAATTCTACAAAATGGTAATCACATTAATTTAATAACGAAGAGAAGTTTTGAATTAAGTGAAATTAAGTTAGAAAGCCTTTGTCATTAACTTAATTTTATAAAACAATATTAACTACAGAAGGATAAGTCAATTTCGCTACTATTAAATAAGTAAAAACTCGACACATGTTGTTTGGATGCACCACAGAGATTTAGGTTCTATGTTGAGATTGCTGACACTATCGGTTAAAAATCCTAACATTAGATTCTCTTCTATGACTCCAAGTTTTGCTGTGGAGAATAACATCTTTTTCATTTTTTTCCAGTCCGTGAGAACTGTTGATTTAACAAACTATGGACGTGCACAATCTTAATTATTTGCAAGATCTTTCTTTTAATAGCATCATAAGTTTGAATGAACATTCGAAGCGATTTTAAGCTCTCTTAGACTCACAACTCAAAACAATCTAGCCTACATAATTAAGCGGATAGCACCAACACATTGATTTACAAGTAGCTCCATATTAGATAAGTAATTAAAAATAAATCTATAGAGAATAATCACTAGGTTGCCAGAAGCATTCCAGAAACTTCATTATTTATAAAATCATTCAAGCTAGTTTTCATAACCTTTCATAATGAATTAAAATAGTACTCAAAGAAGGACTAAAAGGTTCATATACAATTTATTAAAAACATCAATTACATTATAAGGTTTAAAAATTTGTACAAATATTTGTTATAAAGAGAATTATGAATACTAAAATACTAAAAAAAGTTATAATCTTAGACAAACTAATGCTAGAGATAAGATATACCGAGAACTTCTTAATCTTGTGATGATCATTTTAAATAAATGAAGCTCAGCAATAAATGAAATCTAGAAAATGTATTATAGTTCTGTTTTAAAATGTATAGTTTGAAAATAATGAATTTATGTTATTTTCTAAAAATGTATTAATAGCATTAATAATATATTATAAATTATTGATTTTGCGTATCGGCTTAGATACTTATATAAAAGGATTTTTTCTCTATTGAAGAAAAGAAAAGTTCAGTTTTATTTATTTTTAAAATAGTAATAATTTTTTATATTATGTAAATAATTTGCTATATCAAAAAAAATATATTAAAATATAATAATTAAATAAATAATTTATAATGATAGTTTAGTTTAAAAAACTAATACTAATATATATAGATATAGCTCTGGCTACTAAGGCCTTCATCTATAATTTAATTTCTTATATCAATATACATTAAGACCGAAAAGTTTTCGGAAATTCTCATTTAAAATTCGCGCGCTGTATATTTTTCGATATTTTAAGTTTATGTAGTTTGGCAGCACTGTCCTTAATTACTATGCCAAAAATGAGCGCGATCTGTCAGACAGTTCGTTTTCGGCAGCTGTTGAAACCAGTTCACCTCAGTAGTGCGTTGCGAAAAAAACAATGGAAAAAAATATTGAACAAAGAGTTTGCATCAAATTTTGTGTTTCGAACGAATTTCGTGTGCAGAATCGTTGCGAATGCTACAAAAGGCTTATGGGGAATCAGTTTTATCGAAAACTCAAGTTTATGAGTGGTACAAAGCCTTTCAGGACGGTCGTAAGACCGTCGAAGACATTTCGCAACGCACTACTGAGGTGAACTGGTTTCAACAGCTGCCGTAAACGAACTGTCTGACAGATCGCGCTCATTTTTGGCATAGGAATTAAGGACAGTGCTGCCAAACTACATAAACTTAAAATATCGAAAAATATACAGCGCGCGAATTTTAAATGAGAATTTCCGAAAACTTTTCAGTCTTAATGTATCTTTTTGAATACTCAAGATCAATTTAGAAAAATATCAATGATAATTAAAAGCATTCCAAAATAAAAGTTAAAAGTATCAGTCTACATATTTTAATAATTTTCATCACTCAAAAAATTTTGAAATTTAGAAATTGAAAACAATACTTCAGAAGATATAACAGCACTTATACTATTGAAGAAACTCAATTTAAATTGACTGAAAATCAATATATTTTAAAATATAATACTTTAATATATGTTAAAAATAACAAATAAAATAATAATATTGTATTAATGATGAAATAACTTCTCAATACTTAATTAAAAAATAAACTAATAAATAATAATTAAAAATAAATATATATGTTTATATAATATCTAGTTAGAATATTTTAATCTCAAATAATTCTAACTACTTGAGACAAATTGGAACTGATCTACACAATTTTATATAGCGTAATGGCACGGGGGACTTGTTGGTAAAAACTTCTCTATAAATGATGTGATGTCTTCTAAACGTATCGCTTCTAAACAGGTCAAAAATGCATTTTAACTTTATTATTTATTGTTATTATCAGTAGAGACTGCAATAAAAAATAAATAAATAAATATTTAAGCAAAATTTAAATATTTATTCTTAAATATTTCTTTACAAAATTTAAGTTATCTTTCACATAAGTTAAAATTTTGGATTTGATAAAACTAATTTTTCTTATTGAACCAGTTTTTTTTCCGGTTTTAAATTTAATTTTAATTTCATTCCAAAAACAATCTAATCTCAAAACTTTTTATTTATTTTAATATTAATTGAATTTTTTTCTTGATTTGGCGTTTGCTGAATAATTCATTAAAAATAATCGCTAATATAAGTGTCAAATAAATTAATTTTGAACCTAAAAGACACATTTTAAAATCTCATTTAAAGTAATTAAAAAACATATTTAATCGTGAATTAAGGCCCCGAAACTAAGAACGACTTGAACACGTGTAGGAAATAAAATTTAATTCGTTTCTAAATAAACAAAATAAAATGTAAGTTTATAAATTAAAAAGAAATTTATTTTAATAAGCATGATTAGTTGATTTTTTTTGAATTTATGTTTATATATTTGTATATTAAAAATGTATATATTATGTCAGACTGTATATATTATGTAGCTCTGGAACAACATAGTGATGAATCTATAGTAATGAACCTCTAAATCAATTAATAAAAAATTGTTGAGAAAGCGTATTAGTTCAATACTTCAAAAAAAAAATATAATAGCTGTGAATTAATTATGGGAGTATATAGTTTTAATAATATGTAATAAATTTTATAATTTAAATATATTATGAACAGTAATGAAGCCGTTCGAATGCCTTTTAAAACTCTTTCACTTGTTATCTTCTAGTGCTTTCTCTATAAAATATATATAAGAGCAATCTGAACTTAGATCGTTAAATATGGAATCCCGTTAAACATCATACAGATAGTGCAAGGCTTTATTAGAATGCGATATGCACTACTGGGTTCAAACGACAAAATAGAGAACACTTCAAGTTCCTCCCTTATTTGTTAAAAAACTATATGAAAATTATATTTATAAATAAATAATTGAATTAAAAAAATTAAATACGATTATATATAATTTTGCATATAAAAGTTCCTAAAAAATAAAATATATTTTCTCTTAGTCGCCTCTATATGTACGATAAGTAAGTTTCAAGCCGATATACGCATAACAAATTTTTTTTTATTTTTGCTTGTGGTAAAATATATTCCGTACAATTTACGCACCCTGTACTTACAAATAGCAAATGATTTATATTCGTATCATTTATCCAAATACAAAAAAAAATTAAATAAATCATATTCAGCACATTTGAAGTGTCAAAGTGAAAGATATAAAAGCTGCACAATTTATATGTTAATTAATTTAGTTTTTGAATAAAAAATTTTAAATAAAAATTTTGGCACACGACAAATCTTGCATAATTTATGTGATACACTTATTATATTTAAAATAAAAATAATTTTTTATATTAATTTTTTTTTATATATTTAATACATCAAAAATAATAATTTATGCGTCGTTGCAAGGCATTTGAAAACAAATTACACGAAACTCTGAAACACAAAAATATTGCAAATTTAGTGCAAAACGTGTGACGATTTTTTATTAATCTTTTAATTTTTTAATTTCTTAAATTTTTTATTTACTTCACGCAAAATTCAGGAAATTAATTCGTAATATTAAAACTTTTTATTGCGTGGAAAATTGGAGTAGCGACGCCTTTAAACGCGTGTAACTTCGATTAATGCGAAAATTATTTTGATTTTTGAAAAATATATTTAAAAATACAACTTAACAAATAATATATGTGAATATGTAAACAAAATGTGTTTTTTTTATTTTTATAAGTTTTTTTAATGTAAATTTTTATTTGCTTCACACTTTGGTCATTATGATTTGTAGTTCGAGTCGAGGGGTTATCACGACAGCTCATGTGACAATAAATTAATTGTAAAATAAATTTTTAACAGCAATTTTTTTGATCTGATTTGATGTTTATTATTGTTTTTGTTTTGGTTTATTTTGAAAATTTTGTCTAATAAATAAAATTAAAATTTTGTGTTTTAAAAATTATTTTCCACCGACACAAAAAAAATGGCATTACTATTCGGTGCTTTTAATCTGTTATCTTCCACATTATATTGTTTCATATTTTAGTTATATTTGAATTATTGGTGTGGATAATTATAAGAAAACCCTAACATTATCATTTAACTTTTAACATTTTAACATTTATAACAGTTTACTTAATGTATATAGCTGTGGTTTACCCGTCAGTTTTAAAAATAGCACTGCAAGTGCAATTGTTATTTGCGAAAAATCAAACAAAATAGACTATCCTTGAAATTTTATTAACACAAATTAATTATATGTTGATTTTGTGTGTTATCATGTAAAGCTACAATTCAAATCCACTGCAAAGACATATTCAGAATGTGTTGATATCATCTTAGACGCTACTCGCTCACACTGAAGGTATGCCTAACTCTACACAAAGAATGGTAATATCTTGGCAATATCAATAGGTAGACTATTTAATAAATAGTTATTCAAACCATCATATTACAGAGAGCACACTCAAATCAAAATTTGGAACCCTAAGTATTCTAGTATAAGAATTTTAAAACCGGAGAAATGATTAGTAAGTTTTTTCAAAACCTATTTAATATGATCGATGTGAGTATTTACAGCTGATAAAATAATTTTGTGAGTGCTATATATATTATTTCAGAATCTTTATGTCGGCCGAGTAAAAGAGGGCTTAATATCTGAAGTCAATTTTCAATGATATGAACGAATTAATTACTTCCGTTATAGGAAAATAAGTTGCCACAAGAAGTGTCGAACTTAGTAGAAATAGTTACAAACTGTTTTAAATACACATCAAATTGATATCAGTGAAAATCTGAATAACAGTGATCATGAAAAAGATGTAACTTTATATAGTGTGAATAATTCCAGCACAGGAACTACTACGAAGTATGTTAAGACCGAATATAAGCGGTAGCCCTGAAGATAATAAAAGTTAAGCATTTCAAATATCTTGGAGAGATTAGTCACGATTGTGCCTAAGGGAGTAGAATATGATGTATTCGACAATATTTTTTTAACGCGTTTTAGCAACAAACTTTAAATTAAATAACAATAAAAGCAGATTTGTTATTTTTGTTATAACTGTTTCTGGTTCAGAGAAACAATACCGCTGTCTTTCCCTTGCATTAATGCCAAACGGCTAAAAATTCTGTTGCTATATTATAATTTATTTTTGTTTATCAATTTTATATATATATTTCTCTCTTTATATTTTTTATTTTAAGTATATTATAATTCAATTACATTTACCACTTATTATATCTCTAAACTTACGGCAATGACTGATACAGTTGTGTAATCGTATTACTTCATATGTATATCATATCATATACATATCATATGTATACGGTTTGAGTATACGTTTAATGTCCGTTGAAATAATATAATAATAATTTCAAAACAAGATAATATAATAAACCTAATAAACAGTTTTCGGAATTGTTTTGATTTCTTTGCCAAAAAAAAAAAAAACACTATATTACATTACGAAATTCCGTGAACTAATAGAGCACAACCTGAAGATATATTTTTTTAATGTAGTTACCCTAAAAATATATATAATAAAAATCAAAAAAAAAAAATAAATAAAATGTATTTCTTATAAATTGAACTCTAATCGCAAACTCATCATCATTACATTTGATTTGTTTTTTTTTTTTCTGTATAAATTTGTTAGTAATATATATATTTTTAAGGTGAAACAATAGAAAATTTGCCACGTTTTTCATTGTTTTTCTCAAATAGCATTTATTGTGTCTTTAACCAGAAGAAGAAAAAATAGTCAAAAAGGCAGCTTGGAATAAAAGTGAATTTGTCGGATTTTAAGAGAAAAACAAGGCGAAATTGCATCACGCTGTGCACGGCTAGAGGAGCAGCTATGCGCCTGAAATTCAACCGAACCTCGTACTTGGAAGGAAAAAGACACACCAGGCGCTGTCGATTTTGACACCTTGGACTGAGCCAATTGTGTGACGAGTGTGAATTATGCCAGAAACAACAAACAATGCCAGTGCACACTTTTCCCAAATGCTTTGTGCATTTTTTATGGTTTTCATGGCATTTCAGCATCAATTTCGACTCGAATTGTTAAATAAAATTATATGAAAAACAATTGTAAACACTGAAGTGCAAGTAATGCATAATTTGGCAATTGTGATGCTTCAATTTAATATGCAGGGTACTCATTCCGATGTTCGATGCACCCCGGAGCGCTGAACGCTCCTCGCAAACTAATGACAATGGAACAACTTTATTTTGTCATTATGAGGAAATTAAAATTCTGCTGATTTTATCCCAAATGAAAAATGCAAGGCAAAAACTGATTACATTTGCTTTGCAGTGTACTTATGACCACTTCGAGGACCTGCACAATTTTTTCACGGCATGTAGGCGTGTGAAATTTTCTTTATTATAGGCAAACAAGGCAATTATATTGTGGTAATATTTTTTAATTTTTATTTCTAAATTAACAATTGTCTTTTGTTTCTTTTTTTTAGGAATCATTTCTTCGTATCGTTTTGTGCAATTGTGTGGTTTGATACAGAGTTTTCACAGTGCCACAGAGTCTCTAGTGTAAACAAAATTTTGATTCTTTGAATTTCGCACTATGGTTTGTTTTGGGTAAATATTTTAGTCAAAAGTACGTAAACATAAAAAAAAAATAAATTATATAATAAAGTAATTATGTTTGGTATGTACTTACTAAATGGAAATCTACTTCAATTAACTAATTCGAAATCCCCATCCAGGTTTCTTTAAACCGAATTAATTGAGAATCTTGAAGCAACAAATCTTATTTATTAAAATTCAGTTCATTATTAATTTGTTCAGATTAAGTTGAGATTCACTTTAGAGATGAATGAACCTTAAAGATCACGGAGTTCTAGATCCTTTCAATAATAATACTATTATTTTTAAACGACTTAGTTCGTATTTTTTAAACCAAAGCTACTTTAGCTGTTATTTCTAGTTTGGGTAATTAAATTTAAAAAATATATTTAAAAATTCTACTCGGAATCGTCCCATCATCGGCTTCATTTTTATAATTCTAATTATGTATATTCATTAAAAAAAGTGCTAAATGCCATTACAGGTGAATACAGGGCTTGCAGAATGATCTTGACATTGTTTTTGGCCACAAGACGGGACGTAAGAGCGGGTGCATTGTTATGATGAAGAAACCATTAGTTGTTTACCCACAATTCCGTATTTATTCGACAAATATTCTAGCTCAAAATAAATAAGCCAAATAATTGACTGTTTGTCACACTGAAAAGAATTCTGAAGATACAATATCTGAAAAATCGAAGAAATGTAAGATTCTTCAAAAGAAATTTGATTTTTGAGTATGTTTTAGGTATTTTTTGAATTTTACGCTCATCTGAAAAACGCCATTCTAAAATTTCTAACTGATTTCAATGTCATACTCGTTAACCCAACTTTCGCCATCCGTAGTAATATTACAGCGTAAAAGTTGGTAATAAGGGCGTATAGCTCTTCGAGTGTTGCTTAATGGAAGGAAACACTCCTTGAAAAAAGTTACCTCAGTAAAGGAAGATTTAGTAAACCATTTTTTCGAATGCGATGATTCCACAATCTCATGACGACATTATACAATAAATATTTAAATATTTACTTGATAATAATTATCACACAGCTTTAAAACAAGACTAATGATTAAGGATCTAGTTTAATTTGTAATGAATTAATAATATTAGGATTATACAGAATTTATTTTCGTCCCAATTTCATTCCTTTTTTCATTTTTATTTATAATTATTACAATTATCGGGACTACGTCGCGTCAATATAAAAGTTAAATAATGAATTACCTCAACTTTGTACCTATTTATTTTGATTTGCAGTAATATTGATTAATATTGTATAATCATAATTATTATTATACAATATGTATAATAATAATAGTAATATTGATAATATTAATATTGAGTAATATTGTAAGATTGGCACAATTTCAAATTGGGTGTAACTGACCTACATTAAGACTGAAAAGTTTTCGGAAATTCTCATTTAAAATTCGCGCGCTGTATATTTTTCGATATTTTAAGTTTATGTAGTTTGGCAGCACTGTCCTTAATTACTATGCCAAAAATGAGCGCGATCTGTCAGACAGTTCGTTTACGGCAGCTGTTGAAACCAGTTCACCTCAGTAGTGCGTTGCGAAATGTCTTCGACGGTCGTACGACCGTCCTGAAAGGCTTTGTACCACTCATAAACTTGAGTTTTCGATAAAACTGATTCCCCATAAGCCTTTTGTAGCATTCGCAACGATTCTGCACACGAAATTTCGTTCGAAACACAAAATTTGATGCAAACTCTTTGTTCAATATTTTTTTCCATTGTTTTTTTCGCAACGCACTACTGAGGTGAACTGGTTTCAACAGCTGCCGTAAACGAACTGTCTGACAGATCGCGCTCATTTTTGGCATAGTAATTAAGGACAGTGCTGCCAAACTACATAAACTTAAAATATCGAAAAATATACAGCGCGCGAATTTTAAATGAGAATTTCCGAAAACTTTTCGGTCTTAATGTATATAATATCTTATTGTGACAGTGAAGAATCTATGGAACGTAGCTAGAAAATAATGACAATGTGTATTAATCTCTATTGAAGAATAACTTTATATACAATAAATAAAACTTTACTGCTACCATAGACGTATAACTTATATTAAATCCAGAAGAAAAAATTCTAAAGACCAAATAAAATCATGTTTTAAGTTAAGGATAATATGATCCTTAATATGAGCTGCGGTTTTGTTCTCCAATATGTATGTCATTTTTCACACGCTATATATTATGTTACATATATATAAAAATGATATAACAGCATAATAAATCAAAATTTTATATTATATGTCAACATTGTTTTAGAAAATATCAAATTATAATATCCTTAATTAAATTTGAAAAAATTTCTTAATTTTATAATAAAAAAAATAATAATCGCATTAAAATAAAAGTCTTTAAAACTATTTATGCCACAAATATTACACATTATCCAATTATGCAACAAAATCGCATGACGCCATCTTGCCATTTAAGCTCTTCGACTCGTACAACAACTAAGTGGTACAACATAATATAGGAATGGTTGAGTCCTTCAGAAAATGCTGACGCTCCTCATCAGCGTAAAGTAGTGGCATTATTTGTCGCAATCAAACGCTGATGATGTGCGCTGATTATCATTTTCAGTGCTACTACTGCATAGTAGAGATATCGCACACGAGGGGTGTGTGTGAGTGTGCGAAAGGGTAGTTTCTGGCAACAGTTTTGGGGTTGATAATATTTTCCGTAAGCGAATTCTCTGCTTTAGTTATTGTCGTGCCAAAGTAATCAAGAATTAAGTGCAGCAACAGCGCACATTAGAACTTAACGGCGGCAAAAAGGACGTGTGCATGTGTTTAAGTGTGTGAATAAAGCGAAGAACGCAGCATGAAAGAAAATTATTTAAATGGCGTATAATAATGGCAGCAGGATACGAACAATGGCAGATTATAATGACAAGGATAATAAAATGTGAAAATTGTTGTCATTCCTCGTTCATAACGTAACTGCAACTGTAAATGTTGTTAGAAAGTTAAATAAATGCGGCTTGATTTTTAAATTAGCGTACAGTGGTGAAAACACATTTCAAACCATATAAAATTGATCCCATCATGGAAATTGAGGTGAATTAATCATAATATTTCACTCTATTTGAATGTAAACCTTAAATATATTTTGAGATTTCCATTGAATTCTATTTTTGTAATGAATTTTTAAACTTTTGAGATATTAAGTACTCCTTTCTCTACATTAATAAATGGTTTCAATATATTTAAATACACAGCTCAATTATATAGTATATATCTCAAAATTAAAAAATGTTTGAATAATCGATAATGTTTCAGAAAATTTTTTCGCTTCACCCCACTGTCTGTACGTCTAATTCCCATTATAAATTTTCCCCCACATACCCTGTAGCAATAAATTTTCAAATTTCCGTCGACAAAAGTTCTTCCGCTTATTATAAAATAAATAACGTAGCAATCAGGCAGCGCTATAACAATTCATTTATTTTATGACTCTGCGCTGATAAAAATCACGAGAAGTACATGGCAGAAAAAGGACATCAATGCTAAATTGCTGCCATAAACAAGATGGCGTCTTGGCAAACAATTTAATGTAGCTCACAGATATATGAAAAGCATCTTGTATCTATGGCATACGGCATACGGCATACGGCATTACATGTAAGCATGGCACATAAATGGTACAAGGACTAATTTTACATTTATTAGGGTTGCCAATTTGTAGTTAAGTAGGAAAATTTATGTAAAATTTATGAAAAATGAAAATGTTAACGCATGCATTACGCATTTTTGGAATTTTACAAAATGAACATGTAAGTTCAAGGAAATGATTTTTTGTATTTAGTTACCCTCCTGTTGACAATTTTATTAAAAAAAAATTTTTTTTTAAATCATAATATAATATAAATGAAACTCACTGAAGCACAGCGCCTTTTATGTGAATCTCTTTTATGATTAAAAATTTTAGAGTTAAAATTAGAACAAAATTGATATTGAAGTTTTTCTAAAATTAATCAGTGTGTAGTTACACTCCTCGCAAACTATGTTAGTGAGAGTATATAATGACTAATGATTACTAAGATAGAGTATTATTAGAGGTCAAGATGCATACTACATAGATAGATGCATATGATTGAGGAGCAAATAAGACAAACTAACAAAAATTAAAAAAATTCCTTAATATCTCTTTTAAACGCTTAATTTTTTTTCTTGGAATATATTGGTTATTGAAAAATATTCTGTTTGGTTAGACTGAGAGTGCTCGTGTTCTACTCTACTCTCTAAAGTCTCTAGAGACTAATCTATTCTACGTAATGCTATTAAAATTATCAGGGGAAGACGAGCTTTACCAACCATTGCTTTGACTATAGTTGGGTGTATTATTTTTGTTAAGATAAAATGATGTCTTTCAGAAGGATTTATATGAAATAAACTATATCATAGACACTGAAAAGGCATTAAATATTGTCCTAGTTAAATACGTAACAAAATGAATTTCGCTTTTTCTTTATTATGGCAACTTCTGCAAAAACAGGTTGTCAGAATTTGTCACCTTTAAAGCATTGAAGCTATAGCAGAGTATTCCTTTTGCATCTCAGTAAGACCGCGAAGCTCAATCGCGGTCGAGTTAATAGGGTTATCGCGATGTTAGGTTACATTTTTACGATTCGTTCATAAGACTTTTGTCACTCCAATGGTAAATTAGTTTGTGATTGCACCTTCAAATTTTTATTGAGGTAACGTTTTCATTTCATTCAAATACATTTTGGAGTTTCTATTTACCTTCTCGTTTATCACTTTCGTTCTTTCAATATACTTACGTTTATTGTCTCCAGAGCCCCAATAAAGTAAAACCTTGTGATGTTCAATGTTCAGTTTTGTGGTGCTATATTTTATAATAATCCCCGATTTGACTAGTCTGGATTTGTTGTTGGATATATGTTAATATTTATATAACAATTTATTAAATACTTTTAATTGAATGTATAGTTTTCTTGCAGCAATAACTATATTACTTATCTCTAAAAATCTGAAATACTAAACCAAAAAAAATACAAATGAAGATAAAACATCTAACAATGTACCTTGTAAAAATGTTAAACTATAAAATATTATAACAATTTTGAAATGCTTTAAATTTTTATATATTGTTTTAGTTCCCTCTGATAAGGTTTACGTGCAACTCCTTACAAAGTATTTGTATTACATATCAGACAAGTTAGTCCAAGTACGTGTTGAAATATAAGAATTTAGCACATATGCACGTACTCATATCCTCATATCCTATGTACATGACATTGTTTTATGACTTCTCTTCTTAAAAAACTTTATGACATTTTTTGGTTATACAGTTTACGAGTCTTTATTGCATTTTACAATATTTATTTATAATTTTTTTTTTCAGTTCAAAAATTTTGTAGTTTTTCGTGCCTTCACCACTTGTAAGTTCCTTAGGACAAGTGTAATTTTATTGCATATAATTTTATGATTTCATTGTTAAAATGTCAAGGATTACAAGTGTTTTATGGCATTTTTTGGGGTTAGATTTCTTTGAAAAGGAAGCGAAAATTGGGTTTTAATTTGGTATTATGGGGTGAAGAGGTACGTGCAGCAGTTTTATGTGTTTCTAGCAAAACGTTTTTTAATATGAAAAATGTGCCAGCAATAATAAATACATTATTTAGGTTTCATATAATGTGCGATATTTGAAATTATAAAAAAAAATACATTAAATTAAGGATTTTTGGAAATTCAAGAAATGTAATTAGAACAAAAATAAAAATTGGAAGTTTTTTGTTTCTATCTGATAAGAATCACATCCAACTCCTTGCAAAGGATTTCTGTCACATAAAAGGTGCATAAAAGGTACATTATATATTATATTTTCTACTCTCCATGGGGCGAAATGAACCGAACAGTACTTTACTACCACTATATATATTATTTATATAAACCAAAACTGGTAAGAAACTATTACTCCGATTATTAATATTTTAAGACGTTTATTGCTTTTAATACTTAATTAAATATTTACTATTAAGAATATATGCATACATTTTTTTCATAATTTATTTCGTTTAATTTATATTGCCACTGAAAACTGATTTAATATGAATGAGGTAATTACTTAAAGAGTTCCTCTAAATTTTGAACAAAGCACCCATCCATCATAATTTTAAGACTTGGACAGTAACAAGCATTTAAATTATAAAATTTTAATGAAAAATAAAAAAACTAATATAATAAATTATAAAAACTGTGAAAATTATACATTAAATATGCTTTAAATGACAGCTTCAATTTTATTTTTCTTGGTAATGTCAGTCCCTCACCTTTTCAATTTTTTTGTGAATTCTGTTAACAAACTCGTATCTCTTATAGTGAGGAATTTAAACTATTGCTGTTAGAAATAGAATGTAGGAATTTAATTATAAATTATATGTAACAATAATTATACATCAAAAATATTGTTAATAAAGCATTTTCTATCGCTATTTAGTCATGCGGACTTTTAGAATTAAAACTTCATTCCATCATCTATCTATTGATTGGGGTTACTTACTCAAGATGCTCCGAAAGGGATAAAATATTCTTGTTAAATTTATAATTAAGAAAATTATTTCATTCTATAATTTTCTTTTGAATTGAAGGTAAACTTCAAAAAAAAAAAACAGTCATTCAAGTATACTTATATAATCTTATATATTTTATTGTATTATGTGATTTCGTTATGGTATTTTATTTGAAGATATATTTTAATTTTTGAATTAAGGATACATACAAGTTCTGATTCTTTGACTCAAAATGTAGTCACTTAAAGTGAACAAATGTGATGTGACAAGTAAAACGGTGATCTAAGGGATGTACTCAGTCATTTTGGCTGATTGTGTTGCAGTATAAAACTGAAATGATATAAAACTATATGGATCTTTACAGGACTTAAAAATAATTAAAATTCTCTAAAAAGTTGGTCCTTACCATGTTTAATCATGGTTACGTATACACTGAATAGTGCCAAAGTCGTAGTGAAACACTATCTTCTGCTTTCTCAAAGCTGCAAGAGTAATTATTACAAAAAATAATCAATCTCTTAGTATGATTACCATAGCGGCTTACGTGTGTCAAGAAACCCACTATAATACTGATATCTTTTCGGGACATTTTAAAAAGATTGTTAGATTTTTGAGGTAGAAAAATTAAAAGAAGAAATAATAGAGCTGTAGTATGAGACACTTTTTCACATTATATTGCAGCATTTTAGATCTTATTGAAAAAATTGAGTTTTAACAGTTTTCTTGTTCTTTTCACTACTCAACTTCATGTTTAATTAATTTCTCAAATACTGTCAAGGCTATATCTCGTATAGGTGTTTTGTCGTTCTTATTTTTAACACTTCTAAGTAACACACGACAATTTATTTACTATATTTACGCGAATAAGAAGACAATTGATAAGGTATGTATATCTATCATACGGTATGGAATGTGATTAATAGTATAAGAATAAATATTTTTGTATATTACAGTACAATCAAAAATGCTGTTCAGGTTCTTTATTTTTATTAGAAACCTAGAAATCAAATATGATTGACAAGTTTTATCCTCCCTAGTGATAGGATAAAACAAGACTTCAATATATTTAAACACTAAAAATAAAATACTTGTATAAGAGAATAAAGTAGTACTAAGACCAGTGCTTAACATGTGATACACTGGTTTGGACAAAAAATGCGCTGTGGTCCATACTACGATCTACAAAAATTTAATAGCAGGATTAGACTAAATCGTATAAAATCGAGATTAGAATTTACAAAAATATCATCTCCAAAATTGCACGATTAAAATTTTTTGAGGTTGTATACTAGCAGGAAAGCAACGTCAAAGGAGACCTTCAAAAACATTAACAGATAGCAGGGTATCTACTCCAACAGCTCTTTAAACGTAAAACAATTTTGTTTATACGAGTATATATTATATTGCAAAGAATATAATAGATGTGTATAATAGATGTGTATCTAACATTTTGAATATATGAATAAACTTTAATAGTACATAATTGTATTGAGAACTTTTTGGAGAGTACTTTAATTTTTATTTAACATTTTAATATTAAATTTTAAATTTTGAAATTATTTCATTTATAGTTTTACAAAAACTCATATGTGTTTGTATATAAACTACACTTCTACCTAAAGAGTCTGCAGATTTGAGAGTATACAAATCATATTAATCTTCACATAATGGAATATTATTTTCCCCACGAAAATTAAATTCTTTTACGCAATTTTTCTAAGAAATATTTATGATAATTAAAAATATATGCAGCTCCTTAAGGGACTGTGCTTTTAGATATCTTTGATGGCATTGTGTATGATATGCGATGAAAAATCATTTTTACCTCATCAATCCTCATCAACGTACCAATTTAAATACATTAGGATTTCAGCACAAAAAAGTCAAGAAGTTTGTTGGAAAAAATCGAGCACTCAAACACCTTTTGTGCGTTGACTGCAGTGACTCAATACGAAAAAAGGATAATGCCATGAACAATAGAACTTATTGACTTAAAATGTAGTTCATCAAAAGTGATTTTTACCTTTTGCCACTATGAGTATTTCATTCTTACATATGCGAACAACATGTGCATACTTGACTTAATTTAAGCCAATTTGGACGAATTGGATTATGTGATGCAGTCTGTGTTGGCTGCTGGTGTGTTGTGATTATATCAGGACTATGAGCCTACATATTTAAGTCAGAATTATTTTCGATTATTAAAAAAAAATATACAAAACAATATTACGAGTAAATTGGAAATTGTTAAGCTGTGGCTTAACTTTAAATGATCAGAACACCCGCACAAAATGATACTTGAGTGACTTTTGTAACAAGATTTGGATTTGGATTTAGATTTGTTAAGGTAGAGTTGCCAGTTTCTCATGGATTTTTAAGGACTTTTTAAATTTGCCACTTGAACCTTTGTATTTGATTTTTTTATAATTTTCGATGACTATCTTTTTATGACCAAGCTGGTTCGCACAGTAGCTAAAGGCAATATTCAAGTAGGTGCATTATTATTTAATGTATTTTCTTATAAACGAGCATTTTTCGCATAGTTCAAAGGCACCTACAAACACGTCTATTATGCGCTAGATTATTTTTAACAAGGATTAAATTTTGAACGGCAGATTTAAAAGTTATTATAGTTTAATATTATATTATTTGATTTTAATTATATATTCCTAAATACATACATATTATTATGTATAAAATATTTCAGCTAATGTGCATACTAATTTTGCCATTTGTCTACACATTGGCATGTAAAATCCACGGGGTGTCTGCCTTTATAGACTTTTATGAGCGGCCGCCTACCTTTGATATTTAAACTCTGTATTCACAGCAGTGCCTGACTTTTCGAGAATATCTAAGTACTTGTAATTGCAATTATGAAGTAACAGAACAAAAATCGTGTAATTTCAGTCATTCTATGTCACTAAGAGATAAATAACATTATAGTTCAAATAGTTTTGTTCGAGTTTAAAAAACAACCAGAACATTGATTTTTTATGCTAATTAAAAACTTTTGAATATATTATACATGAATATATAATATATATAACAAATAAATATTTTTTTAAAAAATAAAAAGCAATCGCCATAACTTATATTGACAACTATTACGATTCTAATGCGGCGGCGCACACGGCTCACTTCAAAGCCCCGAGCTGAAAGCAATGTTAACAAGGCTTAAATAAACGCAATTAATCAATAATGTTCACCATATCTGGTTTATCTATTGTCTTCAGATAATTTATCAGTCAGTGTGTCAACAAAATATTTAAATAATTAAAGTAAAAATAATTTAAATGTAAATTACAATCCGAACTCGGCTACTGTTCCGCGGCAATTACGTTAATTGTGCGTCAAGCATTTGTAAGCGAAGGGCAACGGCTCCCATAGATTTTCTCCAACCATTTTAGATTCTTTTGAAGTCGCCCGCCGATTTATATGTAAAAGTCATAAGTAAACTTATTTTGAATAAGCAAGTACTGCCCGATCAGCAATTCCATCAACTCCTTGATAAGTGTATGTACGTAGTATGAAAGCAGTAGCATATTTGCCTTAACGCAGTTAAAATTTTTAGGCGTAAAATTGTAATTGTTGTTTGGTGGCAATTCAGTTCACTTCAATCGATTCATTTTGATAAATTCATTGTCGAATCAAATTCGTTACGTTTCCATATATTATATAAATCGGCGTTTTACAAACAAAAGTCTTTTTCTTGTTAATTGGTGTCAACAAACGCAGATCGGCTACTGTGTTACTCCGCTTCAGTCGTAATTGTTCGAAACAAAAACACTGGACAGTATTAGAGATGCAGAGACATACATGGAAGAAAAACGATCAATTATTTTAGTCACTCAATTAATTATGCTCCACTATATGCATGTTATCTGTTAAAAACTGAAGGTAATATCAGTAAATACTGTGGGAATATCACCGAGAAAAGTAAGAGTACGAAAACATGCGCTGCAAAAACTAAAAAGTAATTTATGGGACTAGTATAATAGTTTTGTCATTTATATTTTTATAGATATATACATTTCTTTTTGTATTCATAATAGTATAATGAATAAAGGGCACCTTCCAACACAGTTTAATAATTAATTTATAAATAACAGTCATTTCGGGACCATAGTTATGGACATTTTAGAAATGTGGAAAAAACTATTGAAGCAAAATAGTGATTTGGTAATGGTTACGGAGACGATACACCAAGCTGTTCACCTAAAATTCCCATCGAAATGCACCGCAGAGATAAAACAACAAACACATAAGTCTATAAACAATTCTGAAGCTTAAAAGACAGTCAAGGAAGTTATAGGAGACATACCACTGTTTTCTATACGGCCAATGTTGTCAGAAAAGAGTCTAGGTTAGTCTGTACTAAATAGGTGATCAGCTATTAGAGACTAGTATGCTAAACTTGAAGGCTGTCATAAAAACATTGATAGTGTTCGCTCAAAATCCAAATTCATATGCACTTTGGAGATAAAACAATAATTTCACAAGTGGATTGAAAAAATTAAGACCTCCGATTGTCGAGAAGATTATAGTTGCTGTTTGGAAGGCCAAGGACGTCAAAAAGGTAGCCAATCTCCTGTGCTAAGTAAGTGATCATAATTATCACTATATTTATGATCGCAAAACTATCTCTAAAATATATATACTTAACAAGTCGTTAATTTTTAAATGTGAAAGACTTAAATTTATGAACTCATCAATTAGGTTCAAGGTTAGCAAATACATGTATATGTAGGCATTATGGAGAATTTAAAATAAAAAAAACTCCATGTACATCATATTGAATTTAATCATAATAATGGAACAAATATACTCCAAAACAAGTGTGAGACAAAACTATTGTTTATGTAAGAGATGAGATATAATTACTATAAGTAATCTTTTCAAGTACAATGGTTTCATATTTAAATGTTATCAAATGAAACATTAAACAAAAAATATTATAAACAAAAATCTTAAAGTTAATTAATAAGACGCCGCCAATTATGCAAATCCACATTAAGCTTATCAATGGCACAGATTTCAGAGAATCACTTCAAACATCAAGCCGTACCCTGTAAGTCGGCAGAATGGTACAGCGGCATATCTTTGATGTGCTCATATACCGAAGATAATTATGACGAATTTTATTAATTAAATTAATTATATTTTGACAAAATTCATGTTAGCTAATTATGTACAAAACATAATTAAGTTTAAGTCGCATTTAAGCCTGATAGCAGTTTGCTTGGTAGTTGTGGAGGGTTTGGGAATCAACACAAAAAATATAAAATAAGATGAGTTAGTAAGTTGATTTGAAAATTCAACTTGGAGATATGTTAACAAGTTGTATCATTGACATTGTTTAAACATATATATGTATAAATTTATGACTATACTGTCTTCAAAAAGCAATAGAAATGCTCAAATTTCAATGCACTTAAGTAGCCTGCAGTATGTCAAACCTGAGCATGTGTTGAGTAACGAGTAACGAGTAATGACTTCAACATGTGTTAGAAACTTCTTAGATATTTTTAAAGCTACACTTGAATTTGATGTAAAAGTGTTGACACTTACTAATACAATTTACATGATTGCGCAATTAACAGGCAGCTAAGCAGGGAAAAATCTACACGCTTCTGCACGTTGTCACGTTGAAATCTAATGTTCACACCCACAAAGTGTGCTGGTGGTCTGAGTAGACCTCCCACATTCGAAATAGTAACTGAGAAGAATACACTTGTCACTATTACTCATAATGCTATTAAAAATTTATTTAAGTTGTAATATAATGTGCACGTATATGCGAGGCAGCAGCACTTTTTTGATTTGACATGTGTCAATAATTGAATCACAACTGTCCACTCATTGTTCATGTAAACGATACGACGATAACCATAGACCACACAATTTGCTCGACTGTTGTCCAACTAACCTTAAGCAAAGCAAAAACCCATTATTTCATTTAAAAATCATAAAATAACAGATTTTATCTAACATTGACCGTAATGACCACGTCAAACAGACAAAAATGAAATATTTGAAATACCAACAACAACTCATTTTATGAGATACATTTGCTTGAATTTGTCAATTTTTTTTTTTTTGCTAAATAATGTTACTCATATTTTTGGAATTTTTCAAATTTTTTAAAAGTATGCCAATATGTACAAAAATGTCTTACTCATCAACAACAGGAGTTATTAAAAATTTTTTTTTTAAATATTTTCTTCATTGATATAAATATTCTAAAATATTAAAACTATTATAATTATGTATTATTTTTAAACTGTGATAAGTCATTGGAGAATAAGTGAAAAAAAAAACGTAAAACAAAAAATAGTAATAAAAACCCATCGGCATAATTATAGACTCCGTCGCAGTTAGTCAAATTGAAATAAAAGTCTTAGATTGGAAAAAAAGTGTGGAGAAAACCCTCATCAAAAATCATGTTCATCGTCATTTTGACAGCTCAGCTAATTGACAAACGCGAGCAAACGAATCTCAATCGTTCCAAAAAATCAAATAATTATAGGATTAGCGCCAGCTTGAAGACAATCTGAAACCTGATTTTATGCAACACAAAAGATCACTTGGCTCTGTAGCGATCGCTTTCAACTGCAAGACACGGAAAAGGCTTGTTAATTATTGAGAATTGCGCGAGGGTCTTTCTTTCAAGATCAAAAAATTCGGTTTTTGATGTTTGTGATTGCTGTGTGCGTCTGGTATTGTATCAATTTCAATATCAATCAATTTCTGAAATTAAAACGATCGAGTAGGCATTAAACGCCAGTCGATCACTTTGAGGGTTTCAAAAGGTTTCTCTCTTTTGATGAAACAACAAACTTACAAAACAATTAAAAAATCAATTTTTAATTATTTTAAAATTAATTTCTTATTAACAAAAGCTTTTTTGATTGGAAGCCGATTTATTTTTGTGGTTTAATTTTAATTAGTTTATGAAAGTTTAACGACAGTTGCACTTTTTCTTTCTCAGGAGTTGATTGAATGCTAAATTTGTTTTATATGGCCGGAGTATAATTTGAGGTATTGACTACTATTAATATTAAGTGGAAATATGCTTTGTTAACAGAACAAGTTTTACTGAAACAAGTAGCTCCATTCTAAAATCGTTGATATTTTCCGACAAGGTAAAAATCTATTCCATTTCCATTTCTTTCTCCTGGAAGAAGTTAAGCTTAAGAAGTTGTGGATTTTGGGTTAAACAGTCTTACTGAAATACTACTAAACAAAGGGTGCAATTTTTAATTTAAATATTCAGGATCTTTCTTCTTAGGTTAGTAATAATATCAACGATATCTCTGTCAAATTTGTCAATATCCGTATTTGTTCAATAGTTACGTACTTGTTTTGAGACTAACAAGAAACTAATAGAGATTTTCACAAATTCTTATTTTGACGAGTAATACATTTCTACTACATTTCGTGTGCTTAATAGAAATTCTGCTGCAGAGAAGTATGAATATTGCAGATACCCTTTGATTACTAATCTATGTCACAAAAAAATGTCTACTAGTGGCTTAAATAATTCAGTGAAGGCAGAATTACTAGGTGCTTGATTTAGTACTTTGTAATTTCCTGCTATTCCGTGAGTTCAGCAGACGGTATCGAATACTTTGTTTCAATACGATGGAAAAGATAAAAACTGAATCGCTCCACGCTTTGAAGCCTATTCCGAAAATTATTGGGATTGAAAAAAACGTGGATTGTTACAAACCGAGAGTACTTTGAAGACGATTAAATAAATTCAGAAAAGTAAGTAAAAATGTTAACAGCTATTAACAACTTCATATTACGTTTTTCTTACAGTATTAGATCCTGAAGGGTAGGCATTAATTTATCCTGGACTATTATGCTAATAAATATGGAGTTTATGATTAATTTGTGTAAATAATAACTTTGTTTAAAATAACTGGATTCCAAAAAACTCAGGTTTGTACATATTATAATGCAATTAGTCACTTTTAAGGCTTAGTCAATAATATAATTAAATGAACGTCACTGCTTCTAAGAATTGTATATTAATTATATGCGGTAACATAATACAAAAAATTCTTTATTATTTAAAAATCTAATTTAAGCATTGCTTTAACAATGTTAGACTGTATACGAGTTATAAAGCTCTTCAGTTCGGTGCATTCAAGGCTCGAATTGGTTGAAATACTTACATTAAAAAAAATAAAAGTCAAAGCACCTGCTAACAGCATCAAAAATCAAAACAATAATAGTTGGAAAAAGTGCTAACTAACTGTACTATAAGTAAAGACTAAAAATGAAACATAAAATTTAATAGAAATATTTTGAACAAACATTTGCAAACACAAATTACCAAGATTTCAAGAATTCAAATCAATATTCACGCCCATAATAAGTCGTAATATGGAATATTTTTCATATTGATCATGAGGAAGAATTCATTTAATCACCATCAGTTATTTGTATAGATTCTGCGTAGATTCAAACTGCGACTAATTGAACCTCACATTATAACTAAGCTACGGAAAAAAATATATATTAAGCTTTTCAAATCAGGGGTAAGAACAGTGGCAAATGTTAAACTGCCAGCAGCCTGTAATCACATAGCAGAGAAAACTAGAAAATCATGACAAATAAATGGAGTAAATGCTGCAGAGCACAACTTAAAGGCAACAACAACACTTTGGAGATGCAACAATTGCAGGCAAATGGAACTCGTAGTAATTCTTAAATTAACAAATGACGACTAGACAGTATTCTAAGTAAAGTTAAGTTAAGTAAATTATGGCCAAAAGCGGAGGAAATCACCTCAATATCCAACAGCAACAATTTAAATAAAGCAGTTGTAATGGCTGAAACAGAACTACATTATCTGTAACAGCAATGCACGGGGTAGTAAGGTAAATACTGTAAATACTGCGAATAATACAAATGCTGGAACCAACAACGTCCACAATTGATGCCATGTCATGTTATTAGCAGCAATTTAAGCAAATAATCAGTACAAGGCATTTACTCTTGTACCAAAATGGACTGTGTTTGTGTGGAAGTACATTTCTGAAGAGATAATGTTTGTCTGTTTGTAGTAAATCAAAAAAATTAAAACACAAATTTTACTTTGAAGATATTATTTCTGTCAATGTTCATCAGATAAAAATAAAATATATTTATTAGTAGACCCAAATATTTTAATAAATTCACTCTAGAAAAACGAAGTGCTTAACTTGAAAACGAAAGCACAGATCAGAGAAGGAAAGATTGAAGCTGTTTTGAGAGCTAAACTCAGATCGAGTTAGTGGACAAAGAGATGATAATGGTGATACCTACCAGCCCCAGAAGGAATTCAAGCTTTTTCGTTTTATTTTTTTATATTTTTCTCGCAGATTCTTTTTACTCTTTGGGTTTTTAACTTCATTATTTCACCATTATTTAATCCATGGAATGTACCTCAATTATTAGCTCAATTATTCACGATTGTATAAATTTGTCAATTGGTGTAACAAGGACTTAATTAATAAACTACTCATCTACTTTTAGTTACTTAACTTAAAACAGAAACTAATACAAAACTAAGGCAGCGACATTATAAAATACATGATGTTCCCGAACTCATATTTATAATTCCATATGACATACCTATACGATTATAAATTGTTAAAGTATACCAGTGATTAACAGCGAGCATCTTATCAAAGAATCAAATGTGTACTTAATCTATTAAGGGCCTCGTGGAATTTTTATTTAAATAATTCTTTTTCTGAGGCAGGATTTATGATCCGAAAAGACTTGGTTAATCGTCCTTCAACGGTCTCTATGTTTCGAAACTTGATAGTGACATGCTGTATTTGTAACTTATAGTATTCACTTAAAATTTTAAATTTAACAAAAATCGACTTCAGTTCTTTAAAATCTAATTGAGTACCAGAATGATTGTATACTTCTAAGTCTTACTTTTTAGATTTTTAGTTAAAATATACAACATTACTCAGATTCATATAGTATATCTATCATTTCGATAACAGTATTAAGGTTATTTAAATATAAATTCCATGTTTACCTTAAAACCCTTCTGTAAAGACGTTAATAACTTTTATAGTCTGTGTTATTTCAAGAGTTCTGTTAAAATGTCTAAGCTATTTAGCGAAATATATATCATTCAAACAAAATATTTGCTCCGCCTAAAAGCATTCAAGCGACGGACAGATTTTTGTGATTTCCATTCTCTCAGACTTTAAATATAAAAAAGAAAGTGTGGCAATAAGAGTCAAGTAGTTAGATCGCTAGGGTCTGCCAGTGTGGATTGAATGATATGCACTGAGAGAAAGGTATTATCTATTAACAAGAGCAATTCACTAGCTCTGTCAGGAGGGAATAGTCCTATCATATATTCTATTTCCTTAGTTTTAAATATAGAATTGCTAAATGTTGGCATAAGTCGTTCGGAAATTAAATATGACCAATCATTATAATATGTAGAAACGAAGCTTCACTAAGCCTTCTTGCTCCATGCAAATGATCATTTCCTGCAAATTCAAATAAATTATCACATCTAATGTCGTTACTAAAATATTTAAAAAAGAGTTTTTTATATAGACACCATTAAAATAATAGATATAATACTTAGTATACTTAGTATAGTTTGACATCCTCGGTACCGCTGACTCAATCGATGAAAACTTATTGGAGATACTACTCGTAATAACTGAGATTGATTAATTTGATTATTTATGAGGAATCATAAAGACTGAAGGAATGTTGTAAGGAACTTTAAAGCTGTTCTTAGCGTGGATAAAATAGAGGACACTACAATCTAATAACTGTTAATGGAAGTATACATTTCCAATAAGAAAAACATTTATTCCAAAAATAGCTACGCGTAAGGCTGATTTCTTGAAATTTTCCATGTAATTTATTATATTTAAGCATGTGTTTATGGCTTGGCGATTGCATGGACTTGGGGTATAAGATGTACGGTGTGCATATGCGTAATTTGCATGTGTTTGAATGGTTCCATGTAATTTAATTTAACTAATTTAAAAGTAGTTTCTATGAGTGCAAAACGCTTTGAGCAAGTGGGAAGTGGGAATTGAATCTAATGTGCCTTTACGAGCATTTTGCTGTAGTTGTTAATGCTATGTTGTTGCTGTTGCTGTTATTGTTGCTACTACAACTTAAATTATGCTGCTAGTTTATATGCAATTATACTCAAGCTGATTTGCATTCCATTGCAATTGCAATTGCAACTGCAAATGCTATAGCTGTTAAAAAATATGCACGATTCTTGCATTTAATCCAATAATTTTCGTCAATTTGCTGTGTTGTGGGTTATTTGGAGTGCAGATACTTTTCTTGTTGTTGTTGTAGTAGTAGTTGTAGTTGCTTTTATTACAGTTTGCTCTGGCTGATGTTAGCTGCAAGTTGGTTCAATTTCATCGTTTATTTAGTTAAGTAAATCTAAAGGTTTTCTTTAAATTTTTTTTTTTTATGAGTAAAATCAGTAGTTTTCATTTACCACAACGGATTAAGCCAAACTGAAATACATTTTTTTCTCGTCGTAATTTTTTGCCTTTTAATTATGCAAATTGTTTCGTTCGAAATTTGTCTTATGTTTACTGATATTTGGCAAATTGAATTTGTTAAGCCCGCAGCTGAGGTGGAAAATGTTTGCAATTATTTGAACTGCTAATTTGCATTTAAAATGTAAAATTTATTTAAATTTTGTTTCAGATTTCGCAATATTTGTACCAACTTTAAGTTGCTAATAAAAGTAATACCAATAACATTTGGGGTCAAAATTTAATTGATGTTAATGTGATGCTGACTGAGCTGTTATTTCTTATTGAATATTTTTCTAAGACCATTTTAAAGGTCTTTTCGCAAACTCCTTTTCATATTTACTCTTTTAAATCAGATTTTATACAATAATTTTTTTAAACTCTTTCAATCTTTTACCTTTACCATACAACACTAACCTTCTTATCTGCAGAGTTGCCAACTACATAAAAACGCCCACGTTTTATAGTTTCCAACACAAACTCAACGGAGGTGAAGCAAAAAATACATTGTGACCGAAAAGTTTCCGGTCATAAATAAATAAAACGCAAAATTCTTAATCTTCATCAATATTTATTTTATCTCCTTCAGAAAATTATTGCTCATTAGACCGAGTTGATCACAATGCCAACGTTTCTTCCTAGCTATCAAAACCATTTTTATAGCGCGTTTCGCGTTCATTTGATGCGCTTTGAGTTCCCTCTGCGAATTCTGTTTTACGTCTTCTATGGATTCAAAACGCGTTCCTCTGAGTGGTAATTTGAGGTTGGGAAACAGGAAAAAGTCACACGGTGCAAGATCAGGTGAATACGGTGGCTGTTCGATGGTATTTATTGAATGTTTGGCCTTAAAATCGTTGATAATGTTGAACAAATTGAGGTGAATCGGAACAAGCCGGGCGTTGACACGTCGCATACACAAATTGTCCACCAAAATCAAACGAGCCATCTCACGACCGATGCCTAGCTCTCGTGCTATCTCTCTAACACTCACATGAGGATTTTTGAACACGATTTCCTTTGCCTTTTCAATGTTTTCGTCGGTGGTAGAGGTCGAAGGTCGTCCAGAACGCGGCATGTCTTCGACGGTCGTACGACAGTCCTGAAAGGCTTTGTACCACTCATAAACTTGAGTTTTCGATAAAACTGATTCCCCATAAGCCTTTTGTAGCATTCGCAACGATTCTGCACACGAAATTTCGTTCGAAAAACAAAATTTGATGCAAACTCTTTGTTCAATATTTTTTTCCATTGTTTTTTTCGCAACGCACTACTGAGGTGAACTGGTTTCAACAGCTGCCGTAAACGAACTGTCTGATAGATGCGCGCTCATTTTTGCATATATAGTAAATTAAGGACAGTGCTGCCAAACGATAAACTTTAAATATCGAAAAATATACAGCGCGCGAATTTTAAATGAGAACCTCCGAAAACCTTTCGGTCACAATGTATATGTAATAAATTTATATTGAAAAGTAATAATAATAACTTAATTATATGAGCCAATCTTGCTCTTTATGTACTCATATTTAAGTGATTGCTTATTTTAATTGCTGATAACAAAGTTGAGATTGGAAAAATGCCCTACCTTGCTTAATCCAATTCAAATTAAGTGACTTTTTGAACTTAATTAAGACATTTTAACCGGGAACTCTTTCAGCAGCAAACGCTGACAAAGCTCGTAGCTAATCACTCATATCCGGACCGTAAGTGCTTGTAATTGACGCTTCGCAGGCAGACACACTCCCAGTTGAGCTTATCGCTGACAAATTTTTGTGCCCGATCGATTTTCCTAAGAAGTACTTAAAACTTATCACACTATCACACTCGAATGAACGGTGAATTTAGGCTCGAAAGCTGTTACTGCGTGTTCGCCCACGTGTCTAAGGCAGCTTAATTTAAACAGCTTATCGAGTAGATTAGCACACCCCGCGGCTTAACAAAACGCTGACTTCCTCTAGCGATTCACGCTGCTCTTTTAGTTTATTTGTCGTTATTGAAATAACTTTTTTTGGATTTTTATTTGGAGGTAATTAAATTTTTAGACCTTCGATAACACCTACAATTAACTAAACTTCCTATTGGCCATTCGATTACAATGTGCGGATGTGCCAGACGATAATTGTCATCATATTGGATGCTTTTTACATGCCAAAGCAAAGTACAAAAGTTGAAAAAAATATAATTAAATACTGACTGATTCGTAAGGCACTTACATGTCCGTAACTCTCTGGTGTAATCAGTTTTATTAAACGAACAATGTGTACATGATTGCTTGGATTGTGTACCTACGGTGTGTGGATAGTGTCTCCTTAAGCGGAAGTCTTGTCATTTACTTTGCTGTTAAACCCTTCTCAAGCTGTCAATTAAAATTGCTGTGCTCATTATTATTACTTCACACAAGTGTGATATTTGACAATTATGATGATTTATGCCATTGTGGTTAAATAATTGTTTAAGTAAATTGCCACTATGTTTACACATATTAATGAATAGGTACTACAATACACACTACAAATAAGCAACTTGATAATGATAATTTTAAATTATATACACAATATTAACTTTGTAAAATGAAATAATTGTTTTAAAGTGCAAATAAATATACTTGCAAAATTCATAGTAGAGAGGTTGTTACATATAAAGCAAATTTTCAAATAATTAATCCAGTTGAAAATGCATTTCTAGGCTTTTAAATGAGGATGGAATAAATCTTTTCGGTAGGACTCTACTTAAAGAAATGAAAATGTTGTATGCAGATTATAATATATGCGTATTAGATAATATGTTATATAAAAAATATAATACAAGAGAATAGAAAATGAGAAGGATCTGGACTCCTTATGAACTTTTGTGCTAATAATTAACACCAACCTAATAGAAAATATATAGCCAAAATGTCTCATGTTAAAGAGTTTCTTATATCAGGCAATAGAAGGAGCTCCCTAATTCAGTATTTCGAGAAGTTTTTAGTTAATTATCATAACTTCACGTCACACATAACTTCACTGTGTTTCCCAACAAATACGGTTAATGTGTTTGATATCATTATATCAGATGTTTATGATGTTTAAATCCGATTTTATTGTATCGGGCCAATGATATCCCCTTCTCCAGCAATTAATACGATTAATGTATTTGATATCGTTATATCGTATGTTCATAACGATTCAGTCGGCTTTTATTGTATTTACCCACCGATTTTCTTCTGATTCTGAAGCATATTATCAAGTGAATTAAAGAGTTAAGCTATCTTATGCGTTGTTAACTTCAGCAAATACGAAAGGTGCCATCTTCGATCTTCAAAAGTTCTTACATCATTCAAAGAGGAAGAGTTGCTTCCAGTCTTGAACCTTGTGCTTACATACCTCGCAGTCATATGTAAGAAATACGAATTCTGAACAGATAAGGATATGTGAAAAGTATGTACGAATTCTTTGAAAGCATTTCAGAAGTCTATAGATTAAATAAACTTTATTAAGATAAGCTATAGTGATAATAGTTTTCAGTATTTTTAAGTACATTTAAAAAAATTAAAGTTTCATATCATTATATTTACTAAATTTACCTTTAAATAATTGGTTAATACTTATGTCATCAAATGCCTAACGCCATTAAAACTTCTAATTCTATACTCTTCATAGACGTATACTTGTAATCGATAGGTACTGTAATGGTACTGAAAGCAATTACAGTTTTTATATAAAACATAATAAAAATAATTGGTTTTATGTTTACGAATTTAAAAAAAAATTCATTTGTAATTTGATACATTTTACCAGAAGTCAACAAACCAATTTACGGTTTCCCAAAAAAATGGCTATTCAAGAAAAGGATATTTTTTATGTACAGACAATCATACATAACCAATTTCAAACTATTTACCAAAATACAAAATTGTAAACTTCGGTAAAATATTGTTGGGAATAAATGGCAAAAAAAATCACAAATACTATAGAAGCGATAAAAACGATAAAAGTGGCAAAGTGGAAAAGTATCTATGACAGTTTCAGTAAGGTGCGAAAGTTTGTTGGCCTCGTAAATATATTTCATTGCTGGCAGCAGCAACAAAGTAACAATCAGAAGTGAAAGAAAATCGTACCCATAAAACATATTCAAGGCGTTAAAAGAAATAATCACACAAAATTACAAGGAGCAGAAGGTTATGCTCGCACCCTCAGGGGAGCGATTGGATAAGGCGTCAATATTTGCGCAAGAGGCTGGAAGTTATTTTTAGATTTGATGCAGCCACCACAATATCCTACAATATCCTATTTAATGTTTTTATAAAGTAACAACATTTCGGTTATTTATGTGCTCGAAAGCCATACAGCCTTAATCATAGAAAACAAATATATGTAAAGTCGCTATTATTGTCAGGAATGGAGTATATTAAATATTGTTATTATTGAGTAGCATGGATTGACATCAAAATGTCTAAATCTAAAGTATTATTAATAAAATATGAATTATTTGAACCAACTTACTTAGTTCAGACTGCAGATACTGCAGAGAAGAGACAGATACTGCATACCATGTGGTTGGGGAGTGCCCGGCATTGATGCACAAGCGGAAGAAACATCTAAGAGGGTGTTTCATGGATCATAACGATCCAAGACTAGGAAAGATAGGCTCTATACTGTCTTTCATTAAAGAAATCAGACTTCGAGAAACACTCTAATCCAGCTAAGGGGCACAATAGATGTTTTAGGTCGCAGTGCACGATCCCTTTTTTTCAATAATAACACTTAGTTGGTCTTTACAGACGTATCTCTTTCATGGTAGCCTGCACCTACCGCCCTATAAATAGGTTGCTGTCGCCAGTTGATAGTATCAAGTGCGTTTTGTTTAAAATTTCTAAATATATTTGGAATATTAGCAAGTCTATAGAGAGATTCTAAGAGTTTCAAAGTATTTGGTTAGTGACTAGGATAACAAGGTATTAAAGACAAATCCACTACTAACTACTAAAGCAAAACAATTTTATTTTTTAATTTTAATATATTACTAGTCTTATGTGGTTATCGAATTAATATTAAATTTTTTTAATTGTTAAAGATGGTTCAGTTGCATTTGGTTGATCTATTGCATTTTGTCTTTCACATAAAATTTCAAAATAACTTTAATTATATACAATATATATCTGAAATATTATGTGAAGAAGAATATTTATACTACTATCTATATATATTAAATATTCTCATATATTTTCGTATATGAAATATTTCATATATTTTACTCTTCGATGAGTGAGTCTTACGATTCCTAAAAAATGTGCTCCGTGCTCATTCTGTTCCAATTACTATTCTGCCCACTCGTGTCTTTACTCGTGCGTTTATGGACTTCTTTTTCTGCTTTTGCTGCTGTTGCTGCTAAGGTTTTCCTGTTTAAACGTCCATTCCTCGAATTGTATTGGCAGTTGTGTCCCCTCGGGTAAGTCAACGAATTGCAGAATTCGTACTGGTTCTGCATTTCGTTTTGTAGTTCAGTTCAATTCTTGTTCCACAATTGCGAATTTATGTTCAATGTGTCAATTAAGTATCGAATTACAACTTGTTTAATGTCAGTGTACTTGGGTTTCCAATTTTACTAAAAGTTAATTGAAGATTTGTTTGTTTGCTCTGGCACTGGCACTGGCACTAGCGCTGGTATGCTGATATGCTGGTACTGATGCTGGCATTGATGCTGCAGGATTTCTTAACATTTTGCACTCGTTTAGTTTTTTTCTGATTTTCGATATTCTTTTATTTTTCCGCAAAGCCCATTCTGTTCGGTGCTTAATTTATGTTGATTCTGTGCATTTCTGACATATGTAAATTGGTTCAATTTCATTTAAGGTTCGGTGCCAGGTGACGGGTCCGTTCGTGTGTATGTCTTGGCTTTTGTCTAGTTTTGTGTGATGTGATATATAATTTGTAAGAAAATAAAGTATTCGATTTCAGTTTATGTTTTCTTTTTTATTGAGTTTTAGTTTTGTCATTAAAGTTTCAAGTTAATCAAAACGAAATAGGTGAAGTTGTTTTATTGGAGGTTAGTTACTTTAATCGAATGGACCGATTCAGTTGTTAAAATTATATTTGGACAATTCTATAGTACTTTTATTATAGTAGTATGAAATTATTTAAATTATTGAAAATCGTTACTTTTAATTTCTTATTAATCTTATTATAATATTATAATATATTATAATCTTATTAACACATAAGTAAACGGTGGCTTAACTATTATTATGCCAAAGGATACCTCCAGCTCAAAAAGTACTCGAATTTTGTAAATAAAACACAAATTTAAATTTTATACCAAATTTATTTTATCTCCTTTAAAATATGCTCCTTCTGAAGCGCTACACATATGCCAACGCTTAACCCAATCTTCCATAAACTTTTCGTAAGCCCGTGACGGTATGGCTTTTAGTTCCTTCGACGAATTCTTTTTTACCGATTCAATCGACTCAAAAGGCTTACCACGAAAGGGCAATTTGAGTTTCGGGAACAGGAAAAAGTTGGTCGAATCCAGATCTGGCGAAAATGGTGCCTGAGCGATGATAGTGGTGCCGTGTTTGGTCAAAACATCGCGTACAACACGAATTTTCCATAGTAATAATCGCTAAATGCACTTGAGGTAGTCTCACATTAACAGCTGCTGTAAACAAACTAATTGACAGATGGCGCTCAAATTTGTACCATATGTCAAAAAAGAGTGTACCAACATAACAAACAAAAATTTTTGAAAAAGGTCTATTACTTGAGGATTAGTTAACAAACAACAAAATCCGGATACTTTTTAAGCAGAAGTCCAAACACTTTTGGAAGTGTTTATATAGATATATAGATTACATTATCACAGAAGGAGAATATTCCTCTTAACCACCGCATCGAGTAGGTGAAGGCAACTGAATACGATAATGCATGAACTATAAGATAGTGAATGTTATTTCTAGAAAGATTTTGTTATACTAAAATAGGTGTTAAAAAATTAAAAGATATGGCATTCTAGTTTACTTCTGGTAATTTTTCAGGATTTCATCATTCGAAGTTATAAATCTTAAAATGTTTTTCTGTCAAATTTATGCAATTTCCAAG
>NC_051847.1:219213725-219220164 GCF_002237135.1 Teleopsis dalmanni
AAGATTTCTTGCGAGAATGTGGTATAAAAATGAGAAATATTCGCTAACTATGCTATTAAAACTGTATCTACCGATCTACAATCAACTAACCCATCAACCAATAATATGGTTGTCATCTGTTTCCATCACATTTACACATATTTTTATTTACATTTCTTATCAATATATTAGTTTCTCTGCTTTTATCGAAAGTGTTTACTACATAATTGCTTTGTAAGTGCTTTTCTAAATTGCTATTTCATATTACTACCAGATAACAGATATACGGGACTAATTTATTTGGAAATTTAGATATAGTTATAGTTTCTATTTATTACTTTATTTCACAAATTGTTTCATTATTTTCTGCCGTCTTTTCATCAGAGTAAATATGGTTGTTTTTACCGGAGAGTAAAAAACTGGACTCTTCGTCGGGTCCAGTTTTCTCTGAACATGTGTGGAATTTTATCCTACTGGAAAGACTCAATATGAAAAACGCTGAGAATGCCTTTTTAACAGTCAAAAACATGTGCAAGTACTCGCAATGGCACTATTGAATATTACAATATGTTATTTAAAAAACGATGATCTATTATTGAAAGTTGAGCTTATATTTTATTATATCGTTACATAATTGTTTTGCTTTAAGTGAAGATAGTTTGACTCTACGTATTGGAAAATATTTTAAACCCTCTGAAAAATTATGAGATTTATTATCTATTATTGATATAATCTTATTACATTCCTCTTTTTGACTATATATGTAATTGTTTTAAGTAAAGAAAATTGGGCTTTAAGTAATGAAAAATCATTTAACACTTCTGAGAACTGATGCGATTTCTTTTGAATTAGAGTGATATATTTTTTGTGGAGTTTTCTAATTCCATTGCACAAATCATTTTTTTTTTGGCTATTAGTTCAATTTTATTTTTATTTAATCATACATTTTATTCAAATTAATTAACACATTCAATATACAATCCACATCTTAAGAAATTATAATCCCTGATCATGAATCTAATATTTGAAGTATTGACTTGGCGCTACTAAATGTAATTTATTTTGAAGATTGGTTAGTAAAAAAGCGGAAAAAGTGTATTGAAATTGATTTAATTAAGAAACTAATTAGTAAAATTACACTGAGGCTCATTGATCTTTTCTGTTTCTTATAAGTTTAAAATTTTTTCAGTATGGCATTATTTTTATAATATGCAAAATATTTGTGTTAAACTCATTGAAGTCAATTATGTGTATTGACTTTGAAATGTGCTTGTGTTTCTTAGGAGATTCGGAATTTCTTATATTCAACACGCGCTACAAATTACTTAATGAAGACCATAAAAGCAGACAGTAATTACAATAAAAATTTCACTACGAGGTGCGCTCGTATATCAAAACACAGTTTTTATAAATTCGCATAAAAATTTTTATTGGCAATTACAACAAGCAATTGGCGACAACACGCCCGCGCACCCCACTCACCGCTCTGCCACTTCCTAAGCCATAAACGAAAATTAGCGGCGAGTTTTTGTTTTTACAAATTTGCATTTGTACAAACTTAGTTAAGCGGTTTTTATCACTCGCAAATCAGCAAAACATTTAAGTAGAAATTAAAATTTATTTCAATGTCTGCACATCAATACGGGCAAGCGAACACAAATAAGCGCATGCGTACAGATACATGCGGCGCAGCAACTAAGCATGTGATCCGGCAGATACCAGGTAAGTTTCGCACTATGACCAAATTGACTCATAGCCACGTACTCATAAATCATGTGGATTTGCGACATTATCGCGCTAATAACATCGAATTTGTGATTGTGGGTTTGCTAAACAACGAACACAACAACAACAACAATAATAAACAACAACAAAGCTCAAAACAACAATAAAACAACAGAAGGAGAAACGTAGCAAAATAACAAATAAAAATACAACAATAGCAACAACAACAACAACAACAATACAATAATAAAATGATATTCAAATATTCAGACAGGCAACAATTTTATCATAATATGGCAGCACTATTCCAAACGAGCACTATAGTCGCAATCAGTGCCAAATGTATGGTAGAATGGCAACAACAAATGATTTCTGACGCTTTTATGGACGTTAAGTTTGACATTAATTGAAATTAATATTAATTTCATATTTTAATAGATTTGTTGTCGCGGATAAACAAGTCAGCTCAAGATAAGTTAATCGTGTGTAGGCATGCTGGTTAAAGAAAGAGTTGCCACACTGTCGTAGCTGTATTACTGCTACTTCTAAAAACAAAATGCTGCTAACATATGACTTTATTGGCAATGAAATGTTAAAAATTTACTGATGTCGAGGTGATTAACAAATATTTTAATTAATATGACAACTTAATTAATAATATTAATTTAATGTACAGAGTTGCCAAGTGCACATAAAATTAAATGAATTACTTAAGTACGCAACAAGTTGAACATTAAGTTACGTGCATAATGGTCTTTAGTGGAAAAAATGTCTCCACTATTGGACTCACGCTGTGTCACTACAAGCTCAAGCAATTTTTTACTTACAATGAATAGAGTACAGTTCCAATTCCGACACCACCAACTAACATACAGCAAGAGCAATAGCAACAGCAACAGCCACAGCCACAGCACCAGCACCAATACCAATACCAGCAAGAACGACGTCATTATGGAGCACAACAACCCAGCACGACAGTTCACATAAATGTTAAAGTCAACGTCTTAATTTGTAGACGATATTAGAATTTAAGTAACGACCAATTAATGTTCTCCAAATGGACACATTCCACGAATGAAAAGATACGCGTGCAAATCAGGCATATGCTCGAACATGCAGACAGTGTGAAACAGACAGACAGACAAGATGTGGACAGACCTATGCAACTAATATAGTGGTCAGGAAATTTTTATAAACGCACAAACTTATCTATATTCGCATACGAACAAATCCATGCCTAATAACAAATCGCTGCAATTGTGGGGTGGCAGGAGACGCATGAGCTGGAGCTCTAAACAACTGCGGTATGTGATTAGGTTATTTATTGGGATCTAAGTGATTTCCGATGAGATTTTACAAAGATTAACGCATTAAGCGCAGCAGGTGGGACGCAGTTGGGACAACGCTGGCTCTGATGGTATAGTGTGCATCGAAGTATCACGCTTTAGTAACCAACTTTATATATTAATACGCTGCGGTTGTTGTTGTTGTTGGTTTTTATTGGTTGGCTGTTCCAACTGCGGCTATTGCGTGCAATTTATATTGTTGTCGCGCCAGGTGAGAAGTAACATCAACACAGCCGAAGTCAGATTCTATTCGAGCACTGGTTCAGGTGTTGTTTAACTAAGTGGAGTAGGTGCAGAAGTTTTTGTATTGTTTCGTGTTTTGTGTTGGATTTAATGCTGTGCAACACATTGCACCAGGCTAGGATATTGATTGAGTTTGAATGCATTGAAATTAAGATAACTAAAATGTGCTCAAGTGTGAAAGGGAATTTGATGGGCAATACCAGTCGAGTTTGCCAACTCAAATAAAAGCAAGCTTTTGCTTAGTGATTTCAAAAAAAAAAAATAAAAAAAATTATTATAAAAACATTTAAGGTTTGTTTAAAGATCATGAGAATTTTTTGTTTTAAAACACAGACTCACTTTTCGAAAACGAGTTTAATTCTGTCCAAAAACGCGAGGCATTAATTTTTGTTTTATATTTTTAATATTTAATAAGTATTTTATATTGAGGTCTGTGTAAAGAACCTGCTTTGCTTATAAGCAGGTCAAGCATATTAAAAAGATATTAATAAACTTAAATATGCCAATTAAAAATATATAAACAATAAAGTTTATGATTGCGTGCTTCGCGCTACACTTAAAACTCATATCTGCCGACTTAAAGAACAGTTGGCATTTGTGTATTCAATATATCTCATAATAAGGTGGGTAGCAGAAGTGGAAGGAAGATCAAATTCTCCTCAATGAACCGTTTTGATTCTACACTCCTCGTAATTGTGGGTTAAAGTAGGGCATATTAGCACCAATCGGACGAATTTATAAAAGCATGTATCTTGGCCAATAGTAATGTTAATAATATGGCTGAATGGTTTGAAGAATGAAAAGCGCCCAAAAGCTTAAGGTTATTTTGGAAAAGTGTATTTCACAATTTTTTTCGAATGTTTTTATATTGAAAAAGTGCGACCTTACACGGAAAGAATGATGCAAACTTTCCTTTCGTATTTCGTACTTAAAATATAATTTTCAACTTATCTATATCTGTATAGGGTACTGAAGTATTGTCAATGTAAGAGCTTATGAACCTTGTTATCTCTCTTGTAACTAAATCTCATTTTATATGAATGAAAATAATTGCATTGTTGGAATAGTAAATTTTTTACTATCCAAAAATTTTTAGTACTCAAGTATGTGATTCACACAATTTAAATCTAAACAAAATATACAAAATAGAAGTATGGCTCAAGTAAATGCTCAAAAATGATTACTATATAGACTATAATATAGAGCAGTATCGAAAGTATCAAAATAATCAGTGTTTTAAAAAGATACGATTTTCATGATCGGTTACTACATAAATCGAATTTTTTCTGTTCTAGTTCCAAAATGAGACTATTTAAAATGATGAGACTACTGTTATACCGCATAGCCCATCAAATTTAAGTATTAACGGCTTAGGAAGTGGATATATACTATGTACACGTACAGATTTTCGAAAAACCATTTCAATTGGGTTATATAATATTTGACACTCTGTTAGTACAAAATAAGATACAGGATATGATGAGACAAAGATATAGGTATACGAGTATCTAGTTTTTTATAACACTTATTTCTATGGAGAGCTATTTATTGATACCACATTTGATGCTAAATCAAATATCAATACTTTAGAGAATATATAGAAACGTATAGAAATAATATCACAATCAGTGGTTATAACTTAATATCGAGAGAAAATTATTTTAATTAATACTAATACTATTTCTTGACACCGAGAATATAAAGAACACGTAAAACCACAGAGTGGAAAGCCAATAGGAACCTAAACACTATTATAAGGGTTAAGGAGCCACCATTAATTGTTGGTATAATTGTTGTTTTATAATTCTTTAGGAGTATATTCTTTAGATAATAAAGTACCGTTATTTAAAAACTAAGTAAAGATGAAATAATATTTGAACAAAATTTCATAAAACATTTTACAACAAAGTTTTGTACATTTTTTGTAATTTTTATACCCTGTATTATATCAAAATTAAACTAATTATTAAATAATTAATTATGAAGTTATGATATAAGTATGATATTCTATGTCACAGAGAAAGTTTTAAGCGCAGACTATAGGGCATTAAAGCCTATCTTTAAAGACATTTTAACTAAAAATGCTTAGCTTGTTGTCTTTAGTACGAATATTAATTTTAAATACTAAAATCTGATTATAGTCGATATGATTCATTTGCATAATAAAAGTTAATAATAAGTTTTAATTTATTAGCGTAAATTAATTTTGAATTTCGAACATTTCATATGACAATATTCATATGTATATAAGTGTGTAATATTTTCCAATATATTTGTATGTAAATTGTTCAAATAACATTTGTGGTCAAAGGTGTCAAGTCATGTGCAATAAGAGCTCATAGATGATCATACGTACTTTTGTAAAGCACTATTTATATATCCAGACATAAAAATTAAGACATGAGGTAAGTCTTTCTCAAATGGATCGTAAAAAAGGATTAAAAGCCTGAACACGATCACAAAGTTATAACTATGCAAATAATTAATTGACTAAATTGCATGTGAACGACTAACGTTAAGTATTGTATTTCACATAAACGAGCAATTACAACGCTACGGAAGTTTTGAGATATTTCAAAATTTTGCACATGGAAGCAGGAATACGAGTATTGGGGTCTGGCTACGAACATTGAATTGCTAGGATAAGCGATCATTTGGTGCGATCACTGATTAACGCTAGATTGCATACAAATTTACAATTCATGTCCATGTATTGCCCATATAAAGCTAGAAAGTATCATTACCACCTACGGTCAGAATTATGGTACATAAAATTGGACGGGCCGTGCATATGGCCAATGAGTAACGTTGCACGTTCAACAGTTTGGAACCGCATGCGGTTATGGGCGCGCGTATACTCCAATGCGGAACAGGGTGTTTATGGTGATTTAGTCATTTATGTGGATCGTAAACATTTTTGATAGCTAAATTTAAATAAACGACAGATTTTCTGTTGTGTTTCTTTGTTGATTTGTCTTTTGTATTGCAAGTAATCGTGTCTGTTCGATTCATAACCATAGGAAACGCAGCAAAAAGTGAAAAGTATTCATACCTTCGGTTTGTGTATTTTATTTTTATGCATTTCTGTTGGGTTTTCTCCTCAGCTTCTCGGCTCCACGGGCCACGAGCCAGTTGAAAATTTAAAT
>NC_051847.1:219220264-219240918 GCF_002237135.1 Teleopsis dalmanni
ATTTACTGAAAATTATTTCCTTTTTATCCAACATTTAATATCCAAACGTTTGTTGTTTGTTATTTTGTTTTTGGGTCAATTTTGCTTGTCGGTAGTCAATCGATCACGTTTCCAATTCGCGTCGCTGTATATTTAAGCCAAGAAAATGACGAGTAAAAAATCATCAAATTGAGGATCCAACGGAGCTCATCACATGAGATATACGAGTTTTTCATACTATACGAGTATGCTCACGAGTGTAGATTTAAGTGCGGCTCATTGTTGATGATTATGGTTAATCGATATGGCATCGTTAGTTATGGTTTCACAGTTTGCTTAAGACGCCATTTTATTGCTGACGGTGGAAAATTCTACATTTTCTAATAAATTCAGTTTTTCACGTTACAAATTGTTGCAGTTTAAATTATTGCTTGTTTATGTTATGCATTCAGTCCATGTATGCAATATTGCAGGGCCCCGCTTTTAATTTTTCAAATCATGTGTTTTGCAACTTAGAATTGCGGTCACGTTGTGCCAATTTAATGGCCACCCACCCAAGCAGGAATTCTAAGAAATCATTTTACTCTGGGTGATGGTAATTGTTACAACTATTAGTAGACTTAACTAATTGAACACTTCAGGCGAGTAATTAAATAAGATTTTAAAGATGTGATGTAATCGTTTATATGATGAGATATAAGGATTAAATGTACTCAACTCAAGTAAACATTTTGTATTCAAATTAATTGGTAAGATAGAGTATGTAACGGTCAGACTGCATTTGTAGTCAGGTTCGAGTGGTGGTCTTGTACTCCAAATTCCACCTGAGCTCAAATAATGGCCCGTTGTGATACTACCGCTTAGCCTTGTTCATACGTAGATCAGATGAATCCCTAAAAGTGCCTAACAGTGATCAACTGCACTACTCTTCCATTCAAGTGAGTTAGTTATACTCAGAGTTATTCTTCCAAATATCGAAGTATGTTATTTGAAATGGCAAGGATCAATAAAAAATATCCAATGCGATTCAAAATAGCTTACAGGTTAATAATAAAAATGTTGACAAGTACGTCAGTCACAATAGGTGTGAATCACTGGTTTCTTGACTGAAGATGTTAACTATCACATTTCAAAGTTAAAATAAGGGGACGCAGATTTAATAAAATGCAGATTTAGTAAAACATTCGTCTTTCTGTTCTGTTTGTGTTCTGCAATTCAAGATATCCAGTACGTTTATCTGAAAGAGTACCAGATGAAAAAATTGTGTACTACGGAATATCGTTTGCTTAACAATAGCCTCACTTAGTTCAGGTTAGCTTAGAAGATTTTTTCCATATAAATTATAAAAGATAAAAAAAATTGGAGACATAGTATTCTATTATAGTACTACAATTCTTCGGAAGATCTATGGTCCCTTACGCGTTGGCGCCGAGTATCGAATTAGATGGAACGATGAGCTATATGAGCTATACCGCGATATGACATAGTTGGTATTACCAACTGGCGATAGCAAGCAACTAATTGGGCTGGCTGGCAGAGGCTATTCGCCAACTAAATATGTAAGTAAGTTATATTTACTATTATTAAAGTCTTTATATTGCTAACATATTGATTCCAGATAGTTTCAAATTGAAAATAATAAAGTAGTTTGAAGATATTCTTTTCATTTTATTTATATTGTCAAGTTGAATTCTGTCTCAATGAGGATCAAACTTCTTATTTGTCGAATAGTGTGAACATATTTGTTTTTTCTTATTTAAAATATAGTGTTTGCTATAGTTATATTATCTTTTAATAATCAAGTACGATATATGTATTTTAGGATGCTGAGTTATGAATTGTTTAGAAAATCTTGATTATAAAATCTACTAAACCCTATTTCCTCGCCTTATTGCAGTTAACAGTTTATAACGTTTGGAGACAGTTTTATGGTTTATTTCTAGAAAAACCTATCTATTGGAAACAATAGTTAATATTAAGAATTTAATACAGAATTATTTAATTATTGAATATATTTAGATACCAAAAATTATCTATTGAATTGAATATTTTCAAAAAATTTTTATGTGACATGCAAGTGACATAGTTACATGTAAACAAAATCAAGAATCCGCATACGAAAACCCACAAATTTCAATTCCAAAAGAATTCCGCTAATAATTGCAACAAATTGAAAAATTTCGAAGTCATGAGCAAAAGTCGTTGGTATGCAAATAAAAAAGAATTTTAAACATTAACCCACAACCATGAAGGTGTATACATCACGTGCACTGCGACCACTCCAAACTACTTCGTATCACTTCAGTGCAAATAACAAATTCTCCTATAAGCTAGACCCAGCGACGACGTCGTTGATGACGACGATGGCGTGAAAGACATTGTATAGAATCGACTTGGCTAATTCTCGTTGCTCAAAGCGCTATGTTAGTGGACAAAGGCGAATGCAATCACTGGCATTTGTACTGGCATTGGTACTGGCACTGGCACTGGTACTGGCAGCAACAGGCACACGACGTCATGATGTCTCGTTGGGATTTGTATTGGAATTATTTATCCGCTTAGCTGTTGTAATTTTAAATGCATACAAATCGCATGTTCGCTAAATTCTTGAAAAATGTACATGGCAAAATCGTTTGGATGCGATGCTCCTTTGGTTAAGGGTTTTGGCATAATTTCAATTTATGCATAAATGGATTGCAGGGACATTTTGAAATTTGGTTGCACATTTTGTGCAATCTTTATGTGGTAATCTTATGCAGGCATCCATACTGCTAAACAGGCATGTCCATATAAATAATGTTGAGGAGTACTGGGGACGGTGAAGGCGTTTGTTAAATGCAATTTGTTTGAGTTACGGCGCTTGTAGACACACTTTAAGGATCCATTGTCTTCCAATCAATATGCGAAATGATAATAAAACATTAAAACAAGTTGCTGTATTGGCAATCTTTATGGGAACCTTAACTGAGACCTGCCTTATTGGTACATGCAAGAACTTTATTGGCTTATATATTAATTAAACTGCGAGTAGGAGAGCTCATAATTAGTTTTATTATAAGAATATTATATATTTTCTTACTAAGAAAATAATGCATCAGCTGTAAATTTATCAATAAGTTTATCTTTTATCTAAGTTATTTGATTGCTGGTAAGATACTTTAAACTACTATAAAAGGATTTCGTTCATTTCTGTGAGTTTGACAGTGGCGCATGCCCAAAATCAGCAATGCGCATACAATTTTCATAAAATTTGAATAAATAAGCTTAATTCGTAAAGGACACGACTTGATGGATCACAAATTGGTAGTTATGTATTTGCTCAAAACAGCAAGGGACAGCTGAAGACCTAAAGCCTGTAGTCCTAATGTTCGTAATTGCAAATCGAAACACGCTTTCAGAGTTTCGACAGTAAGTTACCGCTACATGCATGTCACAAAGAATAATTTAACTCCACTCTTTGGAGAATCACGGAAAATCACGGTTGGGTTGCCAAAACGCATGTCGAATGTCGTTCATCTGATGGTATTTACGATAAATTTACGCAGATCATTTGACACAGTGTGCATTTGGTCTCTAACCGTTGTAACTTGGAACACTGCTGGCAAGGCAGAGACAGAAATGCTAGTAGCAGTCTGGAATAAGATGAAGTGGCTTTTTTTTCTGGTAAGAGCTTCAACGTTAGGATTAAACGTAACTCAGCGGTTATTTATTGTATGATGTGTTAACTGAGTTTACTTTACTGACATTAATCTTTATTTTAGTGTAGTTGACGGTTTGCTAATCGAAGGTTTGATAAGAAAATTGATAAGATGTGCGAATGTACTTAAGTCAGCAAAATAGTCAATATATTCAATAAGTTATTACATTAATTAATAGTCATCAATAAAAATAACAATTTTTACAATAATCAGATAATGCGAGTATTCAAAAATGTGTCTGAAAATATATTATACTTAAATATGTAATATATAAAAATCATTTAGGTATATTTTATTTTTATTTTAGTGTTTTGACAACTTAATACACAGCAATGATTAAGAGTTCTATTAATAATAAATTTAAAATAATTTAAATTTGACTAATGTATAGCCTAGTTTACGTTGGCCTAAGCTATCATCACAATAAAATAAGATTGACCAATTCCTGATTTGTGTCTGGAAGTGAATTTGACTTGAAATTATGGTATATTCTGTGTAATTCCTTGGATCAATCAATCAGTCAATCCCGGCTTTGTCACTGTTTGGAACTTTTATATTTTTTTTTTGATGAAAACTGTTTTAGTACAAGATTATCATATGCCCTCCTTTTTTTTTAATTTCTTACTAAACACTTCAAAGTTGATACAAGTCTCCAATTTAACAGAGATTTCTAGCTGAAAATCCGATTCATTATATTTTTTCTGATTATATGTAGTTCATATTGCATTATAATTATGATGCCGATTTTGATAGCCCTATAAGCGACTTTAAGCTAAACTTGGTATACCTGTAAAATTTTTTGTTTTTGCAGAATAACGTTGAATAGTGTTCGTAGCTCCGTCAATGCTGCGGTAAGTTTTTTCGAACATTTTTATACCATACAAGTCTTCAGGAAAAATGATCCTTTTTTAAGTAAATTCTTCAATTTGGACATAGAAATTGTAACGGCACTATATTTTACAAATGTATCAAGCTCCTTACTTACGCTGATTACCATATATTGGGCATAACAAGTTTGATATTACTGCTGCCTTTGTTGTTATTGGAAAGAAATTTACAAAAATGGGTTAAACAGTGAATGAGGGTAAAATAAAGCATAAGACGGCTACGGGTAGAAATTCGTGTCACTCATAACTACTCATTCAATACTGTCAAGGATTTCATCTATGACACCGACGTAACTAACAACAACGATTTCAGTGGACGAACGAAATTAGAAAGTGGAGCTCAATTTTGTCTAATAAAACTTACGCTCTAAGGGTCGCTCATCTTACCTGTGCTTTTGTATGGCGTAGAAGCATAGACGGTATTAAGAGTATTACACAGAAGAGTTCTTTGCGAGGAGTTCTTTGATCTTCTACGCATTGGCGACGACGACCTTATCTGCGATTGGCTGAATTCAGTGAATTAATGTCCAGTGGCTTAGCTGGATTGAATGCTCTTGTGAAGAGATGTTTGATGCGGCAATTGAAAGAAAAAAGTTAGATATAGACCTTGTATCCGATGGAGTGATCAAGCTGAGGTACCACTAACCACCCTTGATATACGAGATTAATCAATACAGCAGATGGATCTGGAAAGAAGTGCTGTGTCAAGCCAATTCTGGATTATTATGCACAAAGAAGAAATTAAATCATGATGCCGATTTAAAAAAGTTTTGTAATAGATATTCAATTTCTTAATGATTTTGAAGACTTTTTTGAAAATTGCATTCAAATGATCAATTTTCTAGCGGCTAATAGCAATAAATTATCTTCAAATGGGACAAATCTTTTCAGATGCCTATGGTGTATTCTTCCTTTCATACTATTGAAACAGTAAAATACTCGAAATTTTTTGCCACAACTTCATTGATGTTTGGTTGACAATAACCTTGAGCGTGAAGCATCAGATGATAGATATCAATAAATCGATTCGTAGCGGTTGAAAATAGATATAATTTACATGATATGCAATGTCTTCTTTAACTTCTTACAAACACTTTAACAAACTTAATATTAGATTCCACATTATTTGTGTAAAGGGTAAAAATTAGCTTAAAAAAACTTAAGTTAAGTAAAAGCAAGACATAAAACTAAACAAAAAATGTAAACATATAAAAAATCTAAACTTTTATGTGTTTCAGCAGTGGATATAATAGACCACAATACAAACATAGAAATTTACTGCAGTGAAAAAGTATCTTAGTTAAGGGCATGCAAGTAAGAAGCTACAAGTTCGCTTTACAGCTATCACTCAAAATTATCTGCAGAAGCTAACTGGGCAATTAATTAAGTCTCCACTTAAAAAGTAATGTAAACTTAGGGCTTAAACATTAACACTGAGTCAAGACAAGCCACTAAAGATAGACAATGACGACTTCATTCAAGAAAGTTGAAAACTCATTCACTTGCCCATACACGGAATTATGCATCTATGCAGGCTTTTCACAGACAAGCAACTAACAAGCAACGATCTAAAGTTTTTATGCAGCAACTTTCAATGCATGAATATTAATAATTAAAAAAAAAATGTTAAAATGCAGATAAAAAACGAATTGGCTCAACACTTTAAATGAAGAATTACTTCAACAATGAAAACACATAAATTACCACCTCTTCATTATGACTGCCAGTGCACATGTGAACGCTTCTCCTCACTAAACCTTAACTAAACTGCACTGCTTTGCATGCGATGCGTACTTTTAGTAGCTCTCATCAGACTCTGCGATATCATATTTGCCTAAGACGATAATGGGGTTGAAGGAATAGAATAAGTCAGATGAGACTATAATTTTCGTTTGCATAGTACTTTGGATAATTGACTTTGGTATTTTAGATAATTGACAAGATTACTTCGAATTTAATTTAAAAAGAAATGGAAGAGACTGCTTACAATTGATCTGTTCTGTATATTATAATAATTTCTCTCTTATTAATGGAAATTATAAGTTCTAATATATGCTCTTCATAGTATTTATAAGCAAAGTCAATTTATAGATGCTTGAGAATCTCTAAAGTACAAATTTTCGTACATAATTTGAGCTTAGTGACCTCTGTGCTATGACAAGGATTTGGTTTACAGCCTACATAAGTCGGTTAGGCTGTTCATCCATTTACAGTCGTCTCTTAGCCACATTTAAATTATGTTGTTAACATGCTCGATATCATAAAAAGCTGAACTGCTTGCGTACCCATGCTCCATTTAAGCCCAGATTTTTTCGTTCTGTGCAAGTGCAAGTGGAAGTGCATGTGCATTGTGACACAATTTTTGCAATTAGTCAAAGAAATCACGTAAACGCCGGATTATTTACGTTTTTATTATAGTTTTTTCTTCTCTCCTTTATGTAAGGCATAATTTAAAGGAAAATACTTACACGCGATTTACATGCGTCTATCCTGCGGAATCTACACCACAGTCCATGTAAAGCAAGGATGTGGGCTTGTTGCGTTACATGCACTGCGTTGCAAAAGTGCAATGCAGTGCAGTGCGGTTCAGTGCAGTGCAGTAATTAAAATAAAGGAATTTAATTACTTGCATAATTTATGTCAGGCGTGGTAGTGTGTTGTGCACTTGATTTTTTTGGAGGGAGGGGCAAAGTTTGCTTAAAACATAATTTATTATACGTATTTTGTTGAAAAAATGTTTGTATTAAGATGAAGCGTGCAGAACATTGGCATGCTTGAAATTATTAGGTGCAAGCTTCAGAGTATCCATAATTTTTGCATTACTAAGAAATGGGGATATGTGTTAGCAAAGTCAGTTCATGTCTATGTAGATTAAATATATGATATATGTAAATAAGTTGATGAATTTTTCTTGGAATATATTAAATGTTTCTCTAATGAATTTTGTAAATCCTTGTACTGCCTTGTAAGAGGGGTGTCTAAGTAGAATTGGTGGATGAAGGAACAATTTTCACTGTGTAACTATTTTTTATGTAAATTCGATAAAAATTTTAAGAAGGGTTTAATAATTTAAAGCTTTCAAATAAGTTTAACAATAGTGATTGAACATCCTCTTGTTTATTTTTTTTTTCATTATTTGAAACACAATACGTACAATAACATAAATACATGTTTTACTTGACTATGATTAGTTTAAGCACAAAGAGAAAGAACTATCAAGCAATTTTCTTATATTTCAGAATACGTTTTAGAATTGTCAAGTTGTCAAAGACTTAGCGCTAATAGAGTAGTAATCTAAATTATTATTACACTACTGATGCGGGAGTAGATCTGTAGGCTTAGTTCATTTAAGTCTCCTCAGCAGGCCAAATGTATTAGAGAGATGATTGGCTGTCTCGTTTAGATGCTGTTGTAATCGTTTTGTTGCTTTACCGCGAACTTTTGAATTACTGCAGCCACAGACTCGATCTTCAAGTCCCGATGGAGGTCAATATTCCTAATGAGCCACGGAGCGTTGACTAAATTTCTTAAAACTTTGTGTTGGAAGTTTTGGATGAATTGAATAGAGGATTTAGGTGCACATTCCCATAACTGGATACCATACGTCCACACCGGAGCTTAGACTTGCTTGTATATCATTGATTTGTTGTTTAGAGAGACGGATGATTTTTTATATTTTTCAATATAAATTTTTGTATTTGGATTCTAATTCAACTTCTTTTTTCTTTATATGTTCTTTCTATTACAACATCATCTTATAAAATGATTTCTTTAACTGTTTTAAGTGTGCAAAAATCATATTTGGAGTGGATTGGATTTTTTACAATAACCTTATAAAGGGAAAATTTTCTTTTCTGAAGTAATATCCGAAAAAATACCATACTTTCCAATTCTTTTTCATAAAACTCTGTTTAACCCGAAAGATTTTTTTTCTATATTTATCTTTGCTTTTTAATGTTCATAATTCAAGTACTTTTAAATTTTAGCATCACTAAGAACAGTATTTATGACTGTAATTTACATGAGAGGTTCAAATAATGACCTAACTTTCTAAAATCACTTTAACTATTTTTGTATATTATTATAGAGTTTTTAAGCTAAACCAATATGTTATAACTATGTAATAATTCTTGCCATATTCACTATCTTCGTGGCTAGTAACTCTGAGTCAATAATTATAAAATTTTCATTTGATCCCTATCAAAACAGAGAGGTAATCTTATGTGATTAATCAAGAGACTTAACTTTTATAAAAATTAAAAAAATTTTTTTAATTACATTTCTTAATAATTATATATATTAATAATTATCATACTTCAGTAGTTATTAGCGATTAATTTGCATTATGTATACCTCACTTTGTATGTCTTATAGATCATATATTATCTTCTAAAATCCGTACAGAAATATATTAAAACCATATTAAGCTATATCACAGAACCATACTGTTGTTAATAATTAGTAGCAGTAATTGACTAATATGATTTATATTTTATTTTGTATATGATTATATATTATATTTATTTCTTATAGATGATGAAGCATCTTCTAAAACCTATATAAAAATACATTAAAACCACGTTAAGCCTTATCACAAAAGATTGTCAGAGTCAGTATTAAAAGATGCTACATATTTTCAGCACTACATAATAGATTATGTTTCAGAGTTTGCAGAGTAGGTCATGTTTATACGAAGATCCCATCGATCCACTTAAGTTTATTGGCCCATTTTGTTGTCATATAAATTTTGATGGCTTCAGATCATTTCGAACTGATGAAGTTTAGTTTTAAACTAAACGAAAATATGTTCGTTACATAGATAATAACAAAGCGGACGTTATAGGCTATTAGCCTATTTCGTATCATGCCATTAGTAAATATTATTTTTCTATTAAAGTAATAGCTCTTTATTATATCAAACTATATTTAGCAGAAGATTTTTTTCTGTCTATTTTTTCTGGATATTCGCATGTCAAAATGTTTGGTCTTATATCTCAATCTCTCGCTATTAACTGATCATAAATAGCACAAATTTTAATTATGTGAAATAATTTGCAATACATAAAATGCTCAATTTGCACATTATTCCATTTTAATTAAATATCAATATTATTCTAGTATTTGCTTTAGTGTGCAGATAGGCATTGCAAGAATTGCTCGTGGCACGTTTAATACAAAATAAATGGCGTGAAAATGTTACAACTTCATTTGAGTTTACAGGCGCGAAAAGAAATTGTATTTAAAACTAAATAAAAACGCGATTATATTGCTGTGCTACACTGCAGCACTTTGGCCACATGTTGTTCTCTTATAAAATTGTATAAAAATTATATAAACATTCAGACAGACATGCAAGCCCAAAGTACAGAATATCAGAATATTCAAGCCCAGAAAGCTGCTCTGTGACTGCATCTGTTGCACAGTATCTGGCAAATCCACTCATACGTGCCTCCTATGCCTCCTGTACCTCCTGTGCCTGCTATGCCTGACCTGATAATGATGATGTTGGTGATTCTAAGTTGGCTAAGTATATGCTCGAATCTTTCCATAAGCAAGGCTATTCGCTTTTGGTTTGGCTGCAGCAGCATTCAACATCGATTCGTTATGATTGCATGTTAAATGATTCCTGCTGAGTTATTACGAGACAAAAATCCTTATTTATCGCCTTCTGATTTATTTGTAAACGATTTTCTTTAGTTGTATTTTGTATTTTGTATTTTGTATTTTGTGCATTGCCTCATTTTACTCGCCTCCTCCTCTGGCAGATACTCGTTTATGTTCTTATTTTTGCACATTTTAAATGTATCTGCTGTCACTTCAGGTGTTGTTATTTGTTTTGGATTTCGTGTGAACAATTATGTAGTTTTTTTCATTTTCCTCACATCTTATCGCAAGATTAAGATTAAAGTTGTTGTTTATTTAATGTTGACATTTTCATTCTTTTATTATTTTTTTATACATCAATTAATTGCAATATTTTATTTTAATATTATTGCCAGTAATATGAGTAAAATAAAATCTGAAGCAATTAGAGTAAAGGCGGGCCTTGAAATTTATATATTTGGTTCTAAACTACTTACTTCTCCTATATTATTGTACTAGATTGCATGGTACACAGGATTTTCTATAGAAAACAACAACTTATTTTTAACAAACACAAATTATTTTATTCAAATTAGACTCATTCTGACTTAATACAATGATTTGTACGGTTAGAATGGATCGAACGAATGGATCATTTAAAACGTTGACTTGAATACCATTCCGGAGGTTTAAACAAATCTTCTGAATGGCTGCTATATCTAAAAAAATGTTCCTTTCATTGGCCGAAGTATTTTTTTTTAAAGCATATGAATACGGGAAGTGGTTCACTATACTAAAGTAATGAATTACCAACAGATGGCATAAGTCCAAGTACCTGGTTTGAAAAGTTCTGTTTACTTTTAAACACATCTTACATTAGTTTATTTAAATATATAAGTAAAAATCATTATTAAAATACCTTAGAAAAAAATTTTAGTATAACTTGAAAATAATAAAGGCTTCAGGCATAGTTCGGTAATAAAATATTTGGTAACACAGTAAAATGATAGATGTCTGAAAGCACTTTTTGAATTGTTTCTTGGTGAGGTCTAAAAACTAATAATTCATATGATAGCAATTGAAAGAATTAGCTGATCTTGTATCGAATATAGTAAAGAGTCTCATATGTGGTGCTTCAGCAACTTGGTAACGAAAGATAGTTACTAAGAATATTGTTTTGCTTCTGGTTAGAGTATGTCAGGTGCAAAAGAAGTGTTGCAATGTCATTTTTACACTTTCTACAATATTTATAAAAGGTTACTTCCAAATACCCAGTAACTGGTTATGTAAGACATGACCTTAGATACGTCTTCTGTTGTTAGTATGTTAACCTCCTTAATGTTTTCCTATCCAATTTTTGATACATTAACCTAGGAGTCAAACAACAGTCTTTGTTTCAATTGATCATTCAAATAACATTGTTTTACAAGTAGCAACAGGTATTCCGATTCAGATTTCGTCTTCACACATTGAGGTATTAGTACCTCTTCTGGCTTGTTGATCGCATCTTTTGGTTTTTTTGAAAGTGGTGCTGATATAATTAAGAATTTCCAGGCAATCCTGAGCAATTTTTGTTGTCAATACAACTAAGTTCAGTGATGTGAGTACTGTCTTGTTATCCGAATATATATATATTTATGTTTCGGTTTCGATTCTCTTCTCAAGTATAGAGCTACTTCATACTTAAACATAATTAACATAATTAAAAATAAAACAAAAAGTATACATTCATCATATAGACATGTATATTATAGGTATTACTGCATTAATATCGTATCGAAACTATTTTAAATATAAAATGAAACCATTTATTAAATGAAAATTATATTTCTGCAAACATTTATATAAAATTATTATACAGTACATTTCGGTTTGTAAGATATCTGTTGTAAATCCAATTTTTAATGGAGCTTCATTTCAAAATTATAGAAGACTGTTAAAAAATAATGTAGGCTCTTATTTGACTAGAGCACGGTTACAAAAAAAAAACTTTTGGGCTAATATCTGATCCTAACCAAACAGGAATTATTTAATATTGTGTAGCCTCTTTTACCCTGCAATTTAGGTGCTGTTCCAGAGCAGATATGAGCGGTTTTAGAAAATGTGAATGGACGTTTCGTTTTCCACTAGATAGAGGCGACACTTTGTTACCTCGAACAGAACTATTTCGTTGAAATTGTAGTGATGTTTTGTGAACTCAGCTCAGTCTATGTAAAAATAGTAGCTGCTATTATAGTAGCTGCATTTATAAATATGTAAAAACTTAGTTCAGTGTTATATTGTGTTGCTTTAAATACAACAGTAGATTATTTAGAGAAAAAGACAAAACCATGTTAAAAATTTTTTAAATATTAATTATCAAACAACAGTGCTAATTAGTATTTACAATTTTTTAGTTTTAATTAATATTGAGTTAATACTGAAACTAATCATTTTTTAATGTGATAATTTATTAAGACGAAAAATAAATTATGTGACAGTATGTTTGAGAGAAGGTCTTCCATCAAATCGCAGCCAAAGTGACAACAGTAGCACTTTCTATAAACGGACTATGATTGAAATCTCAGTAAGTGTTTAAAAGAAAGCTTAATTACCATATAATTCCGATTTATACCTTTTCAATTTCCACTGTTGCTCTTCTGTTCTCTGCCTGAATTCATCTCATGCATGCAAAATCAATGTCATACCACGTCTCACCTTAATTTCCAAACCAAAGCGGAATTGATTCGTTACACTTATCTTAACTTGAATCGTTTAAACATGTTATCTCGATGTTTTTAGTTGGGTTTTTTTTTGTTTTTCATTTGCTTTAAGTATTTCATATAAATTTTATTAACTTTTTGTGGTATTTACTGCTAACAGCGTGTTTTGCACACCTTATTATCCTCAAATGTCTCTATAGACAACCATAAATATGCGCATATGTGAGCGAGTGTATGCCACTTGCAGTGTGTGAATCGCATATTTAAATGCAAAATACCAAAGTCCACTCAACATTTTATGGTTTATATTAATAAAATAAGCTTTGTCAGACAATTTACAACGCATTTCCAAGAGCAGATTACCAACCTTCTTAACACCCAGACCTGGATCCATTCAAGCCAAGCACACAGCATAGCAGATAAAGATGCTTGTGGAAGCAGACAGCGGGCAGATAAGATTTTAGTACATTTGACTGAGGAAAAGGTGACTCTGTGGTGCGGTTGGAGGCAGATGGTGGAAAAGAGAGACGCGTTCGAAATGGTGTTTGTTCGTTAATTAGTGAACATATTTCGTATAATCGGTGTCATATTAGTTATAAATTGGATAAAAGCGCAAAACGACAACTTAATTAATTTTAAATTCCGATTTATATGCAACAAGCAATAGCAGTAACCAGCAATCGCAGACTAACAAGCAAGCAGCAATAAGCAATAAGTAAAATCTACAAAACTATAACAAATACAACAGCAACAACAACAGCAACAACAACAACAACAACAATTGGAACCACAGCCAACAGTCAGCAACCAACAACAGCAATCCAAAACTCAAAGATGAGCTAAGCTGATCGTGTTGATGTTGATGGTGATGGCGATGGCGATGGCGATAGTGACGATGATGATCTTAGTTTGGCGTGCTAATCATGCCGTACAGTTGCTGCTTATTCTTTTCTTATTTAGTATATTGTTGCAGTTGTTGTTGTTGTTCTTTCAGGCCGTGAAAGTTATTATACTGCCACAAACGTAAAAGTAAAGGAACGTTTTAAGCTTTGGCAGATTATTACAGTTTAAGTCTAATTGTTGGTTGTTATCTTAAACTTTTACATTTTGTTAGTAGTTCAGACAAAATTTGATTATAAAAAAAAAATAATAATAACAAGAAAAAATCGTTCTTTGTTTGGTTATTTTTATTCGCTTTGCAATTCTTAGAATTTAAGCTTGCAACATTATATGCCATATTTTCGTGCAACTCAGCATTCGCTCGCACTGCTTGATATATTGCTCCGATCAGCACTGATCATTATTTGTGCTGATTTCGGGATTGCGTTCTACTCGTAGCGCTGCTAGGTGTACTCTCCTTTAGAATCTTTGTTTGTATCTGCTAGTTTGTCTGTGGTTGCTGCCTCATACCATCTCATGCAACAGAGCGAACTCCTCTACTTCTTATTCCTTTTGAAATTAACTTATAACTTAATTCATTAATAAATTTATGAATTGCCTGTTATAAATTGTTGAAATTTATTATCATCTCTTTTGTAAATCATGTTGTTTAAGTTTCTCTTTTATTCCTTTTTAGTCACATCATATTTGGATTCCCTTCTATTGTACCTGTGGACATCGATTTGGTATGTGGCGTAAGTGGAGTTCGCACTTAAACAGTTCCGAGGCATAAAATTAGTAAATGTTGAGCTGATGAAGCCAATTTCGAAGAATATCTTTCGTGTTTATATAATATTTTTAATATATGTGTAAATAAAAAAGTTAATCAGTTGCACTAATTAAGTAAATAAGTTATATCTTAATTTATTGCTTGATTTTTTTATATTTTATTGAAGGTGTTTTTTAGTGAACACTATAATGAGGCTGGGAACTGTTCCTTTTGGAGAAGATACATTTAAATACTCTAAGGAGCTGGGAACCCATAATTTTACAGAAAATGCATTTGAATATATTCAAGGTACTACTATTAATACTATAAGTAAAATGTATAATAATATAATATATAATAATGATGTATATAAGATATACCTATATGGAATAGACACGTTTTATAGATTACGTACAAAAACTTATAGTTCTTTTTAGGATGATTGAAGTGAGTCATTTAAGTTCTACTAATCAGTACGATATAATTGACTAGAATATTCTCCTTTCAATGGTTTATTCTTAGCAATGGTTTATTCTTAAAATACAAAATAGTAAAAAATATGCTATAAATACATAAAATAAATAATTTGTATATTAAGAATGATCTCATTATAAAGTGCTATTTTCATTATTCATTACAAAACACTATATTATTTATTTAAAGTAATAAGTTGCTTACAGTAGTTTTTGGGAAAGGGGATGCATTTTTAATACATGATTTCTGTTGTTGGAACTTTACAATAATGCCATAACGCTTAATTATCTAACTCGTTACTTGAGATCATTAAAATCTTTATGCTTAGAAAGAAGTGCTTTTTATAAATTTTTGCTACACATACTCTTATTCGAAATATACAACATTATTATTATTTTATATTTCCCTGTATAATATACTATCTTAATTTGAATTCAGTTGAAAGTCGATTGAGTTGAGGCGTACAACGGAATAGCAAGCAACAATGCAAATGCAAAAACTATGTACAACTAGAACAATTTCGTATTGTGTGCTATGAAAGTTTGCTTGTGCGGCTAAAATGTATTCCAGTATGTAATAGTAAATTATCGATTGCAAATGAGTTAACAAATTTAAAAATTGTTTAAACTAAGTACTAATCTATGTATGGTATGCAGGGTAAATTGATCAAAATATAATAAAAGAATGAAAAAGTATTCTTCATTGTTTGACTTTGTTAAACTGAACAAAATATAAATAGTTGGCTATTAGTGTTTACATATCTTTTATTTGAATTTATTAGTTTTTATTGTTTTGTTATCTACTAAACGTGTTTGAGGAAATTTAAAAATGTAAAATATTGACTTGTACACATTTAATATTTATAAATATTTAAACTTCAAGACTATTCAAGTCATTTGCAAAATGTTTTCTTTTAAAACCAAACATTATATGCTGTTGACAGTTTTTCTTCTCTGTTTGACAGTAAGTAAAGTATTAAATATTTAAATATTTAAATGTACTATTCAAAGCATATAATATTTCTAGTTTCAGTTTAATGAAACCAAAGGATCAATACTTGGTTTTGCTAAACTATTTGATGATTTGATGGCTAAAGGACCAACATTTATGGATGTGGTACCGAAATTATGTCCTCAACTTGAAGAGCTGATCGAATTAGTTACGAAATTGTTATCTCTTATGAAAAATATTCAGCAAACTTTAGCTCCTACTTGTCCGGAAAAACAAAATGTTACCCAGACTTGATAAATAAAAAAATGTTTAATTCAATATATCCGGAACATACGTAAGGGTATATTAATTTTATTGGTCAACGCCCACTTTGTGATGAATATATATCATGCCTTCGAAAATAGCAACACGTAGTCTAATTTGAGATCAAATTATATGCTTTTAAAAATATTTCGGAAACTGTATGAATTTATTATCTGCTTTTGGTTAGCAAGTTTTTTTCAGTCTTTATGTGAGGACTAAAATATCAAAAGATTATTGCAAAAATATTTTGCCATAATTGATGAACCTGTTGGAAGATTAATTTAGGGTTTAAAATATTATAGCTTTTAAATTTGTTTTACTGAAAATTTTAACTGAAATGAAGGTAGAAATATGAGCATGAGAGCAGACAAAAAAGATACGCCTTAGTAATATGAAATACAGGCCAAGTGATTCCACTTTAAAGGGTCACTTGATTTCATTTTATTTTAACGAATTTCCTGGATAACGAATTTCATGTGTCTTATGTATTTAAGAGTTCATCCTTTTTCGTGTATTACAAAATATGTGTACCTTACTTCGCATCTACTACCGTTCCAGTTATTAGCAACTAATTAATCATTTAAAAATTGCTATATTTTTATTTTGAATGATTTATATATTTTATAAGGTGAAGCTTAGACTCTCAATGTCTACAGTTTAAGTATATTAAGAATTTGGGAATGTGGAAACTTTTAGTAATTTCGCGATAATTAGGGAACTAAGATATCGACAAGAAAAACTTAATTTCATGTTTGTCCAAGTCGCAATATTTTGTGCCACAAAACAATTAGATTCCATTTACTTACTAAACTGTTGTTCATCACTATTTATATTAGTTTTAAAGTGAAATATAATAAACGCTTGATGGAGGAAGCTAAAATTCTTTGCGTGCTGTAATACTAAATAGCAGTGATGAAGCACTCTTCTGGTAACAATTTTGCACAAACACTATATGATATAAACTAATTTGATTAGTGTATATACTCACAAGCAGGTCCTCTAATACATTCTTATAATCTAAAAGTGAGAGTCAGGGTTGCCAGATAGTGATAAATTGATTCGTCCTATCATGCCTATCTGCTCTTCCTTAAAACCACGTTAGACATTCAACCCAATATTTTTCAGCCAATTTGCTGTTTTTGTTATTTATTTTTCAAATATCCATATTTTTTAAATTATGGAGGGTCGATTTATGTTTTTGCTTCTTGTCCAGCTCCAGTTAGGTTAAGGTGTATCTTATATATATTCCATGCTTAGATTGTTTCAATGAAAACTTGATATTTGTCTTAACTGCTTCCTTATTTTCTCATTTTTCATTCTTTCTCATGTTATTTGGTCTACTATTTGTCACAAGAGTTTCACATCGACAACTTGTATCGGACTGAACTACTTTCTTCGTGCCAGCCAGTTTTTAGCACCGCAAAGGAACTACATTGCACAAGTAAATTGGTTCCATTACCGTCTGGTACATTTAAGGGTCTTTTCTATTTTTTTGGGGTTCTCCATTTTGTGGTTGTAAAAGTTATCCTAAAGTGTCTTTTATTTATAATTGAGATTTTGATCAACTTTTAATTTCAATTGATGGCTTGGATCCTGTCTTCAGGTGTAAATATAACATTATTTAAATGTAATTCAAAGCATATCTCATAGTAGTAAATTTTTTTAAGATAATTTTCGATGACTTTACGTTAATTAGATGGCAATAGCTTGGCTATAACTTGACCGATTTTTATTTTCAAAGCATCTAGAATTTGATTTGTAAACAATAATGCGATCCTTTGCGTGATCATTTCACATCACAATAAATTTTTTCTTGCAACAAATATCAAACAGAATGTTGTTGTGGGGTTTGTGCCACCGTCCTGGTATAGTCACACACCAAGCTTTCTTTAAATTATCAATTTCTTAAAATGGCGGACTTTAATTATACCGAAGAAACCTCGAGTGATATACTTCTATTTAAAATGGATAACTATATATTTCTCGTTTGTTAAAGATTATTTGACTAAGTAGTTAACAAAAGATACTTACTTTTCGCTCTCAGTTGAGAGTTGTAGTGCTGTTTTCAGGCAATGATTAAGTATTCGATGCAGATAATTAAACAAGTTTACTTATTTCATTTATTTGGCGATTACTTCCTTCCTATACTTAGTTACGTGCTTCAGGCTCTATTCATTAAGTATGCTTCTATATATACATCATCTAGATTATTTATGGCTAATAATAGATGTTTTTTAATGTTAAAATCATTTCAACAATATCAATATATATCCTAATTAAAAAGTTTTGATAAGGTAAGGTACAAAAAGTTAATCTTTTAATTCTTTTAATTAATCGTTTAATCTTTTAATTAATCTTTTAATCAATCTTTTAATTAATGTCATTTTTGATAAAAAAGTATCCTTCAAAATTAAAAGGCAGTGTTCAAATATCGTAGTATTTAGTTTTTTCTTTTAACAAATTTGAAAGATATTGTTTAAATTATAAATCATTGAAGAATTCACTTAACAGTTCTTTTAAAGATATTTTCTAAATTGCTTGATGATCTCTGTATGTCCATTGTAAAACTTTGAACACAATTCTACGAATAAAATAATTAGGAAACTAAGTAACAAAAACAACGCTCCTTCCTAGTCTGGCCTCTTTAAAATTTAATTTATTCATATACGAAAAAACCATTATAAATAGGTGCCAGGTACTTTGCTAATGTGTTCGTATTAAAATATTTTATACACGAGTTCAAGCATAAATCAAACAAAACTTAGCTTCAGTGCCACAAAACTTAAAACGGAGTTTCGCCGCCACTCGCGTATATGACAGGAAGGATCAGTATGATCAGTATGATCAGCGATCGGTGACAACAAAGTTGACAGCTGAGATGCAACAAAAATTCACGACAAAACTCAACTGATAGATAGTCACTGAACTGACTGAAGAGTTGGAGCTGAAGTTGAACTTGGTTGGCATTAGTGTTGGAGTTTAATCGTATCGATTTACTACAAAAAAATCATCGTATCTCACTAAAAACAAGAAACTTACAAATTTCAGAACAAACTAAATTGCAGTGATCGTTATGTGCTGATAAAAAATATTTGATGCCCTTCCACAACTAAACAACGCAGATATATACACAGATATAGATACGGATACAGAACGAGATATTGGTGTTGTTGTTTGTATTTGTTGTACGTTAATGCGGAATTAATTTATAATCCTGCTGTTTTGATTAAACTTTAAGGTTTTTTCTTTTGTTTCACATCGCTTTTAAGGATGTTGTTTGGATTTTTTAAAAATGTTATTTCTGACAGAAACATTGTCGTTTCTTATTTCGGCCTTAACGAATCGAACCTGCGGCGAGCAAACATTTCAAATGCTACAGCGGAGTTAAAATCTTTCTAAGAAAATCGTCAATGTTGATTTTATGATGACGACGAGAGCCCTAATGATATCACTGTAATAGCGGTAATGGCGATGCCTTGTTTATGCTCTTAAACAATATGAATTTTTGATTTTATCTGTAAATTTGCACACAATAAAATATTTTAAAGAAATTATTATGCAAGCAAATTTGAAACTTTAAGGATTTTTGACGATTTTTTTTTATTAAAAAAAAAAAAACAAAAAAAAATAATAAATGGTTTTTTATAACTGCCCCTGTAATACTTTCGAATTTTTAAAACATATTATACAATTATACAACTATATGGAGAATGTTAAATAACAGTTATAAATTTGCGATTTGGTCAGTTGTAAGAATATCCGCAGTTAATCATTTAATTTATATACAAAGACAAAACGAATAAAACCTTCATAAATTTTACTCAACTTAAATCACTGAAGAGATTTTTTTCAGGATTTTATTAATTTTTTACGATTTTTTCTTATTTGTAAATTTTTACAAGTGTACACCACACTTTTACATATGCTGATGCATACTTGCAGATACATTTTATGAGTCTGTGCTGTCCCATCTTCTTTTCAGACTAATAAACGATCATTTAATAATCGTTTTAATGCCAAATTTACGATCGTTTTATTTGCATAAATTACCAATGTTGCAAACTGTATTCACATTAATTTTTCCATTAAATTGCCAATAAAATGTTATTTATGTTGTTGGCAAATTTTTCAGCGCTTAAATATGTGTTTTTTCCTCGATAATTTCGCAGTATCTGCCATGAGCAACTCAAGCCGATCTTAGGGATGTGCATGAGTCCGATGGATTCATGGATTCATGGATTCATAGATAACTGCGTACGTTTGCACGGAACGTCATCGCACGGATATTACAAGTCTCTTCTCAGTTAGTTAGGCAAGTTCGGTTCTCATTTTATGGCCCATTTTATAGTTTAATTAGGCCTTAACAATTTTAAAATACGTTGACACCAATACTTGAAAAGCACGCCCATTGAAATTCAATATAAGAGTG
>NC_051847.1:219241018-219256974 GCF_002237135.1 Teleopsis dalmanni
AATGTTAATAAATAAAAAATATCTGAAGTATGCGTCATGAGCGATAAAATCGTACGCAATTCGTGCGGTACTTCTCGCTTTATCATTTTGAAGTTGAGTATTTTTGGTAAAAAGGTTTTAATTTCTTTTTTATGACCGCATAAATAATAAAAATGATGCGCGGCAAGTGTGAAATGAAGCCACACGCAGCGTTCATATGTGACTCCATTAATACATAATCAACATTTTCTTGACAATTTTTGCAGCGGGCAATCGTGTATCTGCTGCCTTTCGAAATGAACTTTCCTAACGTTATTTCTTCTATTTTTTTTTTTTTTATTTTGAAGGTACTTCACTTCAAAAGAGTTGTCATCAACCATCAACTTTTTTTTTTGGTAGTCTTAGAATTGTTTACTCTTCATTACTATCTGTAAGCTTCTCTTAGAGGCAAAAGGTTAAAGATCTTTTTACGTTGAAGGCTCATTAAAGTGGTGCGTTTGTTGTGCGGCTTTGCTGAAGCGTCCATAAAAAGCTAAGAAAACGGCACGTACATGAGGTTGAAGGTAATTTAATGTTGTTAAAAGTGTAATTAATTAGAATTTATGTTGAAGTCGTCCTGATGGGTCTTTCAAGATAAAACTTCGATTCCAAGCTTTTTTAATAAAATAATTATAAAACTCAACTAAGTGAAAAAACGTGGCTTATTTTACGACCACACAGACTTGTAGGGTTTCTAACAGTTCTTGCACACATATACACATATATATATATAAATCCTTAAAGCATATATTAGTTTTTATGATTCTTGAGTTGATTCTGTTATCTATTTTAAGCCCAGAAATCTGTTTTCGTAACTCGGAAAAGAAAATATTTATATTAATTTTAAAATAGAAATTTCAAACCATTTAATTTTACATAATTATATGCTAAAAATATATATAAAAACATAATATGATAAGATATGATAAGATATAAACTATAAAGATATATAGTTTAAACTAGCTATACTAGTAAATTTCCTTAAAATTTATTATATTTGTTTAGTGTTTAATCCAATAAAAGATATATAAAGATATGATAGATCTAGTTTAAAGTAGCTATACTAGTGAATTTCCTTAAAGTATCGGACCACCGGTAATACGAAAAACACTCATATCAAATTATATATATATAATGTCCATATCATATAAGAACAAAGGAACTTATTGATCTTTATAGTTATTAACTGTCCAATACGTAAGTTACTAGTAAAATACTATGCAATAAATAAGGGTACCGACAAAACAACTACACAGACAACTATCAAAATTGCATGGTAAGAAAGGGTTTAGCATTCCTCAGAAGGCGAGGGTCTGTTATAGAAATTCATTTTCCATAAACCGACATCTTATCGACAGCATTTAAAACATTAAAATGAGTGTCTAAAATTAACATTTTTAGCCAACTAGAGTGAGTTTAAGCTTTCTGGTGGTATCATAACGCATCATTGTTAGGATATGATGAGACGTGTCAGTGTTTTTGATGAGATGTACTGAGACGAGTACTTATCTATGCACCCATGACATTAAATACTTTAAGTTAACTGATTGTAAGATATTTGAATAGCAATTATCTCTTAAAGCAGTCATTCTTCACCGAAAATATGCTGCGGATAGGAAAAATGTTTAATATGTTCTAGCAAGAATGGGTACTAATATCTTCCCTAATTAATTAATATTGCTAAATTAATTATAAGGAATTAATATTGTTAATAAAATAAAACAATATTCTGGAGACGCGAAGGATATTTTTCAAAAGAAATGTTTTTGTTGCAAAAATAAAAATAATCAAACTTTAATAGTACCTTATTATGTATATAGTAATTGGGTCAGATTTTTTATCTTCGCTCTAACAAGAATAGAGAAACTAACGAAAACTTTGGTCAACATAAGCTTTTCATATAGTTTATATTAAAATCTTCCTTTAAAGTTGCAAGTTGCAAGCAGTTATGTTTTAATAAGCAACAATAATTCTGTATATATTAATATTAATATCACTTTAATGCAACTTTACAGCACTTTTGAACATATTAAAGGATTTGGATAATTTCATAATTAAGCTTTTAACTTGTTATCCCAGAAACTAAGATGATTGTAAAGCATAACTTTACCAAAAACTTTAAAACTGAACTTGGTGACAAAAAGAATTGGGAAGGCTTATACAAAACCCAAATTATTTATCGGTCACTGTAGATTGAATAATCACCCATCGAAGTTAGGAATCCAACTCAGACTGCAAATACTGTACAGAAGAGAGCTAAATTGCATACCATGTGCTTGGGGAGTGCCTGGCATTGATGCACAAGCAGAAGAAACACCTAGAAGGGTATTTCATTGATCATAAGGATTCAAGACTAGGAAAGATAGGCTTTATACTGTCTTTCATTAAAGAAATCAGACTTGGAGAAACACTCTTATCTAACTAAGGGGCACAATAGATCTTTTGGGTCGCAGTGCACGATCACTTCTTTTTTCAATAATGATAATTATAATAACAATTTGTTAAAACAAAGTGTTTAATATTTCTAACAATACATAATGTCGTGATGATATATATATGTATCATATGTGTTAATTCAGTTATAATTTTTAGGAACAATTAAGTTTTTATTGCATTTATATTGTAATTAAAAACTGGGTTCCAATGAATTTAAAATAGTTCATTTATTCAAAAGTAACATTTTTATTATCAACAAAAATGTGACATTGTTAAGCTACTGTTTTTTTTATTAAATATCTTAAATTGCATTAAATTTTCTTGAAAAAATGTGATAAAAAATCATATCACAAAATTTTTATGCATCTTGTAATAAAATAATTGTTATCATTTTGAATCTTTAGCCGAAGCGGTAAAGGGTTTTCTAATTTATCTTAACTGACCACATCTTGTACAAGTGTAGAATGGTACTTGACAATTTCCCAGATAAACTATTTTATATCTAGGTCCATTTTATGATTTTATGTACAATAATAAAAGTTAATTTTTCTCGTAGTCTGTTGCTTGTATTGCATTTTTTCTAATTTTAAAAATCTCATAATAAAATAATTTTTAAATATTTCAAAAATCACAGGTAGTGTACCATATTTCGTTTTAATTTCGGTTTTAAAAGATATACGATAAAAATAAAATTTTAACATGAAATAAAATAAAAAAAAATAGTTGTATATTCTACAAAAACACTCTTAGGGCAACTTGCAACCGTATCCATAAGCAAGAGCGTGAATTGTATTTAAGATAAAATTAATTGGTTGAAATTTAAAACTTTTGCTAATAAAATCTTAAATGTGCTCATTTTCAGATGGTTTGCACTTTCCAGGCACATCTGCACGTTATGGTGGTAGTGAGATTGCTGCTCCTTTTGCGTGGGTATTTGAATTAAGTTTTAAATTTATTTGTTTACGAGCGACTTTTAAACTTGACTTTGTCTTTCCCTTTTCCATTTCCAAAAAAAACTCTCCTTTGTGAGTCAGCCGTTTGTCGTTTGCTTTAAAGTATTGAAGTTGGACTACATACGAATCGCTTGCTTCTGTAATTTCATTAAAGCAACACTAGACTTATTGTCGCCTTCGTACTACGAGCCAAGCAGACAACAATTATCTGATAGCTTCTCTCTAAGGTCTGCTTTTATTCCCTTACTCGGCTACTCTGCTACTCTGCTCGACTACTCGACTACTCGACTACTAATCTGCGTGTACACATCAGCGACAAAGTGTTGAAATTTATTTAATACAAATGAAGAAAACAAGTTAAAACCTAAACGTAATGAAGTGACTATATTCCGCGTGTAGACGAAGTCAAATCTTCCTCTGGTAGTTAGTTGTACTTGGAGTGTATCAAGATGCAAATATTTCTGTTGAGCAACAAAAGTGAAACCAATAAAAGTTACACTGTTTTGAACTTGAAGTCGTTTTTTGTTTTTTTTTGTTATGAACTGCAATCCATTGTACCAGGAACAAAATCCCTTTCGTGTCTTCTGAACGTATTTTGTGTGCAATTAATTAAGTCAAACCTTTTACCAACAGCTTTTTCAACACACCTAATTAGTTGTTGGTTTTGATAAGAACTTTTGTTTCTAGATTTTTTTTATTTAAATTTAAATACTGAGAGGTTTTCTAAAAAAAAGGAAAAGGACAATTAGGGTGTTTTATATATTCCTCTGTACGAACTCAATTATTTTAAACTGGTCAGTTGGTTTATGCTTTTCTACAACACTCTTACTGTGCAAGGAACCATATTATGTCTACCATGTTTTCTTGTTGCTTATTAACGGAATTGTTTGATTCTAATGTGAATTGGAATGATGGATTATTATTTTCAATATGGTTCACGATTTAAAAAGAATTTTGAGCACCAAAAAGCGAGGAGGGATATACTTGCAAATATTTTTGGGTGGTGTTTTAGTAGTGCATTATCACTGTCACTGACTACTTCAAACTGTCAAAGTAGATATTATCTATTGCCTCTTCTTTTTTCTCATATTTATTACTTCTATATTTGAATGGACTCTTTCTCTTCCTCATCAGTATCTTTGTAGCAGTAATTGGATCAATATTTGATGGTTACTTTTTCAAGTTCATCACTAGAATTTCTGTAGTAGTACTAATACATCTTTGAATGTGGTCTTTCTCCTCATCACCACAAGTTCAGTAGTAGTGATTGACTGGATTTTTGATGATTTCTTCTCTGTTTTCTTTTTTACCACAACTTCTGCAGCTTGATAGTTTTTCTTCCACCTTTTCAACACAACATTTGAAGTTGTATTAGATAAACGTTTTATTGTTTTTTTCCAGTTCATCACTACAAGTTCTGTAGTAGTTAATGGATGAATTTCTAATGATTTCATCTTCTTCCTACCAGCATTGGTTGGGATGATATGGTATGGTTTTCCTACTTATAACTACATAATTGATTTTTTATTTCTTCTCTATATCCATAACTTCTGTTGAGTTCTGTCTGTTCTTCATTGTATAGGCTTTGGTTGTTTGTTGATAACTATATTTTATATAATATAAAATAAAACAAGTGAACCTTATAACACGAATCCACTTAAATCAATGGGTTAAATTTCATTGTAGTATATGTTAGATGACTTAAAAGAGAGCTGTGGTTTTTACTTCAAGCTATTGAATATTAATTAATGGCTGGAGTTCAGCTCCTTCGATAGAAGGAAGTAATGGATAGAAGTGTGAGACTCCTTGCTAAGTGGTTAACATGTTCTGTCAGCCTTTTATTGTATTTTTTTTTTCTTATATTGTCAACTTCTGCTTTAACCAAGGAAATTTGTAGATCTCAGTGGATGCTTTCATTCCTAATATACCATATGGCACCAGTGCTTGTGCTCAGTACTATTGCTTTCAGATGTACTAGCATTACCAAATAGCTGGATACCGTAAGTTCATATTGGTTTTATGATGTTATGTTATACAAGAGTACTTTATACTCTAGGCACAGAGGAAATCTATTATTAATAAGCCAATTAATATTTAATACAAAATAATTTCGAGTGTGGAAACAGATATTTTTAAAAGCTTATAGTGTGGTGGTAAGAATTCCTTCGGTTTTGTGGTTCAGAAATATTAGCTATTTCTATTTATAAGAAACTAGTGATTATAATAAAAAAATTTTATATTTAGAGTAATTATAGTGAATAAATAGAAATGGCCAAATTCAGTGGTTTCTGGTATATTCTATTTGCCAACTAAAATTTTTTAATTTCATATACAATATGTGTTTATTGAGCTTAAAACGCGGTTGTTAACAGAATAAAAAAATGCAAATTTAATATAAAAAATATTTAATTTAACAATTACAGCTTTAATAATACTAAAATTAGTAGCAAAACCGCTGAGCGGCAGAAGCGCGTACGCTTAATTACCACGAAATAGAAAATTAAGCATGTCACATTGCAGAGTTCAGCGGTGTCAACTGCGGTTGAACAATGCTATTAGGTTTTTTTGGAAGTAATTTTGAAATATGCGCAATCCATGAGCTCTAGCTGTGATGTATCATGTCAATTCGAGATTCGAGTTCTGTTACACCGAAACTGAAAACATTAAACCGAACAAGCGTTATCATCATCAACAAAGTACAACATTAAATTGGGGCTAATTACTTTATAAGTGTAGCGCGTTCCCGTATCTCAAAAACAGCGAAACACGTTTGCATGTGTCAAACACGTTTCTTTTCCGCTAAGTACAATAATAAAAATTATATAAAAATAATTTTATATTTAAGCTTTAAATTTTAAATTATTTTCTCTAAAAACTATATAATTTGACAACTTGACTGCACGAGTGTAAAAATTGTGTTAAATATTTTAACTTAAAATTATGTTATTAATGCGACCATCCATTCAATGTGGTTAGCTGCAGTTACGACTCTTTTATCTGCGGCCTGCGGCATTAAAATAACTGTTAAATTTTATAGCACACCAGCAATTGAGGTTTAATTTACAGATAATTATTATAATTACAGCTTATTTCCATCTATTCGCATATAAATATATAATTTCAAATTTCAAATTTAGAGTAAATCGTCGTTTCTAAATCGTCATGTATGGAAAATAGTTGAGCAGGTACGTGCGACATTTTGAAATGTTCGAGCGATTTTTTCCTTCCTCTATTATTGTAGCAGTTAATTCGTAGTTATTTTAATTGCTTTATTTTAATATTTTTAATAGCATTTCTGTATATATTAACTAAGGTTTTAACTGCTTTTAATGCATTGCAATTAATTTAATACTCGCATAATGGAAACAAGAAGCGCAGTACTTAAATCTTCCCCCAAGTAATCCTTGTTGATAATATCCATTGCGAGTATCACCACATATCAATGAATTCCATTTGTATTACCCAGAACTATCATCTTCCATTTACAAGCTGCAGTTTCTACCCAGAACTATCATCTTCCATTTACAAGCTGCAGTTTCTACCCAGAACTGTCATCTTCTATTTACGAGCTGCAGTTTCTACCCAGAACTGTCATCTTCCATTTACAAGCTGCAGTTTCTACATAGACATTACAAAATTATAACATTTTATTCGGCAAGTAATTTAATTTAATAAGGTTATTTAAATTTGTCAAATAATTCTGATTACTAATTTAAACAGCTACATTTTAGAAAAACTTGTTTAAATAAAAACCTCTTATAGATTATTACAGCTCCTCCTAGGAGTTAAAAGATTAAATACAGTCAAAATTCCATAACTCGAACTTCTATAACTCGAATTTTCTATAACTCGAACCAAAAATAGTGCACCAAGGTTTTAGAGAGCAAATTACATCCAATTCAGCATCCATAACTCGAACTTCTATAACTCAAATTTCTCTAACCTAACCTTTCTCTATAACTCTAACAAAAATTTTGTTCCGTGCCAATGGGAATATTTGAAATAGCATTCTATAAGTCGAATTTTTGTTTTAAGTTTAAATGCATTTTGCTGTTAGGGGAAGTCCCTTTTACCGAACCAAATGTTTAATCTTTTTCTTTCTTATATTGCTCCTTATATGTATGCCAGTCGTGTATATGCCAGTCGCTGGCAGCATGGTGTAAACTAAATAAAATAACTTCCAATGCTACTCCTTACGATTATATTGAGCTTGACAATGATATTTGTATATCAAGCTTTCACACAGATGACGATATTATTGAGCACTATAGCTCTAAATTGTTGGATACAATTATAAGCGCAACGCAAAGTAATGATGAGGGTTCGGTGGATGTAATTGGTCATAAGCCTTCCAAGAATGAAGTAGAAGAACTATTTAGTATACTGAATTTATATTTTCAAACGAATGATAGTTCAACTGATGATCAGTATAAGAGTATGAATAAAGTGGAATCTCTTTTTATTGAAAATAAGAAAAAAATTAAAGTCCCTAACCCTAATTTCTAAATATTTTACTTCAGTATAACTTCTGTTGTTTATTTGATTGCAAATAAATTAATATCTTAAAATGTAATTCTAGTTTGTTTCAATTATAAAAGAAATAAAAAAATTTTCTAACTTGAAGTCTCTATAATCGAAACCTTTTCTTTGCAAGATTGGACTTCGAATTATGGAAGTTTGACTGTATATATAGATTATTATTATTATTGTTAGGGGATGTGTTACTGCGACCATCGAGTCTATTGTGCCCCTTCTGGGTTTAGAGTAGGTCTCTAAGCCCCGTTGCGACAATTAAAAGTATTATAGAATCTACTTTACAGAGTTTTATTACCTTTTCCGTAAGAATATACATTCCCAGGAGTATATTCCACATGTGCATTAGCGCAGAGCATTCTAACAGCACATGTGTGGCCGATTCCTTATTCTCTTCACAGAATCTACAGTTTGCATCCGTAAATATACCAAGTCTAGTAAGGTGGTGTTTTAGTTCACAGTGGCCTGTTAGGATTCCAGTGTTGTTTCTAAGTTTTTCTCTTGATAGGTACATACAATCCTGGTATCTCTTATTATAGGTACCAATAAGTAATTAGAATTGTTTTTATCCTGGTATATTATCCCAATAATCCTTTTTATTCTAGTTCTGCAGCGTACTATGTCCTAGTTCACAAATAGGTTCCAGCCCCATCATCGGTGTGAATGCTCTCTTCCTGGCTAGTTTGTTCGCGTATTCGTTTTCGCACCTCTTATAGATAATAAACATTGAATAAAACTTAAGTACTCTTCACACATAATCTCTGCATATTATATAAATTTCTTTATCGAATGTAAGTGCTATGTACTTCGCCATGAACAACATAAATTTTAATGATATTACTTTATAATTCTCATTTAGTTATAAAATTATAAACAATATAAGCTTAACGAGTCTTCCATATTGAAGTGCCTATTTTAATGTAAATGTATGTTGTACGTCTTTTGGAAATATTGTATTTGGCGAATAAGTATTTAAATTGGAGATTAGTTTTTTGGTTTTTTTTTTTCATTGATTGCAAAATAAATAAACTCGGTTTCATATGGTGCTGTTTTATAAAACTTAATTAGTTACAATATAATTTGAGTATGAGTTGTACAAATTTGTACATTCTCGACATGCTAATGTTAATTTGAAAGCGAGTGTGTAGGAGATAAGTACTGTAAGCCAGAAATTAGAAAAACTGAAATTCATATTAAAAATGTTGCCATTAGTATTGTGGTTTTCATTTACTATATAAGAAGGTTTGATTTGGTTTTTTGTTTGCCATATTTATGAGAAAAATGATTTATTGCTATTAAAGTTGGATTTAATACTGTTTCATATGATGTCGTTTTATAATTCTCATTTAGTTAGAATATAATTGGTAATATTAGTTTAACAAGACTCAGAGACTCGTCGTCGTGTTTATTTTAATAGAAAATTTTAGTTGCCTCTTGGGATTACAGTCAGCCAAAAGTTGGGAATGCTAAAACTTATTATATTTGATGAAGCACATATTTAACTAAGATTTCGATCAAATTTTAATTGATATATGTAATCTGGATCTTGTTATTAGATACAAAATAAAGTATTTTTTAAATATTCTTTACATGATATGCAACAGTACTAGATACTTTCGATGCGGGTAATACCTTAGCCATAACTGATGTCTGCTTTCAAAGCATAGAGATTTCGAGAATTGTTCGTACACACACGATTCTTTGACTAACCATGCAGAAAAAGTTCAGTATTTCAGTATTTTAAATTAAAATTATTACCATTGTTATTTATTATAACCAATAATACAGTCGGTTTCAGTGGGCTTGCAAGTATCATTGATTATTGCGATACTATAGATTTTGGTATATCATTAAAATATATTACTATTTAGCTGTTTTGTGTGGCTCTCGGGGTTATAATCAAATATGACTCTGTTATCCCGGTATTTATTCTATTCAAACTTTAGTTCTATCTTTAATGTTAGTGCAGCGAAGATGAGACATCGTTCTGACGGGACAGTAAAATTTTTAGATGAGGTCAAGAATTTTTGTTACTTTTATTTTAATTAATATTATCTTAACTAACAAAATTATAGTTAGGCATCGAACAGCACGATACTTTGTCAAACAAGTTTATCTTTAATATGTTCTGTCAATTTCATATCGTCGAACTCGGAAGTGTTGTTCCTCGGCTATTTGGGCAACAATGACGGAAACGTTAGTTATGGCGTCATATGAGCCTTTATATTTTATGTCATTTCAGTGAAATCACTAAGATAAATAAGACGATGTAAGTGGACTTAGCAAAGATGCAGAGAGTCTTGTTTCATTCAGGGTATGCAAATCTTATTGAAAATTGTGTGATGTTGGCAACGTTGATTACTGTCCATAGAACAATTTCAATTCTGTTAAATATTTATATTTTATGAGTCAATTGATTCCATTAAAGTGTGGATCATAAGTTATTTGCAGGAAATATTCTTACTTGCATAACAAGTTTTTGCTATTTTTAAAGATTTTTGCACTGATATTACCTCCTGTTGAACGATACGATTTTAGGACATTGTAATCATTGCTAAATTCACATTTGATATATAAACACTCCAGATGGTTACTCCACACGGAAATCCTTACAGCAGATAACTATAATTTAAATAATTCACTACAATTTTGTGCTTCATAACTGAATTATATTGAGGACGAGTGCAGTAAATTCCGCCTTCCTTTTTGCTACTGTTGTGATGAGATACGAACGTACTTCATTTTAATTTTAATAAAAGTTAAATATTAAAAAAAAAGTGGAGCAGTAATTAAAATTAGCTAAGAGCAACACCAAATCTCCGCTGATAACGCACAGTATTAAAGCTCAAGTGGAAGATAGTTTAAGTGAAGATTTCTCGGAAGATATGTCGAGCCATAGCGAATGCGACGGAATCATTATGCGTTATGCGTCCGGTGAGTTGTGGTCACACCATAATTACAAACACGTCAACGCATACCGGACAGTTCTGGCCGTAATGTGTGCCCATTTTGAATGTTAATAATTTGTTATTGTTGTTGCTGCATTGGCTGCATTGGCTGCTGTTATTGCTGCAAGTGTATCTTGTTTTGTGAACATTTTTGATAATTTTTAATGTTGCACTGATATGTTGCGATGGTGTTTTTAATGATGTGTTTTTTCTCAAAACTTTTTATGGATTCAGTGAAACGTTTCTGGTCTGTTTTCTTTTGTTTTGGTTATGAGAAATGCCTGTGTTAAGTTATGTAGACGTACACGCCTACTTAAATATATGACACATCGTGTGGCATTAATCACAGGTGCAGTTAAGTATGTTATGAATTTATTAAGAAACACATTTTTATGACATTTTTTCCCATTTAAATTGAAAAAACTGAAACTCATAAAAGTAATTCTTCAGACATTTGAAGTTTGTGTGAAATATAAGAAACTAATTAAGTGTTTTGAAATTTATTATCTTCAATTTTTTATGCAAATTCTTGTGTCTTAACAGTAAAGTTTGTGGTAAAAATGATAAAAAAAGTTTTTTTTAAATAAAATTTAGAAGAAAATTTTATCAGATATATTTTTTATTGGATTTACTTGATCCAAACCCTAAACTAAGGAACAGTTACTTTTTAACTGTTAAGTGAAAGTTTCTCGGTATAATACTTCATAATTATAGTGGTGACAATTATAACAATAAATTTGGAAACTAAGTGTAATGATAATAATATCAGAGTAATTTATTTATTTAGTTGAAGAGAAAAACGGTGTAGATCATGAAGAGCAAATTGACGCTAAGCAATTTTGGAAAGAATAATAAACTACTCATCCACTGCCATTAACGAAAGAAAGTGACTGAAATTGCATTGACTTGAGAATGCCACCTCAACCAGAGTTTAGAGTTTATAGATAATAGGAATTTAGGCACTCAACCGACTCAAACACTTTAACTGTACAAAACAAATTCAGTTTTTGATTAAAGATCAGAATGTTCCGCACAGAGAAGTTCTTATCATAGAACGAGAACAAAACCTTCTGCTCAGCAGAAGAAGCATAAGGTTTTGCTTTATAAAAAGTCTGGAAGAAGTCTTGAAGGATGAGACCATCCTGGACTAAGAGATTATACTTTGTTGTTAGACCAGATAAACACCAGATACTCACAAAGAGTGTGATAAGAACTCTCATCTCCTAATAGACCTAGAGTATATTTAAATTTAAATCCATGTAATCAAGTTTGTGGTGCAATTTAATATGAACTATCAGGGTAACTGCAAAGTGACGACCTATCTTAACAGAATATACCAAGCAACCAAGAGTTGAAGTTGCTTGGTCTGTTCTGTTAACTCTTGGTTGCTTGGTATATTCTGTTAAGGTAGGTCTTCACTTTGCAGTTACCCTGATAGTTCATATTATGTATATATACATATTGGAATACTATAGTAAATAGTGATAAACTGAGCGGCAAAGAAGCCTGTGATATGGGAAGTTTGAGCACGTTTTGAGTTGTAATATAAGTTAATGATGTGCTTTTGTATTTTTTCTTTAATAATTTTTGTTTAACAAATTCTAACTTTAATTTTTTCTTAAAACTGTTCCACGTTATCATAAATCTAAATTTATTCCAATAATTCTAATAGAGTGATTATATTTTTGATTAGAATGCTGTTACTTGTAGTCACACATAAACTTATTATTAGTTTTATTTTTTTTAATAGTTATATATAATAATAAACACATATCAATTAAATTACTTCTTAATAGATATATATCATTTTATTCATTAACTGTATACACATTACAAGTTTTTGTTTATTTCTTCGACATTATCTACAAGTTAATCGCATATGTGTGGAGTAGTGATTTGGATCGCCTACAAACATTAGTGGTTTTCATTATAAACTATTAAAATTCTTTACCAGCAAAATGTTGTATTAATTATTAAAACAACTTAATTTTATATAATCACCAACATCAACCAAATCAAAGCAGCTGCAACTGCAACTGAAACTGCATTTAGTCCAACAGTCACCGATCCAATAGCGCGCACAGCATCCACAGCTTCAGCAGTGGCAGCGTCCGCAGCGGCTGTGGTGGCTGTGGTGGCTGCAGTTAATTGCAGCGACTTGGGTTACTTTGGGCATAGAAAAGCGTCTTGTATTCGGGCATGTAAACACCTGATGTGCAACAACAAGCGCAAATAAATTAAAACACGATAAATGAGTTTAATAATGAAAGCAATTAAGTGTACAACGTTTTGGTAGCATGAGTACAACAGATGAAGAAAGATATTGAGCAGCCTCATGGCGCTTCGCTTCACTTACTCGAAGCTACTTTCAAAAATACATTAGTCAAAATGATCGCAATAAGCAGGCGTTAAGGCAGTTTTCTGCTTCTTAAGTCCATCTTATGCGTATAACATTATTACACAAACCACATTTTCCACAACAACAATATCTAAAGAATTATTGAATACAGAAAAAAAGAGGACAAGATACATGGTATGAAAACCCATCAATTTCTCCAACTCATCAATGCTAATCAAAATGTTACCTAGAAAATAGCCTGTGGTTAATTTTCATAACAAAATTGAAATATCTTCATATTTTTCTTGTTTTCGGTTTCAGAATTTATTTTTTCAGTTTAGGTTTGGTATTTAGTTATGTTTACTTTGCTTCTTACCTTTTGACGCTTTGACTTATTTATTTATAATTTATTTGTACCCTTGATGCAGTGCATTCACCAGCATATCAGCAAAATACCTCGGTTTTGTTGTATGCAAAGTCTGTCTTTCCCGTCGTCTCCATCTTGGCATCGATGCCATCAATCTAGTTCATCGGTCCATGCGGCATTTTACTCAACGTCTTGATTAGTTTTTTCATTTATTGAAATTTCCCGCTTCGCCGATATGTTACCCTTAAGCGCTATGACGGGTCAAAGTAAGACTCAAGTGAGAAATTGTTTCTGAAATATGCATTTCGATTTTGTTTTTCAAGTTAATTGAGTTCTAAACTAATTTTAAAATTTTGTTAATAAATGAGTTCACATCAATCATTTTCTGTTCAAAATTATAGAATATTGCAGAGGTGATTCGAATATTGTTAAAAATATATAACAAAAGACTTAAGCTAAAAACTAAGAATGCCTTATATTTATCTTCATAAAGTAAAGCTAATATTTAATTCTACAGAAATGTAATAATGGATTTCTTGATTGACTTTATGATTCCAATGAAACTTATATTGCTATGCTATATAACTTAACATTGTAATAGATATGCAATTCTTTAAAGCAAAATTTATTCTTCTGTTTTAATAGACTACTAATGCAGTTCGATGAAATTTCAATAACCTTCAGGATTTTATTATAAATTTAAAATATTGGAATAATATTTGCAGTCGATAAATATTCTATCAACTGCTTAAGGCAACGATATAATCCTATATATAATTCCTTTTTCTCATGCTTAAAACTTTAACAAAATCATTGAAGAGGTGTTTTGAGCACACCATTGTTCTTTAAAATCATTCATAGGTTATTAAATGCCTAATGTGTGTAGAACTAGACAGGCAGTCATAATTAATCAAAAATCTGATTCAAATGCAAAACTACTACATATATGCAGTATATGAATATGTACATAAGTAAGCAGTTTGTGAGATAGAAATTGTTTCTTCTCGAACATGCACAGAAAGTACTCAAAATGAACTACTTAATGTCACTTTAAACAAACTATAATAATAATAGATAACAGAATAAATGAGTTACTGACTCCTAGTGGAGTGTAGCACTCTGACCATCATTGATCCTCACTGAATAGACACCAGTCCGCTTTTAGAATAAAGACAAAAATTAGAGTAGTTGCGCAAATTCTAACATCAGGTGTTGATATATATACCTGACCTAGTCATCTTCTTGAGTTATACCAAAGTCAGATTGTTACAAAGACTATAATAAAGATGAAAGTGAAGTCATTCTATTTGACTTTTCAAATAGACCCATCTTATTAACATACTAACAATACTATATGATTACTAATACTATATGATTATAGCTCTGCTGTCTTCCATAAATCAGTTCATTTGCTAAAGTTAAGAATTTGGTTATATTTCGCAATAACGTTCCGGTTATAGAATCGAATCAAGTTATAATATTAAATAGGCGGTTGATACATACAATTTTATAACGAAGTATAACAAGTATAAAGTAGAAAATATAAGTTGATTTAAATGTCTATTAAGTCTATGAAGTCCATCAGATGATCTGATCGTAGATCATCTGATATATATATATATGAAGCATATATGAAGTAATATATAGCAAATAGTACCTTTTTCATGCTTATAAAACTCTTTACATCCAAAATTATAACAAGTCAAGTCTCTAATCCGGATGTGGGATAAGGACTAATAAAATATATCAAGTATATTGATGATGGTTTAGATTGGTGATATTAAAGGAAATCTAAACAGAATGGGCATGTGTGATTGTCAAGCCGTTACACACTCTAAAGAGATGCCTTGGTTTCTGTAATGGATTGTAATGTCAAGAAAATGGAAAGAATCCTTTTAAATATATGTAGAAGAGAATGCTAATAGTTAGAAGACAAAACTATTTCTACATAAGTTATCGGATAGTATACAATGTATATATTGTTAATATGTGTTTACTTCATTCAATCAAAATTATGTAAAAATTTAATATAAGATTAGTTAGATTATTAGATTCATAATGGTAAATATTTGAAACTCTAGGTACTTTAAATCAATAACTTGTTTGTCAAGTCGATGTTGGTATATGTATATGTATATGTATTCAATGTGGATATCAATAACTTAATAACAAAGGCTATTTTGATAGATGATGTTCATTCGGTGCAAGTATCTTTTACAAAATGGTGCATTAATTGTCACTGACACTTTGCTATTGCACTTCTAATCTACGCAAAATGCAATTGTCAGTTTTATGTTTGTAATAGATACATTTCATACAAACAGAAAAGTTTATAAAATAAATAATATGAACTTTAGATATTT
>NC_051847.1:219257074-219278089 GCF_002237135.1 Teleopsis dalmanni
CTAATTTTAAAAATCTCATAATAAAATAATTTTTAAATATTTCAAAAATCACAGGTAGTGTACCATATTTCGTTTTAATTTCGGTTTTAAAAGATATACGATAAAAATAAAATTTTAACATGAAATAAAATAAAAAAAAATAGTTGTATATTCTACAAAAACACTCTTAGGGCAACTTGCAACCGTATCCATAAGCAAGAGCGTGAATTGTATTTAAGATAAAATTAATTGGTTGAAATTTAAAACTTTTGCTAATAAAATCTTAAATGTGCTCATTTTCAGATGGTTTGCACTTTCCAGGCACATCTGCACGTTATGGTGGTAGTGAGATTGCTGCTCCTTTTGCGTGGGTATTTGAATTAAGTTTTAAATTTATTTGTTTACGAGCGACTTTTAAACTTGACTTTGTCTTTCCCTTTTCCATTTCCAAAAAAAACTCTCCTTTGTGAGTCAGCCGTTTGTCGTTTGCTTTAAAGTATTGAAGTTGGACTACATACGAATCGCTTGCTTCTGTAATTTCATTAAAGCAACACTAGACTTATTGTCGCCTTCGTACTACGAGCCAAGCAGACAACAATTATCTGATAGCTTCTCTCTAAGGTCTGCTTTTATTCCCTTACTCGGCTACTCTGCTACTCTGCTCGACTACTCGACTACTCGACTACTAATCTGCGTGTACACATCAGCGACAAAGTGTTGAAATTTATTTAATACAAATGAAGAAAACAAGTTAAAACCTAAACGTAATGAAGTGACTATATTCCGCGTGTAGACGAAGCCAAATCTTCCTCTGGTAGTTAGTTGTACTCGGAGTGTATCAAGATGCAAATATGTCTGTTGAGCAACAAAAGTGAAACCAATAAAAGTTACACTGTTTTGAACTTGAAGTCGTTTTTGTTTTTTTTTTTGTTTTGAACTGCAATCCATTGTACCAGGAACAAAATCCCTTTCGTGTCTTCTGAACGTATTTTGTGTGCAATTAATTAAGTCAAACCTTTTACCAACAGCTTTTTCAACACACCTAATTAGTTGTTGGTTTTGATAAGAACTTTAGTTTTTAGATTTTTTTTATTTAAATTTAAATACTGAGAGGTTTTTTAAAAAAAGGGAAAAGGACAATTAGGGTGTTTTATATATTCCTCTTTACGAACTCAATTATTTTAAACTGGTCAGTTGGTTTATGCTTTTCCAAAACACTTTTACTGTGTAAGGAATGTTTTCTTGTTGCTTATTAACGGAATTGTTTGATTCCAATGTGGATTGGAATGATGGATTATTATTTTCAATATGGTTCACGATTTAAAAAGAATTTTGAGGACCAAGAAAAAGAGAAGGGATATACTTAAAAATATATTTGGTAGAATTTTAGTAGTTCAGTATTTATAGATAACACTGTAAAATCTTTTATTTAATTTTATATTACTTATTATATGCAATCACTAAACAGAATTTCAAAAACTGTTTCATTGCTTCTTCTTTTTCCTCATTCTTATTACTTCTATTTTTAGATGGATTCTTTCTCTTTCTCATCACCATTTTTATAACAGTCATTGGATTAATATTTCATGGGTACTTTTTCCAGTTCAGTGGAATATGAAATTTTCCAGAATGTGATCTTTCTCCCCGTCACCAGAAATTCAGTAGTAGTGATTAACTGGATTTTTCATGATTTCTTCTTTTTCACCATTACCACAACTTCTGCAGTTCGATAGTTTTTCTTCCTCCTTTTCAGCACAACATTTGAAGTTGTAATTAGATAAATGTTTTATTGTTTTTTTCCCGTTCATCACTACAAGATCTGTAGTAGTTAATGGATGAATTTCTAATGATTTTACCTTCTTCCTACCATCATTGAATGGGATGGTATAGTTTTCCTCCTTATAACTACATAGTTGATTTTTTATTTCTTCTCTATATCCATTCTATCTGTTCTTCATTGGATAGGCTTTGGTAGTTTGTTCTTCCTTCTCGCTGTGGAATATTTGATGGTTTCTTCTTCTTGCTGATCTTCTGTGTTATTTATAGAATGTTTTGTTGATTTGTTCTTCTTCTCCAATACAACAACCTTTGTAAAAGTTATTGAATGAACTTTGATTGTTTGTTTATTCTTCTCATTAATGCAACATTTTTTGTAGTCTTTGATGCTATCTTTCACTTTAAAATCACAATAACTTCTGTAATAGTCACTGGATAGATATTTAATGATTGCTTTATTGACTTATTGCCACTATAGGGAAAAAGAGTACTATAAAGTTTCTGCTCGTCACAAAAACATCTGTAGTAGTCATTGGATGTAATACACATGTTACTGTGACATTTAGTGGTGTTCGGTGAAATCTACAAATTAATATTTTTTTTTAAATACTAATACATTTATTTATTGTGTCTTCTTTTGCAATGAGACTAATAATAACTTTTAAAATCTTATCACTAATTACATAATATTACAATTTTTTGTTTTACCTATACATTGTATAATATAAAATAAAACAAGTGAACCTTATAGCATGAATCCACTTAAATCAATGGGTTAAATTTCATTATAGTAAATGTTAGATGGTTTGTTAAGAAAGCTATTGAATATTAATTAATGGCTGGAGGTCAGCTCTTTCGATAGAAGGAAGTAATGGATAGAAATGTGAGATTCCTTGCTAAGTGGTTAACCTGTTCTGTCAGCCTTTTATTGTATTTTTTTTTTCTTATATTGTCAAATTCTGCTTTAACTAAGGAAATTTGAAGATCTCGGTGGATGCTTTCATTCCTAATATACCACGGGGCACTAGGGCTTGTTCTCAGTACTATTGCTCTCAGATGTACTAGCATTACCAAATAGCTGGATACCGTAAGTTCATATTGGTTATATGATGTTATGTTATACAAGAGTACTTTATACTCTAGGCACAGAGGGAATCTTTTATTAATAAATCAATTAATATTTAATACAAAATAATTTCGAGTGTGGAAACAGATATTTTTAGAAGCTAATAATGTGGTGGTAAGAATTCCTTCGGTTTTGTGGTTCAGAAATATTAGCTATTTCTATTTATAAGAAACTAGTGATACTAATAAAAAAATTTTATATTTAGAGTAATTATAGTGAATTAATAGAAGTGACCAAATTCAGTGGTTTCTGGTATATTCTGTTTGCCAACTAAAATTTTTTAATTTCATATACAATATGTGTTTATTGAGCTTAAAACGCGGTTGTTAACAGAATAAAAAAATGCAAATTTAATATAAAAAATATTTAATTTAACAATTACAGCTTTAATAATACTAAAATTAGTAGCAAAACCGCTGAGCGGCAGAAGCGCGTACGCTTAATTACCACGAAATAGAAAATTAAGCATGTCACATTGCAGAGTTCAGCGGTGTCAACTGCGGTTGAACAATGCTATTAGGTTTTTTTGGAAGTAATTTTGAAATATGCGCAATCCATGAGCTCTAGCTGTGATGTATCATGTCAATTCGAGATTCGAGTTCTGTTACACCGAAACTGAAAACATTAAACCGAACAAGCGTTATCATCATCAACAAAGTACAACATTAAATTGGGGCTAATTACTTTATAAGTGTAGCGCGTTCCCGTATCTCAAAAACAGCGAAACACGTTTGCATGTGTCAAACACGTTTCTTTTCCGCTAAGTACAATAATAAAAATTATATAAAAATAATTTTATATTTAAGCTTTAAAGTTTAAATTATTTTCTCTAAAAACTATATAATTTGACAACTTGACTGCACGAGTGTAAAAATTGTGTTAAATATTTTAACTTAAAATTATGTTATTAATGCGACCATCCATTCAATGTGGTTAGCTGCAGTTGCGACTCTTTTATCTGCGGCCTGCGGCATTAAAATAACTGTTAAATTTTATAGCACACCAGCAATTGAGGTTTAATTTACAGATAATTATTATAATTACAGCTTATTTCCATCTATTCGCATATAAATATATAATTTCAAATTTCAAATTTCAAATTTAGAGTAAATCGTCGTTTCTAAATCGTCATGTATGGAAAATAGTTGAGCAGGTACGTGCGACATTTTGAAATGTTCGAGCGATTTTTTCCTTCCTCTATTATTGCAGCAGTTAATTCGTAGTTATTTTAATTGCTTTATTTTAATATTTTTAATAGTATTTCTGTATATATTAACTAAGGTTTTAACTGCTTTTAATGCATTGCAATTAATTTAATACTCGCATAATGGAAACAAGAAGCGCAGTACTTAAATCTTCCCCCAAGTTATCCTTGTTGATAATTTCTATTGGGGGTATCACCACATATCAATGAATTCCATTTGTAATACCTAGAACTATCTTCTTTCATTTAAGAAGTGTCATCTTCCATTTACAAGCTGCAGCTTCTACTCAGAACTATCATCTTCCATTTACAAACTGCAGTTTCTACCCAAAATTATCATCTTCCATTTACAAGCTGCAGTTTCTACCCTGAACTGCCATCTTCCATTAACAAGCTGCAGTTTCTACATAGACATTACAAAATTATAACATTTTATTCGGCAAGTAATTTAATTTAATAAGGTTATTTAAATTTGTCAAATAATTCTGATTACTAATTTAAACAGCTACATTTTGGAAAAACTTGTTTAAATAAAAACCTCTTATAGATTATTACAGCTCCTCCTAGGAGTTAAAAGATTAAATACAGTCAAAATTCCATAACTCGAACTTCTATAACTCGAATTTTCTATAACTCGAACCAAAAATAGTGCACCAAGGTTTTAGAGAGCAAATTACATCCAATTCAGCATCCATAACTCGAACTTCTATAACTCAAATTTCTCTAACCTAACCTTTCTCTATAACTCTAACAAAAATTTTGTTCCGTGCCAATGGGAATATTTGAAATAGCATTCTGTAAGTCGAATTTTTGTTTTAAGTTTAAATGCATTTTGCTGTTAGGGGAAGTCCCTTTTACCGAACCAAATGTTTAATCTTTTTCTTTCTTATATTGCTCCTTATATGTATGCCAGTCGTGTATATGCCAGTCGCTGGCAGCATGGTGTAAACTAAATAAAATAACTTCCAATGCTACTCCTTACGATTATATTGAGCTTGACAATGATATTTGTATATCAAGCTTTCACACAGATGACGATATTATTGAGCACTATAGCTCTAAATTGTTGGATCCAATTATAAGCGCAACGCAAAGTAATGATGAGGGTTCGGTGGATGTAATTGGTCATAAGCCTTCCAAGAATGAAGTAGAAGAACTATTTAGTATACTGAATTTATATTTTCAAACGAATGATAGTTCAACTGATGATCAGTATAAGAGTATGAATAAAGTGGAATCTCTTTTTATTGAAAATAAGAAAAAAATTAAAGTCCCTAACCCTAATTTCTAAATATTTTACTTCAGTATAACTTCTGTTGTTTATTTGATTGCAAATAAATTAATATCTTAAAATGTAATTCTAGTTTGTTTCAAAAATAAAAAAAAAATAGAAAAATTTTCTAACTTGAAGTCTCTATAATCCAAACCTTTTCTTTGCAAGATTGGACTTCGAGTTATGGAAGTTTGACTGTATATATAGATTATTATTATTATTATTATTAGGGGATGTGTTACTGCAATATCGAGTCTATTGTGTCCCCTTTTGGTTTTAGAGTAGGTCTCTAAGCCCCGTTGCGTCAATTAAAAGTATTATAGAATCTACTTTACAGAGTTTTATTGCCTTTTCCGTGAGACTCTTCCCAGGAGTCTATTCCGCATGTGCATTAGCGCAGAGCATTCTAGCAGCACATGTGTGCCCGACTCCTTATTCTCTTTACAGAATCTACAGTTTGTATCCGTAAATATACCAAGTCTTATAAGGTGGTGTTTCAGTTCACAGTGCCCTGTTAGGATTCTTGTGTTGATTCTAAGTTTTTCTCTTGATAGGTTCATACAATCCTGGTATCTCTTATTGTTATAGGTACCAATAAGTAATTAGAATTGTTTTTATCCTGGTATATTATTTCAATAATCCTTTTTATTCTGGTTCTGCAGCGTACTATGTCCTAGTTCACAATTAAGTTCCAGCCCCATCATCGGTGTGAATGCTCTTTTCCTGGCTAGTTTGTTCGCGTATTCGTTTTCGCACCTCTTATAGATAATAAACATTGAATAAAACTTAAGTACTCTTCACACATAACCTCTGCATATTATATAAATTTCTTTATCGAATGTAAGTGTTATGTACTTCGCCATGAATATCAGAAATTTAATGATATTACTTTATAATTCTCATTTAGTTACAAAATTATAAACAATATAAGCTTAACAAGTCTTCCACATTGAAGTGTCTATTTTAATGTAAATGTATGTTGTACGTCTTTTGGAAAAATTGTGTTTGGTGAAGAGGATTTAAATTGGAGATTAGTTTTTTGGTTTTTTTTTCCATTGATTGCAAAATAAATAAACTCGGTTTCATATGGTGCTGTTTTATAAAACTTAATTAGTTACAATATAATTTGAGTATGAGTTGTGCAAATTTGTACATTCTTGATGTGCTAATGTTAATTTGAAAGCGAGTGTGTAGGGGATAAGTACTATAAGCCAGAAATTAGTAAAACTAAAATTCATATTTAAAATGTTGCCATTAGTATTGTGGTTTTCATTTACTATATAAGAAGGTTTGATTTGGTTTTTTGTTTGCCATGTTCATGAGAAAAATGATTTTAGTACTGTTTCATTTGATGTTGTTTTATAATTCTCATTTAGTTAGAATATAATTGGCAATATTAGTTTAACAAGACTCAGAAACTCGTCGTCGTGTTTATTTTAATAAAAAATTTGAGTTGTCTTTTGGTATTACAGTCAGCCAAAAGTTGGGAATGCTAAAACTTATTATATTTGATGAAGCACTTATTTAACTAAGATGTCGATCAAATTTTAATTGCTATATGTAATTTGGATCTTGTTATTAGATACAAAATAAAGTATTTTTTAAATATTCTTCACAAGATATGCAAAAGTACTAGACAGTTTCGATATGGGTAATACCTTAGCCATAACTGATGTCTGCTTTTAAAGCATAGAGATTTCGAGAATTGTTCGTATACACACGATTCTTTGACTAACCATGCAGAAAAAGTTCAATATTTCAGTATTTTAAATTAAAATTAATACCATTGTTATTTATTATAACCAATAATACAGTCGGTTTCAGTGGATCTGCAAGTATCATTGATTATCGCGATACTATAGATTTTGGTATATCATAAAAATATATTACTATTTAGCAGTTTTGTGTGGCTCTCGGGGTTATAATCAAACATGACTATGTTATCCCGGTATTTATTCTATTCAAAGTTTAGTTCTATCTTTAATGTTAGTATAGCGAAGATTAGACATCGTTCTAACGGGACAGTAAAATTTTTAGATGCGATTAAGAATTTTTGTTACTTTTATTTTAATTAATATTATCTTAACTATCAAAATTATAGTTAGGCATCGAACAGCACGATACTTTGTCAAACAAGTTTATCTTTAATATGTTCTGTCAATTTCATATCGTCGAACTCGGAAGTGTTGTTCCTCGGCTATTTGGACAACAATAACGGAAACATTAGTTATGGCGTCATATGAGCTTTTTTATTTTATGTCATTTCAGTGAAATCACTAAGATAAAAAAGACAATGAAAGTGGACTTAGCAAAGAAGCAAAGAGAGAAATTGTTTGATGTTGACAATTGGTTCCATTATTTGGTTCCAATATTGATTAAATATTTATATTTTATGAATCAATTGGTTCCATTAAAGTATGGATCATAAGTTATTTGCAGGAAATATTCTTACTTGCATTACAAGTTTTTGCTATTTTTAAAGATTTTTGCACTGATATTACCTCCTGTTGAACGATACGATTTTGGGACATTATAATCATTGCTAAATTCACATTTCATATATAAATACTCCAGATGGTTACTCCACACGGAAATCCTTACAGCAGATAACTATAATTTAAATAATTCACTACAATTTTGTGCTTCATAACTGAATTATATTGAGGACGAGTGCAGTAAATTCCGCCTTCCTTTTTGCTACTGTTGTGATGAGATATGAACGTATTTCATTTTATTTTTAATAAAAGTTAAATATTAAAAAAAAAGTGGAGCAGTAATTAAAATTAGCTAAGAGCAACACCAAATCTCCGCTGATAACGCACAGTATTAAAGCTCAACTTGAAGATAGTTTAAGTGAAGATTTCTTGGAAGATATGTCGAGCCATAGCGAATGCGACGGAATCATTATGCGTTATGCGTCCGGTGAGTTGTGGTCACACCATAATTACAAACACGTCAACGCATACCGGACAGTTCTGGCCGTAATGTGTGCCCATTTTGAATGTTAATAATTTGTTATTGTTGTTGCTGCATTGGCTGCTGTTATTGCTGCAAGTGTATCTTGTTTTGTGAACATTTTTGATAATTTTTAATGTTGCACTGATATGTTGCGATGGTGTTTTTAATGATGTGTTTTTTCTCAAAACTTTTTATGGATTCAGTGAAACGTTTCTGGTCTGTTTTCTTTTGTTTTGGTTATGAGAAATGCATGTGCTAAGTTATGTAGACGTACACGCCTACTTAAATATATGACACATCGTGTGGCATTAATCACAGGTGCAGTTAAGTATGTTATGAATTTATTAAGAAACATATTTTTATGACATTTTTTGCCATTTAAATTGAAAAAACTGAAACTCATAAAAGTAATTCTTCAGACATTTGAAGTTTGTGTGAAATATAAGAAACTAATTAAGTGTTTTGAAATTTATTATCTTCAATTTTTTATGCAAATTGTTGTATCTCAACAGTAGACTTTGTGGTAAATATGATGAAAAAAGTTTTTTTAAATAAAATTTAGAAGAAAACTTTATCAGATATTTTTTTATTGGATTTACTTAATCAAAACCATAAACTAAGGAACAGTTACTTTTTAACTGTTAAGTGAAAGTTTCTTGGTATAATACTTCATAATTATAGTGGTAACAATTATAACAATAAATTTGTAAACTAAGTGTAATGATGATAATATCAGTAATTTATTTATTTAGTTGAAGAGAAAAACGGTGTAGATCATGAAGAACAAATTGACGCTAAGCAATTTTGGAAAGAATAATAAACTACTCATCCACTGCCATTAACGAAAGAGAGTGACTGAAATTGCATTGACTTGAGAATGCCACTTCAACCATAATTTAAAGTTTATAGATAATAGGAATTTAGGCACTTAACCGACTCAAACACTGCGAGCTAGAACTCACTTTAACTATACAAAAGAAATTCAGTTTTTGAGTCATAGAACGAGGACAAAACCTTCTGCTCAGCAGAAGAAGCATAAGGTTCTGCTTTATAAAAAGTCTGGAAGAAGTCTTGAAGGATGAGACCATCCTGAACTAAGAGATTATACTTTGTTGTTAGCCCAGATAAACACCAGATACTCACAAAGAGTGTGATAAGAACTCTCATCTTCTAATAGACCTAGAGTATTATTAAATTTAAATCCATGTAATCAAGTTTGTGGTGCAATTTAATATGAACTACCAGGGTAACTGCAAAGTGACGACCTACCTTAACAGAATATACCAAGCAACCAAGAGTTAAAGTTGCTTGGTCTGTTCTGTTAAGGTAGACCGTTAAGGTAAGCAACTATATACATGCCAAATACTATATATATATGTAGTATTTATCATTTTGGAATACTATAGTAAATAGTGATAAACTGAGCGGCAAAGAAGCCTGTGATATGGGAAGTTTGAGCACGTTTTGAGTTGTAATATAAGTTAATGATGTGCTTTTGTATTTTTTCTTTAATAATTTTTGTTTAACAAATTCTAACTTTAATTTTTTCTTAAAACTGTTCCACGTTATCATAAATCTAAATTTATTCCAATAATTCTAATAGAGTGATTATATTTTTGATTAGAATGCTGTTACTTGTAGTCACACATAAACTTATTATTAGTTTTATTTTTTTTAATAGTTATATATAATAATAAACACATATCAATTAAATTACTTCTTAATAGATATATATCATTTTATTCATTAACTGTATACACATTACAAGTTTTTGTTTATTTCTTCGACATTATCTACAAGTTAATCGCATATGTGTGGAGTAGTGATTTGGATCGCCTACAAACATTAGTGGTTTTCATTATAAACTATTAAAATTCTTTACCAGCAAAATGTTGTATTAATTATTAAAACAACTTAATTTTATATAATCACCAACATCAACCAAATCAAAGCAGCTGCAACTGCAACTGAAACTGCATTTAGTCCAACAGTCACCGATCCAATAGCGCGCACAGCATCCACAGCTTCAGCAGTGGCAGCGTCCGCAGCGGCTGTGGTGGCTGTGGTGGCTGCAGTTAATTGCAGCGACTTGGGTTACTTTGGGCATAGAAAAGCGTCTTGTATTCGGGCATGTAAACACCTGATGTGCAACAACAAGCGCAAATAAATTAAAACACGATAAATGAGTTTAATAATGAAAGCAATTAAGTGTACAACGTTTTGGTAGCATGAGTACAACAGATGAAGAAAGATATTGAGCAGCCTCATGGCGCTTCGCTTCACTTACTCGAAGCTACTTTCAAAAATACATTAGTCAAAATGATCGCAATAAGCAGGCGTTAAGGCAGTTTTCTGCTTCTTAAGTCCATCTTATGCGTATAACATTATTACACAAACCACATTTTCCACAACAACAATATCTAAAGAATTATTGAATACAGAAAAAAAGAGGACAAGATACATGGTATGAAAACCCATCAATTTCTCCAACTCATCAATGCTAATCAAAATGTTACCTAGAAAATAGCCTGTGGTTAATTTTCATAACAAAATTGAAATATCTTCATATTTTTCTTGTTTTCGGTTTCAGAATTTATTTTTTCAGTTTAGGTTTGGTATTTAGTTATGTTTACTTTGCTTCTTACCTTTTGACGCTTTGACTTATTTATTTATAATTTATTTGTACCCTTGATGCAGTGCATTCACCAGCATATCAGCAAAATACCTCGGTTTTGTTGTATGCAAAGTCTGTCTTTCCCGTCGTCTCCATCTTGGCATCGATGCCATCAATCTAGTTCATCGGTCCATGCGGCATTTTACTCAACGTCTTGATTAGTTTTTTCATTTATTGAAATTTCCCGCTTCGCCGATATGTTACCCTTAAGCGCTATGACGGGTCAAAGTAAGACTCAAGTGAGAAATTGTTTCTGAAATATGCATTTCGATTTTGTTTTTCAAGTTAATTGAGTTCTAAACTAATTTTAAAATTTTGTTAATAAATGAGTTCACATCAATCATTTTCTGTTCAAAATTATAGAATATTGCAGAGGTGATTCGAATATTGTTAAAAATATATAACAAAAGACTTAAGCTAAAAACTAAGAATGCCTTATATTTATCTTCATAAAGTAAAGCTAATATTTAATTCTACAGAAATGTAATAATGGATTTCTTGATTGACTTTATGATTCCAATGAAACTTATATTGCTATGCTATATAACTTAACATTGTAATAGATATGCAATTCTTTAAAGCAAAATTTATTCTTCTGTTTTAATAGACTACTAATGCAGTTCGATGAAATTTCAATAACCTTCAGGATTTTATTATAAATTTAAAATATTGGAATAATATTTGCAATCGATAAATATTCTATCAACTGCTTAAGGCAACGATATAATCCTATATATAATTCCTTTTTCTCATGCTTAAAACTTTAACAAAATCATTGAAGAGGTGTTTTGAGCACACCATTGTTCTTTAAAATCATTCATAGGTTATTAAATGCCTAATGTGTGTAGAACTAGACAGGCAGTCATAATTAATCAAAAATCTGATTCAAATGCAAAACTACTACATATATGCAGTATATGAATATGTACATAAGTAAGCAGTTTGTGAGATAGAAATTGTTTCTTCTCGAACATGCACAGAAAGTACTCAAAATGAACTACTTAATGTCACTTTAAACAAACTATAATAATAATAGATAACAGAATAAATGAGTTACTGACTCCTAGTGGAGTGTAGCACTCTGACCATCATTGATCCTCACTGAATAGACACCAGTCCGCTTTTAGAATAAAGACAAAAATTAGAGTAGTTGCGCAAATTCTAACATCAGGTGTTGATATATATACCTGACCTAGTCATCTTCTTGAGTTATACCAAAGTCAGATTGTTACAAAGACTATAATAAAGATGAAAGTGAAGTCATTCTATTTGACTTTTCAAATAGACCCATCTTATTAACATACTAACAATACTATATGATTACTAATACTATATGATTATAGCTCTGCTGTCTTCCATAAATCAGTTCATTTGCTAAAGTTAAGAATTTGGTTATATTTCGCAATAACGTTCCGGTTATAGAATCGAATCAAGTTATAATATTAAATAGGCGGTTGATACATACAATTTTATAACGAAGTATAACAAGTATAAAGTAGAAAATATAAGTTGATTTAAATGTCTATTAAGTCTATGAAGTCCATCAGATGATCTGATCGTAGATCATCTGATATATATATATATGAAGCATATATGAAGTAATATATAGCAAATAGTACCTTTTTCATGCTTATAAAACTCTTTACATCCAAAATTATAACAAGTCAAGTCTCTAATCCGGATGTGGGATAAGGACTAATAAAATATATCAAGTATATTGATGATGGTTTAGATTGGTGATATTAAAGGAAATCTAAACAGAATGGGCATGTGTGATTGTCAAGCCGTTACACACTCTAAAGAGATGCCTTGGTTTCTGTAATGGATTGTAATGTCAAGAAAATGGAAAGAATCCTTTTAAATATATGTAGAAGAGAATGCTAATAGTTAGAAGACAAAACTATTTCTACATAAGTTATCGGATAGTATACAATGTATATATTGTTAATATGTGTTTACTTCATTCAATCAAAATTATGTAAAAATTTAATATAAGATTAGTTAGATTATTAGATTCATAATGGTAAATATTTGAAACTCTAGGTACTTTAAATCAATAACTTGTTTGTCAAGTCGATGTTGGTATATGTATATGTATATGTATTCAATGTGGATATCAATAACTTAATAACAAAGGCTATTTTGATAGATGATGTTCATTCGGTGCAAGTATCTTTTACAAAATGGTGCATTAATTGTCACTGACACTTTGCTATTGCACTTCTAATCTACGCAAAATGCAATTGTCAGTTTTATGTTTGTAATAGATACATTTCATACAAACAGAAAAGTTTATAAAATAAATAATATGAACTTTAGATATTTTTATTTTAACTTCATTCCAGTTAACCTAAGAAAGCGATATGTCTAATTAGTTTTTAGTTGTAATCATTTACACGCCTTGAGATTTTTAATTTATACGAACGTGAATCAGGCTCAGGTTATTGTAGAGCTAATTATAAGCTAATTTAATTTATTTTAATTCTCAGTTTTGCTATAATTACATGTAAATGCATTAATAAAGTCTCTGTAATAACTATACTTTCAACTTACTTTACAACTATTAACAAATTTACAACATTCTCTTGCATAATACTTATTAATCAAATATGCAAAAAAGCACTAAAGAGAATACTAAAATACTTCGATTGAAATTTTTATTAAAACAAGATATTTAATAACATTTAATTATAAGTTTTTCATTCAAGGCACCTTTTTTATTCTGCTTGCCGCGTGTCGTCCCTAGCACTTCCAGTACCCAAAAAGAAGGCATCTGAGCATCTGAAAGTTGATCGCATGAAGTATGTTGTGCACGAAGTAACGCGCCTATTTAGTATAGATTTCACTTCATGCCTTGAAAATGTTTAAAAATATAAAACATATAGCTAAACTAGCTATTCAGTATCATGTGTTAATGAGTTGCTTTAAAACTGGGCTATAATTAAATTCATATTAGCACAACATTTATCTTGCGGTGCTGCAACAGGATCGCCTGCCAGTTTCACTCGTTTCTTCTTACTGAAGTTTTATTCATAATTTGTTTCCTTTAGTTCTGTAATATAATATCTTACACATGAATTTCCGTTGCACTTCAACACTCCAAGCACATCCACATTGAAATGGAAACTTGGCTACGCTGGTATCATTGGATAGCAAAACACAGAAGAGTTCGTCAGTATGTTAAAACTGCCGCAACCTGCTATTAGGGAGTTGCCACATATAAATTTGAAACTTAAAGGTAGTCTCAAGTTATTCCCTCGCTTCAGGCTGAAAGCAATAAAATTGAGAAATATAAGAAGTCTTAAACTAATATTTATTTGCACTTTTGTATCTTGTTAGAAGACAGCCATTCTTGAAACCGCTTACGAATGAGTTCGCGTACGTTTTATATTATCTTTGCTGGCTGCTGTTATTGATAATTTTATTTAATTGCCTGATTTTTAATTACTTGAGTTATAATGGTAAATTAATTTAAATTCCTTTTTCAGGATATATTCCTATACTGTTGAATTATTATTAGTTTTTTAAGGGAAATGAATTCGTCTTTATGTATTAATTATGATCTAGCCTACGGCATATATCTTGTTTTCACGGATCCGGTATTTTACGTACTTATCTATTTGATACATATAACAAAATGGTTTTCACAACTTTTTAATTCATTGAGCCTACGGAATATTTAATTTTATTTTAAGCACCTTATAAAGTCTATGAATTTTCCGCTATATTAGTGAAACATACTTATATTTTTTGGAATTGGTCGCGTTGATATCCACTAAATACTGAAGATTAATCAAACAATAATCAATAATAATGTAATAATATTCAAACTGCAATCAAAGTACCACAAGTTCTAGAAGCCCAATTAAAAGAAACTGCAATCATTTTAGGATCTTGAATTAATTGGAATAAATTATATCCCTTCATATAATAAACTCTCAAAGACCACAAGTGAATCACGATAGTAATATTCACATATCTATACTATATTATACATATATAGAGTAATATATAATTCGAGTGGAAAACAGAAATTTTTTTTCTCACTTTTGCAAAAAAAATCTAATTATCAATTATTTTTGCTTATAAAATTTTTTGGTTTAGGTAGGAATGACATCTACTGGAAAAGCCTAACGCATGTGGAAAATGAAGGTAGGAAAAGGTATATTCCTTCCACAAGTATTAGTTCACACTACTCGATTCTAAACTGCTATTCACAATAAACAGTACAGTATTTTACATAATGATTATATATAATTGAAATCATCCAACATTCTAATTCAAGAGTTAAGCTTTTAAGCCAGTGTAATGATCTATTCATTAGCTTTTAAAAATAATTTTATTAGACTTCAGTCCATAAATTTGTAATTATGTTCTACAGTCTTTTGTACTCACATGAAAATATATTAAACTTTCGTAGAAATGAAGAAATAATGAGATTAGGAAAATACTGTTATCATCCATTTTGAAAAACTAAAGATAGAAAACTAATATCTAATAACAAAAAAAAATATTATCTTTTTTCCGAGGCTTAGAGTTATCTTTAAAACCATAGAAAAATATATTAGCTTGGGACGATCATATAGACGAAAATTAATTTATATTGTATTTATTTACAATAAAAAATGAATTTTAGTAAGCTCAAATAAATCTTTAATCAAAACAAATCAAAAAAAATAAAATCAAAAAAAAAATCTAAAACATTTGCATAAAAGAAACTGTAAATAATATTAATAAGGGTTTACAGAATTGGCATAAAATCTATAAACGGGTGCCAAATCTGCGGAAGCTCCAACTATACATAAATTTTAGGATGATCCTCTTAAATTAATTAAAACATTTGCATACAATAAACTGTACAAGTAAATATTACTTACAAAGGATTGATTTTGATACAGAATTGGCGTAAAGTCTATAAATGGGTGCCAAATCTGCGGAAGCTCTAGCTATACAAAGACTTTAGGATGATCCATGATGTTTATTACGTGCTCTTAATTAAAAAGGGTTGGCAATAATATTGACGTATTAAAAGTAGAACAATACAAATGAAAAGAGTAGAAGAATTTATATCTAAAACAGATAATACTCACCAGAGCAGCGATTAATGTAAATACACATTAAGGACGAGGGTTCAACAAAACATTTTATTATAGTAGTTGCTCTTTGTTATATCTCTTTTAAAATGATGCCATATATGAGTATGAATCCTTATTATTTATTCCTACTACATATATATTTTTTACTAATACAATAACAAATATATCGTAATTATACGATACGATATTATCGATTGTTGTATAGATATATTGTTGTATTGTAGCTTAAAGTTCTCATTGTTTAATCAGCTGAAGTAAAATTCTTAACCAAAAATTCAAGTTGATTCTAAATAGTCTTTAACCCGGTTTGATCCACAACGGCTTTTTAACTCAGAAACTTGACCCTCATATTATGCACTGATAATTAAATTGTGTTTACTTTTTAAGCTCAGCATTAATTCGATCCGAAATACGATATCAAAGCATGGTGTATCTCAGTTAAGACGCAAAAGTGTACACCAATGTAACGCATTATTTTCACACAGAGTTGGCAACGCAGCGAACTGCGTGCTTAGTAAGAAGTGTGCACACTCAGCGGGTTGTAAATATTCAATGAAGTGTCTTTAATACCTGCTGTTTCGCCGCAAACAACTCAATTTTTATTAACGCCTTACCGCAGCCTAGGAAAATAGTAAAATTAAGTATTATGAGCAGAAAATATGTTGATTTTTATTTAACTAAATTCGCGTTTAATGCATAAATTACGCTATGCTGAGCTACGGATACCACAGATACCGCAATACATACTTTTGTACAAGTACTTAGAGTGAAAATCATTGGCTCAATAAATTGTTAATAATATTTTAAAGTTTCTTCGTGATTTGTGAAAAATAATTTTTTTTAATTTATATAATTTATTTTTATTCACGTAATTAACAAAGTTTATAAATTTAATTTTAGATCTTGCCAACGGCTAGCTTTTCGCTACAAAAAGGTTCATTAATTTGCTGCCGCACCCACAATTTCAGTTGCAATTGGCAATGTTTTTAATTTTAAATGCATTTAATACATAAATTGTAGCATTCAATTAATTTCATTTTATTTTGCAAATATCAAATTGAGTAATAGTAAATTCGATTTTAATTATAGTATTTTTGCTCATGACTCCGATAGGTAATTACTCTACTCGAAGTCAAATTGATTCGGGGCGTACATATTACCGCTTACTTGTAAATAATTAACTTTACACGGTAATAAATTACTTGATTTATGTACTTTTAAACAAGTTTCATTAGATTTGTTATTGATAAAAATTATAATTTGTAAAATATTAATAATATTTGTAAAAATTTGTAAAGAAAAGGTTTATTTCTTCCGGGCTATGTCATAATATAGAATTTAGTTTTGTATATATCAAGAGGCACTGACTCGTCTAAATATTCACATATATTATAAATTCTCAATCAAATGTCTTAATGTGTGTGTAAAAAGTGTTGTCGAATGGTTTGAGTTAAAAAAGGTTCTAATGATTCGAGGTTAGGTTAGGTTAAAATGGTGGCCTTGTACACCAAATACTATATGAGTTCAAACATTGAGCCATTGTGATATAGTTCTAAAGAAGCTAATCTAGTTGATTATATAGTTCTAAAGAATAGATATGGATATAATGGATATAGTTCTAAAAAAGCTAATCTAGTTTGATTATACATATATATAAAACTATGTTTTATAAATATTTTCGTTCATGGAGGTAGCGCTGTGGGTGGAAGTAAATTCGTCAATGTTTCGAATCTGTGCAGAGTAGTGTTTTATTTAAAAGAAATAATTAATGCAATACTCCTTGTCTCTTGTAAATGAGCTGCACGACTGCTGAAGGTACTACCGTGGGCACATTTTCCTATTGCTTTTGAAGTACAAGAACTTCTTTTCTTTTTTAAGTAAAATTAAACTCGTAAAAAATATTAGGATATCAAGCACAACTTTATTGATAGTTTTAATGTAATAACGATGATTTCTTCTTCGATCTTTTGTTTATATGATGCGAGGAAATAGTTTTTAACCATATTTCTCCCTTTCATTCAACTTGTATTTATATTAAAAATATGAAATTCAATTCCAACCTCTCTACGCACAGTCCGTAGTATTGATGCTACATTTACTCTATTTGTTATTAGTCGAATTATGTCAATGTTTGATGCGTTGTTCATCGTTTTTTTCTATATTTTATTTTTCCAATATTTTCCTTATTATTGCAGCTTTTCTATTATGATTTCTAATGAAACACTTGTTTTGCCAGCATTTTTAATTTTTTTATCAAAACAAAAGTCAATTACAAATATTTCTTTCTTTTATTTAAAAAAGTTTAAGATTAATAAAATAATTAAACATTTATACATTTACCTTCTAAATTATAAAAATTAAAATTAACAAAAATTTATTAATCGTGATTTTTATTAAAAATACATTTTTTGTTTTGCTACAACAACACTACCTATCGGATCGAAATATAATTTAAATATTGGTAATGTTGCTCCTGCGTTTAATAAGTATCCATAAAGGAAGATAGACTATTAATTGAATTATATACTCGCTTCAGTTTATGTCACTTAAAAGAAGGAAAGGCTAGTAAAATCTATATAAGACTAATTTAGGTGACCTAAAGCAGATGCATAGTCAAAAAGATTAGCAGAGAGCTCTTATCAATAGAAAATAATATATCAATATATCATTTTTAACGTTCGGATTTTGGAAATCGTTATGGTTCATCAAATATAAATTTATTTATATAGATACAATTAAAAAAATTTATAAAATTAAATAAAAAAAAATAATATGTATGATCAACAAAACTTCACTCACGTAATATTAAACAAATCTAAGAAATCCTGTTAAGAGACTAACCGACATCAGGACATTAGGAACAAGTGAAGCAGTTTTATGTTAAAATTTGTGCTCTGAAATCCATAGGAAAGAGTATAGGTTTTGAAGAATATCAACTCTAAATAACATTCAATATAGAAATATTCTTAAATTCATTGAAAATTACATTTATTTGATCAAGATAACATAAAAATTAATAAAAACCATAAAGTATTGTCATTGGGAACACCTTGCATCTCACCTATAAAGACATGTAGGCTTATATATATTTATGCAAATAGTATAATAAAGTAATGCTATAGACAAGTATAAATTACATAGTTTTTAATGCTGTTTTAATTGAATTAAATGGAAGGCATTCGTGTGAGCAAACGCCTTCACATGTGCTGCTAGCTGAGACTCAATTAAAAACTAATTGCAATTTAATTATACCCATTGCAGCGAGTTTTAAATAATCGCTTAAGGGGGTCGCATCAGCAACAAATCCACAACAGTAACAACAACAGCAACAACAACAACGACAACTATAACTATAACTATATGACAATAGAAAAAGCAACAGTAATTGAAGTTTTTTTTGTTCTTTTTGCAAAAAGTATAAATTAAAATTCCCAAATCGAAATGCACAGCGCCAACATTGCCGCCAACAAATGTCAGCCCCAGAATGTATAGTTATGGCGACTACTAATAGTGTTCCCAGCTGTCACTACAGCAATGCAGCTCTACAGTTCGTGTTGCACATTAATTGCAAATATTATTGCAATAAACATTTTTTATTAATAAACAAATTAAATTGATTGTCAATTAAATAAAAGCGTCAGTTAACGATTAATCATTGTGTGGTGGCTTATTGGTGGGCAGTACAACTGCGCTGCAGCGTATGATTGTTGGTATTGCTGTTTAATAGCACACGAGTGCTGCATTATGGAGCGCTCGGCTTGCAATAGAAAACAACACATTTCAAATGCTGAAGCCATAACTCATAGATCCGTAATTACGCGCCTGCAACTTGTCTTTGCAATTAGTAAATTACCTGTTCAAATGCTGCTATATATTTTCGCTAATAACATAAAATACTCCTTCAGAACTGGCACTCAGTTCTGTGACTGGCAGCAGTGCTGTTCGAGTGCTGTTGAAAGCACTACACTGGCTTTCTGTGCTTGAATTACAAATTCTGTTTAATGATTGATGCAGGCAAAAGGCGATCTTTTCTAAATATGACGCTTGTAGCACATTTTTACTAAATTAATTGCTAGCAATTTATTTACAGTTGTTGTTGCCGCTGCTGCTGCTGCTATTGCTGCTGGTGCTAGTGCTGTTGCTGTTGCTGGTGCTGGTGCTGCTATTGTTGACTCCTGTTGTTGCTGCTGACATTTTGATTGCTGAGCTGAATTAATTTCTATTTTACTGTTGAGCAATTTAAACAAAATTAACATTAATTTAAATGGATTTGAAATTTTAGCGTTCTACTTACTAGATGGACTCTACCATGAAATCGAATCGGTACACCAATCATCATGCAATGCCACGCCACACCAAACGAAATCACCACGCCAACCAAGTCTGAAGTCGATAAAGCAAACGAAATTTTTTATGTGTGATTTCATTAAAAAATACGCATATGCATTAATGTTGGCATATTTTTTTACGTTTTTATATTAAAAAATAATTTGAAAATTAATGAGCGCTCATTTGACTGGCAACCATTAACGCCCACTAAATTGGGCAAATGCTCGTATACGAGAGTGAGTCTAAGAACCAAAATAAAAGTTACGCCATAACGGAGCCAATACCATCAGCCAGCAGCACCGCACTTATAACAAAGGCGGCCACAATGGCGTGGATAAATGGGTTTTAATTAATTTAGTATTTAATTTGTTAGTTTTTAAGAATTTTCTAGTTAAAAGGAATCAAAACATTTAGATTCTTTTACAAATTGGACCACTTTAGTTGGGTATTAATTGAGAGTGGTCTTCTCTGTGTAGAATTGATGAGAAAAAAATTAAAAAGCAAAATCCAAACACTTTATTACAATATAGCAATATTATCAGTCAATAATAAATTTATCTAAGATTTTTATTCCAATTTAATATACTTCAAGGTCTGATC
>NC_051847.1:219278189-219299818 GCF_002237135.1 Teleopsis dalmanni
ACGCGCCTATTTAGTATAGATTTCACTTCATGCCTTGAAAATGTTTAAAAATATAAAACATATAGCTAAACTAGCTATTCAGTATCATGTGTTAATGAGTTGCTTTAAAACTGGGCTATAATTAAATTCATATTAGCACAACATTTATCTTGCGGTGCTGCAACAGGATCGCCTGCCAGTTTCACTCGTTTCTTCTTACTGAAGTTTTATTCATAATTTGTTTCCTTTAGTTCTGTAATATAATATCTTACACATGAATTTCCGTTGCACTTCAACACTCCAAGCACATCCACATTGAAATGGAAACTTGGCTACGCTGGTATCATTGGATAGCAAAACACAGAAGAGTTCGTCAGTATGTTAAAACTGCCGCAACCTGCTATTAGGGAGTTGCCACATATGAATTTGAAACTTAAAGGTAGTCTCAAGTTATTCCCTCGCTTCAGGCTGAAAGCAATAAAATTGAGAAATATAAGAAGTCTTAAACTAATATTTATTTGCACTTTTGTATCTTGTTAGAAGACAGCCATCCTTAAAACCGCTTACGAATGAGTTCGCTTACGTTTTATATTATCTTTGCTTGCTGCTGTTATTGATAATTTTATTTAATTGCCTGATTTTTAATTACTTGAGTTATAATGGTAAATTAATTTAAATTCCTTTTTCAGGATAAATTCCTATACTGTTGAATTATTATTACTTTTTTTAAGGGAAATGAATTCGTCTTTATGTATTAATTATGATCTAGCCTGCGGCATATATCTTGTTTTTACGGATCTGGTATTTTACGTACTTATCTATTTGATACATATAACAAAATGGTTTTCACAACTTTTTAATTCATTGAAGCTACGGAATATTTAATTTTATTTTAAGCACTTTAGAAAGTCTATGAATTTTCCGCTATATAAGTGAAACATCCTTATATTTTTTGGAATTGGTCGCATTGATATCCACTAAATACTGAAGATTAATCAAACAATAATCAATAATAATGTAATAATATTCAAACTGCAATCAAAGTACCACAAGTTCTAGAAGCCCAATTGAAAGAAACTGCAATCATTTTAGGATCTTGAATTAATTGGAATAAATTATATTCCTTCATACAATAAACTCTCAAAGACCACAAGTGAATCACGATAGTAATATTCACATATCTATACTATATTATATATCTATACTATATTATATATACATAGAGTAATCTAATCCGAGTAGAAAAAGAAAATTTTTTTCTCACTCCCGCAAATAATATGTGATTATCAATAAAGTTTTCGCTTATAATATTTTTTGGTTTAGTTAGGAATAACATGTACTGCAAGAGCATAACGCCTGAAGAAAAGGAAGAAAAGAAGGCATTCCATCCACAAGTATGCATACTACTCCATTCTATTTTGCTATTCACAATAACGAGTACAGTATTTTACATAATGATAATATATCATTGAAATCATCCAACATTCTAATTTAAGAGTTAAGCTTTTAAGCCAGTGTGATGATATATTTATTAGCTTTTAAAAATAAATTTATTAGACTTCAGTCCATAAATTTGTAATTATGTTCTACAGTCCTTTGTACTCACATGAAAGTATATTAAACTTTCGTAGAAATGAAGAAATAATGAGATTAGGAAAATACTGTTATCATCCACTTTGAAAAACTAAGATAGAAAACTAATATCTAATAACAAAAAAAAATATTATCTTTTTTCCGAGGCTTAGAGTTATCTTTATAACCATAGAAAAATATATTAGCTTGGGACGATCATATAGACGAAAATTAATTTATATTGTATTTATTTACAATAAAAAATGAATTTTAGTAAGCTCAAATGAATCTTTAATCAAAGCAAATCAAAAAAAATAAAATCAAAAAAAAGAATCTAAAACATTTGCATAAAAGAAACTGTACAAGTAAATATTAGTTAAGGGTTTACAGAATTGGCATAAAATCTATAAATGGGTGCCAAATCTGCGGAAGTTCCAACTATACATAAATTTTAGGATGATCCTCTTAAATTAATTAAAACATTTGCATACAATAAACTGTACAAGTAAATATTACTTACAAAGGATTGATTTTGATACAGAATTGGCGTAAAGTCTATAAATGGGTGCCAAATCTGCGGAAGCTCTAGCTATACAAAGACTTTAGGATGATCCATGATGTTTATTACGTGCTCTTAATTAAAAAGGGTTGGCAATAATATTGACGTATTAAAAGTAGAACAATACAACTGAAAAGGGTAGAAGAATTTATGTCTAGAACAGATAATACTCACCAGAGCAGCGATTAATGTAAATACACATTAAGGACGATGGTTCAACAAAACATTTTATTATAGTTTTTGCTCTTTGTTATATCTCTTTTAAAAACATGATGCCATATGTGAGTATGAATCGTTATTATTTATTCCTACTACATATATATTTTTTACTAATACAATAACAAATATATCGTAATTATACGATACGATATTATCGATTGTTGTATAGATATATTGTTGTATTGTAGCTTAAAGTTCTCATTGTTTAATCAGCTGAAGTAAAATTGTTAACCAAAAATTTAAGTTGATTCTAAATAGTCTTTAACCCGGTTTGATCCACAACGGCTTTTTAACTCAGAAACTTGACCCTCATATTATGCACTGATAATTAAATTGTGTTTACTTTTTAAGCTCAGCATTAATTCGATCCGAAATACGATATCAAAGCATGGTGTATCTCAGTTAAGACGCAAAAGTGTACACCAATGTAACGCATTATTTTCACACAGAGTTGGCAACGCAGCGAACTGCGTGCTTAGTAAGAAGTGTGCACACTCAGCGGGTTGTAAATATTCAATGAAGTGTCTTTAATACCTGCTGTTTCGCCGCAAACAACTCAATTTTTATTAACGCCTTACCGCAGCCTAGGAAAATAGTAAAATTAAGTATTATGAGCAGAAAATATGTTGATTTTTATTTAACTAAATTCGCGTTTAATGCATAAATTACGCTATGCTGAGCTACGGATACCGCAGATACCGCAGATACCGCAATACATACTTTTGTACAAGTACTTAGAGTGAAAATCATTGGCTCAATAAATTGTTAATAATATTTTAAAGTTTCTTCGTGATTTGTGAAAAATAATTTTTTTTAATTTATATAATTTATTTTTATTCACGTAATTAACAAAGTTTATAAATTTAATTTTAGATCTTGCCAACGGCTAGCTTTTCGCTACAAAAAGGTTCATTAATTTGCTGCCGCACCCACAATTTCAGTTGCAATTGGCAATGTTTTTAATTTTAAATGCATTTAATACATAAATTGTAGCATTCAATTAATTTCATTTTATTTTGCAAATATCAAATTGAGTAATAGTAAATTCGATTTTAATTATAGTATTTTTGCTCATGACTCCGATAGGTAATTACTCTACTCGAAGTCAAATTGATTCGGGGCGTACATATTACCGCTTACTTGTAAATAATTAACTTTACACGGTAATAAATTACTTGATTTATGTACTTTTAAACAAGTTTCATTAGATTTGTTATTGATAAAAATTATAATTTGTAAAATATTAATAATATTTGTAAAAATTTGTAAAGAAAAGGTTTATTTCTTCCGGGCTATGTCATAATATAGAATTTAGTTTTGTATATATCAAGAGGCACTGACTCGTCTAAATATTCACATATATTATAAATTCTCAATCAAATGTCTTAATGTGTGTGTAAAAAGTGTTGTCGAATGGTTTGAGTTAAAAAAGGTTCTAATGATTCGAGGTTAGGTTAGGTTAAAATGGTGGCCTTGTACACCAAATACTATATGAGTTCAAACATTGAGCCATTGTGATATAGTTCTAAAGAAGCTAATCTAGTTGATTATATAGTTCTAAAGAATAGATATGGATATAATGGATATAGTTCTAAAAAAGCTAATCTAGTTTGATTATACATATATATAAAACTATGTTTTATAAATATTTTCGTTCATGGAGGTAGCGCTGTGGGTGGAAGTAAATTCGTCAATGTTTCGAATCTGTGCAGAGTAGTGTTTTATTTAAAAGAAATAATTAATGCAATACTCCTTGTCTCTTGTAAATGAGCTGCACGACTGCTGAAGGTACTACCGTGGGCACATTTTCCTATTGCTTTTGAAGTACAAGAACTTCTTTTCTTTTTTAAGTAAAATTAAACTCGTAAAAAATATTAGGATATCAAGCACAACTTTATTGATAGTTTTAATGTAATAACGATGATTTCTTCTTCGATCTTTTGTTTATATGATGCGAGGAAATAGTTTTTAACCATATTTCTCCCTTTCATTCAACTTGTATTTATATTAAAAATATGAAATTCAATTCCAACCTCTCTACGCACAGTCCGTAGTATTGATGCTACATTTACTCTATTTGTTATTAGTCGAATTATGTCAATGTTTGATGCGTTGTTCATCGTTTTTTTCTATATTTTATTTTTCCAATATTTTCCTTATTATTGCAGCTTTTCTATTATGATTTCTAATGAAACACTTGTTTTGCCAGCATTTTTAATTTTTTTATCAAAACAAAAGTCAATTACAAATATTTCTTTCTTTTATTTAAAAAAGTTTAAGATTAATAAAATAATTAAACATTTATACATTTACCTTCTAAATTATAAAAATTAAAATTAACAAAAATTTATTAATCGTGATTTTTATTAAAAATACATTTTTTGTTTTGCTACAACAACACTACCTATCGGATCGAAATATAATTTAAATATTGGTAATGTTGCTCCTGCGTTTAATAAGTATCCATAAAGGAAGATAGACTATTAATTGAATTATATACTCGCTTCAGTTTATGTCACTTAAAAGAAGGAAAGGCTAGTAAAATCTATATAAGACTAATTTAGGTGACCTAAAGCAGATGCATAGTCAAAAAGATTAGCAGAGAGCTCTTATCAATAGAAAATAATATATCAATATATCATTTTTAACGTTCGGATTTTGGAAATCGTTATGGTTCATCAAATATAAATTTATTTATATAGATACAATTAAAAAAATTTATAAAATTAAATAAAAAAAAATAATATGTATGATCAACAAAACTTCACTCACGTAATATTAAACAAATCTAAGAAATCCTGTTAAGAGACTAACCGACATCAGGACATTAGGAACAAGTGAAGCAGTTTTATGTTAAAATTTGTGCTCTGAAATCCATAGGAAAGAGTATAGGTTTTGAAGAATATCAACTCTAAATAACATTCAATATAGAAATATTCTTAAATTCATTGAAAATTACATTTATTTGATCAAGATAACATAAAAATTAATAAAAACCATAAAGTATTGTCATTGGGAACACCTTGCATCTCACCTATAAAGACATGTAGGCTTATATATATTTATGCAAATAGTATAATAAAGTAATGCTATAGACAAGTATAAATTACATAGTTTTTAATGCTGTTTTAATTGAATTAAATGGAAGGCATTCGTGTGAGCAAACGCCTTCACATGTGCTGCTAGCTGAGACTCAATTAAAAACTAATTGCAATTTAATTATACCCATTGCAGCGAGTTTTAAATAATCGCTTAAGGGGGTCGCATCAGCAACAAATCCACAACAGTAACAACAACAGCAACAACAACAACGACAACTATAACTATAACTATATGACAATAGAAAAAGCAACAGTAATTGAAGTTTTTTTTGTTCTTTTTGCAAAAAGTATAAATTAAAATTCCCAAATCGAAATGCACAGCGCCAACATTGCCGCCAACAAATGTCAGCCCCAGAATGTATAGTTATGGCGACTACTAATAGTGTTCCCAGCTGTCACTACAGCAATGCAGCTCTACAGTTCGTGTTGCACATTAATTGCAAATATTATTGCAATAAACATTTTTTATTAATAAACAAATTAAATTGATTGTCAATTAAATAAAAGCGTCAGTTAACGATTAATCATTGTGTGGTGGCTTATTGGTGGGCAGTACAACTGCGCTGCAGCGTATGATTGTTGGTATTGCTGTTTAATAGCACACGAGTGCTGCATTATGGAGCGCTCGGCTTGCAATAGAAAACAACACATTTCAAATGCTGAAGCCATAACTCATAGATCCGTAATTACGCGCCTGCAACTTGTCTTTGCAATTAGTAAATTACCTGTTCAAATGCTGCTATATATTTTCGCTAATAACATAAAATACTCCTTCAGAACTGGCACTCAGTTCTGTGACTGGCAGCAGTGCTGTTCGAGTGCTGTTGAAAGCACTACACTGGCTTTCTGTGCTTGAATTACAAATTCTGTTTAATGATTGATGCAGGCAAAAGGCGATCTTTTCTAAATATGACGCTTGTAGCACATTTTTACTAAATTAATTGCTAGCAATTTATTTACAGTTGTTGTTGCCGCTGCTGCTGCTGCTATTGCTGCTGGTGCTAGTGCTGTTGCTGTTGCTGGTGCTGGTGCTGCTATTGTTGACTCCTGTTGTTGCTGCTGACATTTTGATTGCTGAGCTGAATTAATTTCTATTTTACTGTTGAGCAATTTAAACAAAATTAACATTAATTTAAATGGATTTGAAATTTTAGCGTTCTACTTACTAGATGGACTCTACCATGAAATCGAATCGGTACACCAATCATCATGCAATGCCACGCCACACCAAACGAAATCACCACGCCAACCAAGTCTGAAGTCGATAAAGCAAACGAAATTTTTTATGTGTGATTTCATTAAAAAATACGCATATGCATTAATGTTGGCATATTTTTTTACGTTTTTATATTAAAAAATAATTTGAAAATTAATGAGCGCTCATTTGACTGGCAACCATTAACGCCCACTAAATTGGGCAAATGCTCGTATACGAGAGTGAGTCTAAGAACCAAAATAAAAGTTACGCCATAACGGAGCCAATACCATCAGCCAGCAGCACCGCACTTATAACAAAGGCGGCCACAATGGCGTGGATAAATGGGTTTTAATTAATTTAGTATTTAATTTGTTAGTTTTTAAGAATTTTCTAGTTAAAAGGAATCAAAACATTTAGATTCTTTTACAAATTGGACCACTTTAGTTGGGTATTAATTGAGAGTGGTCTTCTCTGTGTAGAATTGATGAGAAAAAAATTAAAAAGCAAAATCCAAACACTTTATTACAATATAGCAATATTATCAGTCAATAATAAATTTATCTAAGATTTTTATTCCAATTTAATATACTTCAAGGTCTGATCCAACATTTTCGCCTTGATATCGCCTGCAAATATTTGAAAATAAAATTGTTGCAATTATTGTAGGCAATTCTCTGCCCCCCAATTAAGAATTCAACAAATTTACAATAAAATTTGTAAAATTATAATGCATTGCATTTATTTTTATGGAACTTAATTTGCTGGGAGCTCAGTTAATTTATTTAATATTCTTGCTGACACTTCAGCTTGTCATTTAACCCCTTTTGGCCCTAGGTCTCCGCAGTAAATCTTAGTCTTTATTGTTCTTAGCTAGAATTTTAAACTATTGAGTAGCTACGGGTTACTTTATTTCAAAAGTGCCAATTTGAGCCAGCTCGTTTGAATTAAATTTATGGGCTCGAGGACATGTTAAATAAAAAACTATGGAAAATAAATAAAAAGAATTAAAACAGGCGCCACAACTCCCTCCACATTCGTTATGAGCATCTTACGGAATAACGCCAGAAAAACCAAACTTAAATGAAGAGTCATAAACTACTTGGAAGCAGGCGCGTTAAGTACCTTCAACAATGATTTATACCTGGTCCAAGTCATGTTGTGTTATGGGAGTAAATTACATTTCGTTAAAAAATAATTTCTTATAAGTTAATATTTTATGTAAGCAGCGCACATCCCATGTACCAGAACGTAAGCACTTGTCTAAAATTACTCGTACAACTGCAAGCCAAAAAAAATTAAAAACTCCTAAAAACGGAGCGTACTGCACTCCACAATAACATACAATACCATTGTTAATAATTTGTTTTTTTTTTTTTAATTTTGTTTGTTTTTCGATTGTAAATTTTTCTTTAGAAAACAATGTTTTATTACAATTATTAATTAATATTGCAAATAGGCAACGCGTGCTTAATTTGTACTACAATTAAAAGTGCGCTAACGGACGATAGTCGATGGATAGTCGATGGTCGATGGACCCCCAACAAAGCGGCAGTTAAACTGGCCACATTTGGGCAACGTATCAACCCATTAATTACTTTTGGTCAATGCATTTTAAATATAAATTGACTGTGAGTAGTAGGTTAAATGTGTTTATACTTAGTAATGCATGGTAATTAAAACTAACTTTGGAGGTGTCACATACCAACGTTTTGTCAACAATAAAATGTTTGTACATGACAGACCAATTAACCTCACCGGCTTAGTACAAATAAAATATATCTAACATATTATCACAATGACAATCTCGCGGCGATGGTGAAAGTATGCAACTTTAGGAAGTTCATATTAATAAAAATATTAATCATCGGAAACAATTTCCTTTTAAAATTAGAAATGTAGTTAGCTGTTTTAAAATAATGTTAGTTAGTAATACTCTTAAGATTGAATATATTTATAGATGATTTTTTTATAGTAGCTCAAAAGCATTGATAGGCACAAAGTAAGCTGTCAATTTTAATTCACTGAAACCACCTCTAATGAAAAGCAGTTTGTGATACTTCATTCCTGAAATTATGGGAGAAATTGTAATAAAAAGAGTTAGTAGTTAGAAGTCCAAGTCTAATTTCTAAGGAAGTTAGGTGAAATGAGTGAGATTTTTTGTAAACGCGGAGTGTATATTAATTCTACACTCTTATCGTTTTTGATTGCTAAATCTTGGGTAACTTTTTTAACCGAGATTCATTTTTAGTAGAATTTGCATTTTTGATAGGTAAATCTCGAGTAAAACACTTTATATATTTTTCCAGAGTAGTAAGATTACCCTCAAATTAACACCTGTTTTAAATGACTTGAGAAATAAAGCATGATTTTATTCGATATATGATTGATATATAAATTTATAAATATCTACCAACACAACTACATTAATGTTAGATTCGATTGGGCAACGAAATTTGTCAGATCGAGAGTAAATCTAGATTGAATCCAGATTTCTCAGTCGAAAACGCCATTTGCAACTAAGGAGTTGATTGAAGCACTTTAATGCCTTTATAGACGTTGCTATAGAACTTTCTCTTCATATATATTGTCTTATTTTAGCGCTGTAAAGTAGCACTTACTTCAATGTTTCAAAAAATTAACACAGACGAGTTTTCTAAATAGAACGAAAAGTACGTTCTATTTCCTTAGTGCATAACAACAGTATATTATGACCAATATATTACTCAAATCCACCCAAATTTATGGTTTCATAATGAACACAAATATTAAACAATAACGATTGAGGAACAAAGCAACTACAAAACTGTAACAAAATAGAGAAATTGCACCATAATTTGTCAGTAATAAAATTTGCACAAAATAAACTGGCATTGAGCATGAGACTCACTTCATATAAAATACATATATTATCAGCTAATAATAGCCGCGATATGCACATGCAATGCCAACTAATAAAGAATAACGAGTAACGTGTAACGAGTAACGAATATCTGACATATCATTTTGAGTATAATATGCCTTAAATATGTTAGAATTCGAACGGTGGGTGCAGCAACTCAAGCATTTAAATAAACTGGCATTGAGCATGAGACTCACTTCATATAAAATACATATATTATCAGCTAATAATAGCCGCGATATGCACATGCAATGCCAACTAATAAAGAATAACGAGTAACGAGTAACGAATATCTGACATATCATTTTGAGTATAATATGCCTTAAATATGTTAGAAATTTAGTGCCAGAAGTGACTGCTGGACTGCTGGCATGTCAAAGCCGAGCAGTCACGGGCCTCCATGCACTAGGAAAGCCATTTCGAACATGTCAGCCGTTGAGTGCATCGAAATTAAGTTCAAGGTACTCAAGGTAATGCAACTTCGAAAAGTGGGCGTGTGTGAATTGCTTAAATTTATTGCATTTGGATTTGAAAGGGTGTTGAAATTGCACGCAAAGCTCATTGAAGTACAATAATTTAGCAAAAATTTTGCATAAATTGTGTGTGTGAATTAGTTAATTGTAGGTTACTTAGGGTAATTTATGGGCATTTTATTGTTATTAGGCAGGTGCAAGTGGTAGGGGAGGTTGAGATGACTTGATTTAGCTTAAATTTAACATGCACGCCTTTAAAGCCAAATTTATGCTTAAAATAGCTCCAAGCTACTTTGCGTGTTGAGTTCAGTAAAGCTATATGCAGGTGAACTCAGTGAAAACTCTGAATGAAGCAAAATTTCTTCAATATATTTAAAGCTTCAATCTATTTAAAGCTTACACGTGAATATATGCGCTTCAGGTGTTTTAAAAACAATTTTTATAGAGTTCGATGAAAAAGAAATTTTCAGTTTGAAGTTATATATTTCTTTTGTACACTTCGATGAACTTGACAATATAGCTTATAGCAAGCTAGAATCGCAAACTAGAAGCGTCGCTTGAGCCTTCTTAAATCTCATCGAGCCTATAAGGTACAATTACTCGTCAATTTTTTTCCCAATAATCACGGAATTCTAAAGTTTTTCATACTTGCATACTTTTTTATCATTGCATATTTCCTGAATATATGACATCTAGTTGTTTTTATATCCACAGTGATATATTTATGGTAAATGCTATGATGTGTATACATAATATAGTTCACAAATATTATAAATTTTTTTTTAAATAATTCGAAAAATGTGTTGTAAAAAATATAAAAACTGCTTATAATAATGTTGAAGACATATATACATAGACTTAAATATATATAATAATTTCTTTTGTCTATGATACCGACTGTTTATCAAAAGTAACCTTCGTGCATATACTTCTAAAACTCCCAAGTGTTGTGATGTCTTCTATATAGGTGCAGCTATCTCGACAAACGCTGCAGATACAAATCTATACTTTAAAACCAGTTACATCCTGCGAATGTGCCGTAATCGTTATTGGCCGCTTGGTACTATGTGTGCCGATCACAGATATTTACAGTTCTTTTGCTGTATCCTTTAAGAACTTTACCCGTTGTTTCTCTATTCTGAACTGCTATTTAGAAAATCGTTTGTCTCTTTGAAAGAGGACTAGTATGTCATTTCATCTTTAACATCTTTTATAACTATTACTTTCATTTCGACTTTTTTTATGATAGAAGTTTTTAAGTGCTTTGAGGAATTCAAAAATTTAATAAGCAATTTTAATACATTTTTACAATGTATTCTTATTAAATTATATAACGTAGAACTGTTAATTCTGAGTTTTGAGAATTTAAGAGTTTTTGAATTCGGAGAACTGTGGAATACCAACCGCCGGAGGATGATCAATCTCCACCACAACACCACACATCATCTCAAACTAAAGAGTTTCTAAGCACTAAGAATTAATGGTAAGTAAGTGTTTTAAGTGTTTTTCTACGCCCGGCCTTTTCGGAACATTCCTGTTGAGACATTTAAAATGCTAGTTTTGGAGATACCAAACCCATTTTCACTGATTAACCAGTGTGTTTTTATTTTTAACAAACACTTAATATATAATTATATTATGATTTTAATCTAACTCTGAAATCGCAGGCATTTTTTTAGTCCGCACTAATTTAGTTAAATCTCATGTCTTCAGATTTTGACTCCCTTTATTGTGGTAAGGATATTTTATGTTAAAGCTTTAAATATATTTACCTTTTAATCCAAGCAAGTTAGAAAGTTAAAAGCTTTTGATAAATGTAACTAACCTCCTCAACCATCTCTTTTTACTTTTATATAAACTTTTAAAATATTACTTTTTCGACTAGCGTAACTCTGCTTAGTGCACCAACTAAAAATCCGCCAAGGAGAATCACACAAAGTCATATTAAATGATCTGATGTCTGCTAAGATCTTATCTTTACCCATATTCTTCTAGAGAATATATTTATTTGCGAAGAAGTGTTCAACATTTTAATTTATTTTCCATTTAATTTAAATTTTATTATTTTATTAACTTTACTTAATTATTAGTCAATTACATAAATTTCTATCTTAAGCAATTAAATTAATTAAATAAATTACTCATATAATTTACAAATAATTAAAGGAACACAGAATGCAAACGCCAATGTATAAAGCCCACCTGGGGCATAACTTTCATATCAGATACGTTATAAACTAATTTCATGGATGTTGCTGTTGTTTTTGTTGTTGTTGTTGCTGCTGTTGTTGATGATGTAAATACAATTGATGTTGTATAAATTGCTGTTGCTGTTGTTGTTGTTGTTGCTGCTGCTGTTGTAATAATTGGTGTTCTTGCTGTTGGCTCTGCTGATCTCTACCATGTAACTGCTGTTGCTGCTGCTGTTGTTGTTGTTGCATATGTTGCTGCATTTGTTGTTGCATTTGTTGCTGATGATGCTGTAATTGCTGTTGAAATTGTTCACGTAAACGTTGTTGTTCTTCCGCATCTATTTCACTACCATAATCATCCATATCAATAACTTCATCTTCGTCTTCAATTTCTTCATCATATTCATCCTCCTGATCTTCGAAACTATTTTGTGAGCTCTCATTTTTGCCATCGTTATCACCAGCGTTGCTGCCCTTATTGCTCTTCGAATCGCTGTCACCTTCTTGCTGCATGCGTTTATGTTTGGTGCGACGATTTTGGAACCATACTTTAACCTAAAAGCGCGATAAAAAGAATATTTGATATAAAAGATAATGTAATGATTTATTCAAAAAAGATTCATTATATGCAAAAATAAATAATAAAATTTTATTTCCATATATTTATAAAAAATTTTATTGTAATTGCAATATTTCGAATGACTTCGTTGATCAATAATCATCCATTTTCATAATGGATCCTTTTACATTAAATATTATTATGTATAGGGTATGGACATAGCAACCGTTACAGTGTATAAGGGATGGACTAATAACTGACCAGCTCATAAAAACGTTTTGTCTGTCTATTTTAAACTTACTTTACTACATCCGTATTTTGATTTTCTTTGTTGTTGTTTTAAATATCCTTTTTTCCTATATTTCAGGAAAACCCTTTAACACCTTTCCTTTTTCATAAATAAATAAGCAGCAAATTAAAATTGTTTGATTGTAATTTAATCGAAATTTCAATTACTTTGCACCAACTTGAAAATTTCGTATATCTTCCACATGCTCGCTGGAACCCTTTTCACCAAAAAATGCACAATAGCTGCCCATAAAATTTAACGAGCAGTTTATTTTCATTTACTTCCATTGTCTTTTTATATACATTATTTAAACAATTTCCCATTTCTATGATCCTATTAAACACTTACGGTTTGTAGAATATACGAACTGAACTTATGCTCACTCTAGAGGGTGTCAAAAAGTCACATGGGCTGTTAGTTTCCAACCTTTTTTCTGTTCGTTGGATGAGGTTGGTTTCGACTTATAGAAGTATTTAATAATGAAAAAAGGGGTTGAGTTGAGTTAATAACTCAAGTTGTTGTACGTTAACTACCGGTTGACATGCAATCACTTAACGGTTAGCAAATTTAAGTGGCAGCATTTTGAGTTTTCCACAAGGCAAAGAGAGGAAGGGGGTTGTTTGATTTTAATGGTTTTAGGTAAGGAATGAAGTCATTTATTGAATTTGATGCCCATTATACAAGCCAATAAACATCGTTGATTATCTACATTGGGGGGCAAACACTTAAGAAGTCTAAGGGAAGATGTGTTTTATTGGTGTTTTCATAGCGAATTCGAATCGCAGCAATAAAATAAGAGATAACTGAAAAATGTACTAGAATATTCAATTCCATTTAAAATAATATTTATTGAAATTAATATTTACAAAAAATTATTGTAATACAAAAGTGCTTTTATAGTATTATATTCTTTTTAAATAATATCATTTTTGGTTCTTAATAAGTTTTGGAGCAAAAACTACTCGTATCTTATAAGTAAAACCCGAATAAGTAGTTATTTTTAAATATTGCTTTTGTTTTCTATTGTAAGCTATACTTATCTGTAATTGCCTTGATGGCGTGATAATACAACTATGATGTACAGTCTTTGGTTTCATTCCCATTAAAGTCGTGTCAAAAAATAATTGTTTTAAAAAATATTTAAAAAATGTATAGTTGCTCTGTCTCAAGAATAGAGACACAGCACTTCATAAATTTCTAAAAATGTCTACTACAAAATCTTAACTCCATTTGGTATTGCTAAGGATCAGAAGATCTATGCGTGGCTTACGGCCAGCCAGAATAACCTAACCTAATCTATTTTTATAAGACCATATTTTATATAGTTTTGAAAACTGCTTTTAGGATAATTTTCTATTCCTAAAAATATTTTTCACTACATCTTCTGCAACAATTACAGTGAAGGAAAGTGAAGGTGGAAAGTTAATTTTTGGGAACGGAAAATATTATTCATACGAGTAGACGAAATTTATACTTCAAGTATGAATGCATATTCATATGTTAAGTTTCCGCATGTATAGTACGGCTTATAGTTATGTATAAACAATAATGTAGTTTTACGAACTATTACATTTTATCTCAAGAATTTGCAGTACTAGTCCATTATCATAGTTCTATCGAAATATGTTGCAACCATCAATGGGTCAAAGCAACATATAAACGCACCAAAAAAATAAACTACTAATGATGGAAGATAATTTAGAACTACTTTAAGTAACAAATATAGCACACTATTGTGGTAACTAAATAGGGTTGAGGTTTAATAAATTCTCTTATTTTTCTTAATAATAAAGCGAATAAAGTTTCCAGACTATTAATTATTCAAAGAGTACTTAAAATAATAATTGAAATCAAATGCACACAATTACTACATTTCACCAATCTTTTCAAGTATTTATCTTTAAGCAAGTATTTATCGTAAATATTTACCTGTGTTTCGGTCAGGCTAAGCCCCTGAGCCAATTGCTTGCGTTCCGCACCCACAACATAATGATTACCCTCGAAAGCGTGTTCCAATTTAAGCAATTGTGTGGGTGAAAAAGCAGTGCGCACACGTTTTGGCTTGCGGAAAGGTTGCAGTAGAAAATCTAAAATGGAAAAGATACATTTTATCACATTAATATAATTGACATAAGCAAAGTCCATTTTATCTGCAGCTGTCAGCTATCAATTTAAAAGAAACTTATGCTGCTCGTACATGAGACTACGTACACAAAGTGGCCTTTCATAAGAGAAATTAACTTTAAATGATCTCAAATTAAATATTCAAAAGCGATGCCTTGTGACGGAAAGTAAATATTTTTGCCGAAATCCGCGAAGTACAGAAATGCAGCTTTGATGTTGGGAGCACTTTGAGCTACTGCATTTCAGTAACCATTAAACTATGTGTAAATAATGCCATCATTTCGTTTCATGCATTTCATCACATTTTGACCATTTTCAAATGGAACCTTAATCAAGTGGTTTCCCATGCATAACGTAATAAATTCGAACGGTGGGTGCAGCAACTCAAGCATTTGATGAGCGTACTAATGCACAATCGCTTCCTTATGCATAGTTTGCTAGTTTGCTAGTTTGCATTATGAAAAAATTATATTTAACTAATATATATCTATATAGAAAAAAGATAGTCGCAGTCAATTGAATATGTAAGCCATACATTCTCGTACATTCATGTCTCATTAAAATATTTTTAATCAAAAATGGCGATAGAAGTGGAAAATTTCAATTACCTGACATTTGAGTTTTGTTTATGATTGATTCTATTGAAGAACGTCAAATTGATAGATTCTTTTAAAATAATAAGTAAGTATATGTAATTTGCAATAAAAGTTATTTTACTGATCATTGAAATATGTGAAATTAATTGCGTGATATGTGATTTCATTATAATGAAATATCACACGTATGTATTGACTTTAAATCAATTTATTAAAAATATACTAATTTATTATTGAGACCCCAAATAGAGATATCAGTCTTATAGTGAGTATTTAACCAATTACTTACGGATAGGAAACACTGCTATGATATTTAATATTTCCTAAAATATCTCTTGTGGCAAGAGGAAAATGAAGATCAGCAAATGAGCAGCGTGGAATACAGAACAAAGAATATGTAGACGATCTTAGTCAGTTCTGAGCCCTCCCAATTCTTTTTTTTGGTTTTTTTTCTTTTAATTTTAACATACCTAATTCATCGTCACTATGTCGTTACAATAGTGATATGCCCGGTTTGCACGAACTAAAACAATCTCCCTCATGTGCCAGACCAGACCATTGGGAACTTTTAAAGAGTTATTCAGCAGTAAATCATACAAACAGAGCTAAATGAATCTCTAAAATCAGTTAAGCTTACCTTACTTAAAGTATATTGGTTGAAAATCATTTATTATAGTTAAAATAAAAATGTCATCATCTACTATGAGTTCTTGACCACAATGACATTTGATATAACTTCAAATGTATAATTTGTTAAGTCAGATTTTATAAGGTAACGACGTTTGGAAAATTAATCTTGAACTTTATTATGCTGTTAAGTAAGTAATATATGGTGTAAATCTAACCATTTAATAAAAAACTAATGTATCTGGTAACAAAATAATTATAAAATAAAAATAATTAGATACAATCTTAATCTAATTTTTAATATTTTAAAACAATTTAAAACAATTTATGTATCAGATGTAATAAAGCATGTATCAGTTGTCACATTATCATATCTTATAAAACATATATAGGAATAAGAAGTAAACCTGCTTATCTCTCTAGCTTACTCATCAACCATAAACTCGAGGTTAGTACTGAATTGTCTTACATCACACACGGTGATGGCTAAATATTTTCGGACACGGATTATTTGGATCCCTAGATACAGTGACATCCAAGGCAACTGTAAGGCAGATGGACTAGCAAGGAAAAGAAATTGTGGGTATACCAAAATTATGGGTTCACTGGATGTTTAGGAGAAGATGGTCAACAGTGACCAACTGCATGAAAACTAAGAAATTTTGGCCAGAAATTAGTAAGAAAAGATCAAGAGAACTTTCAACCTATCCCGAACAAATTTATCTAAGATAGTGGGAATTATTACGGAACACTATCCGTTGGGTGGACATACTGTGGGGCTTAATATCAGGATCTCCGTGCACTGTAGACATTGCATGAAGGATGACGAAGAGCAATCACCAATACACCTTCTGTTATAGTGTTCTGCTTTCAATTCAGTAAGAGAGCTAAATTCTATTTTCCTAGCTTGTATCAATGGCTTTGTGACCAGTACTGAATGGTTATAGTGACAGGTGGCAAATTCTTAAGTGTATCACAATGGACTTCATGGTCTAAGTGCGTCTTTGGACGGCCCCAGTTACATAACCTCACTTACCTCTCTAACGGTAATTTAGCGAGAAGAGTACGACTTTTGAGAAAGCACTTTAAGCTGTAATTCTTATAAACTGGCCGAGGATTTGTGTGGATTTACTTACATGTATTTTAATTTGGTCCTTAAGGGTGCAAATTTTAGCACTTATTAGTAAACAACATTGTTTTCATTGACGTGTAGAAAGTGTAGAAAGTATAGAAAGCCTCATAACCTAACCAAATCTCAATCGAATTTTATTTTCTGCTTACAGCACTTGAATATTGGACGTGACCGTGATTTGATTATGATCTTATGGTAAAACCGTTCTTAACTTAAAAGTGTTCAGCATTATTGTATTAATCGCTGAAATTTTTATGGATACTCAAATATTTATACTTAAGGCACTAAATATAAATGTAAATAATTAAACAGAAGAACATAAATAAGTTAATTAGTATATTTTATATACTCAGTAAAGATGTTGTGTGTGCATTTCATTGAAATAAAATTTTTATTTATTTACTACTTTTACACTGACAGTCTATATATGTATGTAAATATGAACATTCTTCTTTAGTAAACTAAAGAATTCCTGGAATTCTTCAATCAATTATTGCCGCATGCAGTGTGCATAAAGAAGCTAGCCACATCGCAGGATCAACGCGGCGCGGTTCTCTAGCCATCAAAACAGTAGCAATTTTGCTGCACTTTAGATTTCTCTTATCAATATTCAAATTGTTTGCAGAGCTGTTCGGGTGAAATTTGTTAACCACACGGTGCCTGACTATGGCAAACCTAAGAAGACAATGTAGACGCGTTGAAATTTGTAGTAAAATCAATGCAAAAATCGTGATTAACGTCAAAATGTGCATTTATGCCTCGGAAATGTTGCCAACAGAGAAAGAACCAGGAGCCTGCAATATTGAAGAATATTGCAAGGCAAAAAAAGAAAGGCAAGGCGGATTGCATATGCCGCGGTACGTCCGTACATCGGCTTATGCGCGCTGGGCATATTAGCTAAAGTGTCTTGGATCAGGCTCAATTGTTTCGAACAATAATCGGCTGCCGTGTTCATACTTTGCGGCTTATCGATGATTTGACATGAAAGCGGCACCACCAGTGGTGGCGGTCCGATCACCATTTACTGGTAAATTTGTTTATGAAACACAATTGAACAAGCGCAAGCTCCCAAGACGGCAGTACTTTATTGTTCTTTATGGATTTCGGGATGAATGTACATACATATTCTATATATAAATATGTTCATAAAAAAACGAAGTATTTAAAAATTTGTTGATTGTTTTGTAATGAGTTTGTTTTGTCGCTTTTGAGCTTGGTTGTTTCCGCGAAATTTATTATGTTTTCTGGCTCATAATTTTGTTTCATTTATTAATGTTTATTTTATGCTAATTTGTATATTGTGTTTATGTATGTACGAATGTAAGTTGTAATGAAAGAAGAGAGATATTTTAATGTGTCATAATTAAATAATAAATTCACAAAATGATTTAGTTGTTTTCTACAGCATTTCCAGTGGTGCTTCTTTGATGAATTGCCATTAAAAATTAACTTAAATGCATTCTCGGACAATAAGAGTAGAAGAATTTCAGTAAAAAATATTTATGAAGCATAAAAACAACAAAGAAATACCTCTGCACATGCGCCGAACTCCTGTGGAGTTTGAGTGTTAATAAAAAAGTAACCAGCCAATATAAAAGGCAAGAGTAAAGGCGTTACAATGCCAACAGCTCCTCTAAAGAGGGCATTAGAAGGTCTAATTTCAGACTCAATAAAAATAAAGTTGCATGTATGCCAGCTTGGGAAACAAGGGTTCTCCGCTTTTATTGTTAATATTATTATTTTCATTTCTCTATACAATTTCAATCAAAAGCGGCAACACCTCAGGGATTTCGTTTTAATTAGAATTTTATATGTTATTATAAACTGATATATATGTTTTTAATAAGTTCTCGTTTTCCTGGAATTGTACACATACGGCATGTTTATAAAATGTGGTCACCACCTTAATGGGATTATCGTCAAGATGAAGCGCCCTTGCGTTATGCATGCGTTTCCATCCTCTTCAGTCTCCGACGGGCGCTCTTCGAAAAATACAAACTCGTATATATTTTCCAAATGTAAATATTACATTTTAATTAACTTTTACATTTCATATTTGGCATGTAAGTAAATTTTATTTATAGTTGTGCATTCGAGTATTTGGAATAGAAATGACCATGCAACTTTAACACGCACATAGGAGCCAGAGTAGCTGAAAGTATGCTGAAAATAGCTGCTTTTCCTTTGACATTCCAATGGTAATCATCATTAAAATTAGCTCTTGGCACTTTAGGCAATGCAACTGCCACTGTACATCACTCGGAACTGTTCCGAACAGGTTCCAATTTCTCTAAGCTTGCGTGCAACGGAAAGGTAGCTCCGTGGCTTGTAAATATGCCATTTATGCCCAGTTTTGCGGGATATTAAATGTTATTAAAAATAAATTAAAAATTCTTATTTTTCAAAATATTCGCAAGTGCGTATTTATTAATGTCATATTTTTATAATTTATGACATTTTAATGAGACTGCAGTTTTCGCCATTGTAGAAGGAACACATAGTGTATGTTTCTTATATTTGAATTCATTAATGCATTAATAAATAGTTAAGAATGCTCTGTGTCACACCACAAGCCTGAGGTTGATAAGGAATAATGCTAAGCACATCCGTTTCAAAGTCCGGTAAAAACATTTTCTCTGGATTTAATCGTTTGAGGCTTAATAACATGTGTTGCGATTTTTACAGAGTCAGATTTTCAAAGATCATTATAAATGTAATTAGAGATTAATGATTTTCTAATTACTAACTGGTTGGAAGAATTTCTTCTCCAAACATGATAATGCATTAAGTTCGGTTTTCAAATATAAATCTGGCTTTATAATAAATCTAGTAACACAAATCTAGTTATTCTCTTCATAATCAATTCGAATAAATTTGTTCATAAGTAATACATATGGTAATGCATATCTATTAAGATTAAATAATGAGCTATGGAGTAACATACACGAGCTTCGCTTGCTTGTTAATGTCGTGAGAATGGATAAAGATGCTCCACCGAAAAAAGTTTTTGAAGCGGTATTTGGAGAAAGAAGGCTTAGAAATAAACCGTGTCTCAGGTGGACTAATCAAATCGACAGAGCATAACCGCACCTGTTGCTCGAGACTGTAGAAGGCATGCACGCATAACAGATGCTAATGGCCATTTAAGATAGTAAGTATGTATAGAGAAAGAGAACAAATTTCTTATTTAAGAAATATATACGGCGTATCTTAACATCGAACACACTTCTTTTATTAAATCTATAAACAATGGAGATTTCTACATCTTACGTAGATTAAATTTTCCTAAGCGTCATGTTATGTACACAGTCATGTTCACGTCAAATGTGAAATTGTTGCTGTATTTAATATAAATTAAAAAATTTCAAATGATAGAAAGAGAGAAATTTTCGTGAAATTCAGTCAAGGTGACGAGTCCGTGCAAACCGGGCATATCACTATTGTGACGACATAGTGACGATGCGTTAGGCATTTTTAAACCTCCTTTTCGCAAAAACCAAAAAAAAACATATAACTATCTATATGAGACACACATTTATAGCTTTTTCGAGCAATAAAAGATATAGATATAGATATAGATATAGATATAGATATAGATATAGATATAGATATAGATATAGATATAGATATAGATATAAATATAGACATATAGATATAATAGAGAATATTCTATATTGCAATGACAATGTATGTGTCGTATTTCATCTAACCTTTTAACATTTAATTATTTTACTTACTTACTAAACTAAATACTAAAGAAATGCAAACAAGGAATGGAATAAAAGGAATGAGTTAGGCGGTTATATTTCTGAAGTCCACACTTATGGGGGTACAGCGCTGTTATAAATTTATTGATTATTCATAAAAGAAAACTCGTATCAGTTAAATAGTCGATATACCACATATGTAATATTATCAGAATCACAATAAATTTCCGAGTTTCTTCATGACTTTCGCGAAACACTTATAATAATAAATATTTTTTATTTAGTGTTGCTGACGTTCCCAAGCCTTTTTTGACTTCTTCCTCAAAAAGGATTTATACTTCATAGACGAACTTTCAATGAATATTTCTGAAGTTACTTTAATATGAAGTTATTCAAATATCTT
>NC_051847.1:219299918-219312940 GCF_002237135.1 Teleopsis dalmanni
AAAGTTCTGTTTTTGAAACATAAACTAATTTAGATTTCTGGGAAAAGGGCATTAGTTTTCGAAAGTACACTCATTATTGGATAATAAATTTTGCAAATAAAAACGATGAAAACTTATTCTGTATCAAAAAGTTAGACCGATTCGAATAGCAAAGAAAGGCAAAGACTGTATCTTTTTTTTTTATTTTATATAACTTTTTTTGCTTATAAATATTTATATGCTAAATATCTGCGTGAACGCTAGCTTCTGCATTTGTTATGTATAAAGAAGGGATTGTAAATATTTGTCTTTCTTTGTAGCGAATTTTAAACGATTTTATTAAAGAAATTTTGTATTAAAAAACTAATAAGTATGTTTCTGTATGTAGAAAACCATAATGATATCAGATATAACGAAATCATTTCAAAATGTTTATTTCACCAAATATGATCTCAAGAGTGCCAAGCGTTCCTTATGATTAATTACTTAATCATAGACAGTATTGAAACGGGAGTGCAAGCCAGAGGCGTCGATGGTCAGTTAAATATCATTAAATAAATAAACAAATGTATATAAAAGTAAACAAAAATCCGTCAAGGAAAGACAAAACTTGTCAGAATCTGAAGATGCAGTTCGTAAAGCGTTAATGAAGTTCTCTACTGCCTACGATGAAACTTACAACGGGGCGAGAATATTCGAAACGGCACAAAATCGTGTCATCAAAATTTTATCACTTAATTTTTTATCGACTGTGACAAATCTGTTGACTGCAGCAGAAAATATTATAAACACAAATGAAAATTCCACTTGTGGATATGTTGCAGATAGGAAACCACATAACCATTTTCAAGTGACTATATCTTGCGTAGTCAATCACACGTGCTATATTTCTGTTCCATATAATGTTTCAAATAAAATGGAAAATAAATAGATGAGTGACTTACTTATATGTGCCATATGACTAAGTATATATGTATGTAAGTATATAGTTATATAGTTACTCCCGCGCGTTCTCTTATTTTAATGTCAAGAACTTCACGCGTGCTGATGCTGTTGTGTTGGTCGTGGACACTGCAGCGGTCGCCCGCGCCTGTTGCTGACATTCAGAACTGAGATGTTTTCGCTCGAGCTTTTCGCACGAACTTCATGCAAAGTTCAAAGTCATTGTTGTCAATGTTGCCGTTACTGACGTTACTGCCGTTACTGTCGGTGATGTTGTTGACATTTTCATGTTTAATATCATAAAAAATATGAAATTCAAATGAGATTTATTTAGTTTTATGCATAAAATGTGGGTAAATTTTTGCAAAGTCTCTTGGGTGAAATGTCAGTTCATATATTTTAGCAATGAAACCTAAATATATTTTGTGGACTTACGTTCTTTGCTTGATTCGGAGTTGTCAACTTCTAATTTTAATTTAAATAAAACATTAGAAACTCAAAACGTGATGCTTTTGACATCGTTTTATTTAAAAAAATAAAAGAAAAATGTTAATGTGGAGTATTGCTTACTTCTAAAATGTTTCTAAATGCTGTTAGCTTTGTTTTATTCTTCATTATAAAATACATACTGAAATAGAAATAAAGTCTTTTAGAATAATAACTTTAATAATTTTCTCAAATTAATTTTTTTCCGGCATTTCCGGACCTATGAGCGATTTTTACTATCTTCGCAATACCGAACCTCTTGATTTTCTGAAGCTCTTTGAGTTCTTTTCTGACCACCTAACTAACAATTATATTACTTATTTAAGTATTGTATCTATTAAGAAATAAAATTATTTATACTTAAAACCACGTTTCTTTATAACTAATATTATTAACATAAAATAGCCATGGAAATCACTTCATGTTCAAACTGTAGAACACAAAATTAATAAAGACAAATTACAGCAAATCCATTTTCCTGAACAAGTAAATTGTAGGTGCGGCTACATAAAGTCCGAATCGCTTCCTCCAGCAACTAAAACGAAATTAAGTGTTCAACACATGAAATTTGTTTTCATGGCATTAATTTGCCACCTCTGAACCTCAGAACTTAACCGTGTTAAACTAAAATGAATGCAATTTATTATTTCATTGCCAAAACTCTCAAACCCAGAAATGCAATAGAACTCAATTCTTGTAGGTTAGCTACTTTCAGTAAGTCAATGAACAGTTTGCAGTACCGTTTGTCAGCCGTGAACTCGTTTATCTTCCAATGTGTAGGAAACGTGCAATTTGAAATTTTCTTGAAATGGATCGATTATTGACCGCGAGAAGGGAAAGGTTGGGCAACTCCTACGTTAAAGTGTTATTACCCAAATCACTGCTGGCTCAAGCGGTGTACACTTAAAAGGCGGTTTAATAGGCGAAGTGCCATTGAGTGCAATGAAAAGTTGTTTTACTTAAAAGTATTTGAAATAGAAATGACACCATAGAACTATAAAAATTACTTATTGAACTTAAGTAAAAGTAGAAATTTTCCCTAGAAAAAAAATTTGTTTCAAGAATTTTTCTTTTCGAAAGTTATTTGCATATATTTACAAGCAAAAATTTTGTACAAATAAAAGTTTTCGATATTTAAAATATCATAGATATATAAGAAAATAGTTTCATATCTTAAAATCGATGTATTTATTTGTATTTAAACAACTGCATCCATCTAAATACATTGAAAGTCTTATACAGCGACATATTCCTATTGTTTTTTCATCATCTATCTCATTAAACGAGTCAAGTGATATCTACACATCTAAACTCTACTAATTTCACCAGGTTAAGGTATAACATGCTTTTGATTCCAAAGAAATACAGTAGCGCTATGAATATTCGGCTTATGACGAATGGTGTTTGGTCAGTTTATCACGTATTTCTTTCTAACATAACATTGATGTAGCAGATTTACCATTCTTCATCAGTTAAAAATCGAAACAAAACCTGATTTTTTCCTTAGCATTTAAGCAGTATTTTACACATATAAAACCACCAATGAAACGCTTTCTTTTTGAACTCTTATGACAACCATAGGAAAATTGTTGCTTTTGAAAAAATTTTAACTATTGCATATACTTGAGAATTATTACTTGATTCACTTCCAAGTTCTGGAGGTGCATTTCACATTATTTATTGTCGAGCTATGTCATCGAAATCACCATCATTAAAATTATTCAAAACACTATATTATCATTTAAGTATAATTGCCATATATTTACATTAAGTCACAAAACCTCCAGCAAATGTTACTTTTTCCCCGATTTTTAAAATTGTTCATCATTATGTTCACACAGTATAATGATTTTTTTTACTGAATTTGACAGACGTTAAATACAATATCAAAGCGACTTATATATCGTTAAAGGTATTATAATGCACACGTTTTTTAAATCCAGTTATTAAGCTATGCACTCATATATATTGCTGGTGCATTGAGCAATGACTGCTTGTGTGAGTGTTGTGAAAGGGTTTTTTTTTCTAATTGATATATATTAAAAACAGTGGGACAATTTATATGTAGTGGCACATTTTCAACTAAAGACCTAATTTGAGAAGTAATTACCGTTCCTTTATGTGAGAGCATTGCAGTTTAACTGTACTTTTAGACCAGTGTAAGTTTTGATAACTTACATAGTCTGATATTAATAACCTGTTACTTTTCGTCAACTTTGCTTTACTAATAATTAATATTAACTACTTCACAATATGTTTTTTGCAATATAACTTCACTTTTTTCATTGTAAGTTATAAGATATTGTTTTTAAAATGTGGTTTCTTTTTTTACAGTGCAGACTGAACTTGAACAACCTAAATACCATTTCTTATAAAAATATTTAAACAGTTATTTTTGAAAACTTCATAATATTACTGAAGTCATTTTTAAGAGATTTTATCAAAATTATTTAAACAAAATTATTTTCTGTATCTTTTCGAAAGTAATTTTGACAACATTCGTCTCTACTTGAAGACCCATTAATATTCTTGACACAGATTCTTGTGTGACACGAGTGCGTCAAAAAGGGCGTTCACAGTCAGTGAGATATGATGTTAATATTGTGTCTAATTTTTTTTTTTTATTTTGCATATAACTCAACTGTCACGCACTCAATTACAATGTTATTTTAAACCAAAATTAAAGCTTCAAGAATATTTAAATCATTTATTGATTGGATATATTATTTTTGGTTAAATATAAAAAAATAAAAATAAAACAAAGTACAGCTTAGATCTTACAAATATTGATGAGGTTTAATAAACCTGATAGTGTTGACAAATTATTTTTTTTACCTTGTTTGTGGCGTCGTTTTTTGTTATAGAGTTATAAACAAATATAATTAATAATTAACAATTAATTATTATAGATTAATAAACTGAACATAAAATTTAGTTTTGAAGTCTTTACTTTATTTGGTATAATTTAGTCTTTTCATATTTATTTTGTTGAATATGATAATTACATTCGATGGTATATATATTGAGCATATATTATATATACTCCCAGTATTTTAAATATAATTATAAAATGAAACCGAAATATTAGTAAATAAATATTTTGTCAAATTAATGAAAGAATTATGTTTTTTTTAATATTCTTAAAGATGGTATTTGAAATAATACATGTACTATTTATAATATTTATAGTATTATATTGTGTGTTATTATTTATTCATACTCGGATAATATTTCAAATCATAGGGTGCGAGTAGTAGCTGGTCCTATAATCGTTGAAGAAACTGTTTACTTAGGCTATTGAAGAATTGGGCTTGTTTTAAATCTTAAACTATTGATACAAAAGTAATTTATATATATTATAATTTTTTTCTTTTTTTGGATTATTATAAGCTTTATATTTAAACTTTATTATACGTACTAATATTTTTTGAATACTTTTTTTTAACTAAAAATATGTTTAACATTGAGTCAGTGTAACTTAAGTTAATTCTATTAATTTTTTTAATATATAATTTCAATATACTTTTTTGTGTATTTATATGCGTTTAATATTTATGCGACAATTTTTAATTTAATTAATTTAATTTTTAATTTTGCGCTTAAGGCGAGAGACTTAAAGTAATTCAAAACTCATGGACCAACTTAGGTTTTAATAGGAGCAATACGCATTTCCATTAGCGCTTTATTTCTTTCAGGGTTAATTCAGTCACTAAGTGGCTAACGTAAAGTCTAGATTCTAACTTGACCACAAACTCAACTGTAATTATGGACTGAAAATCTTCTTCACACACGTCCAAACGCAATTGCTTTAGGAACTTATCTTTATGAGTTCATATTTTAAGTGTTTAAAATATTTTCCGTCTGAATTTATTTTTTAACTTCCTTATTGCTAAGCTATCTATTGGTTAAGTACATAAACCATTTTATTTTATATTTCTGCTTTTAAGTATTAAAATTTTTATATTTACTATTCTTCCAAGCCACATTAGTATAGTTAACTATTCGACCATGCAAAATAAATATGCTATTAAAATTTTTCGTAATAAATGTTGTATTATTTAAAATATTTAAGAACATACTTTTTTCGCTATAAGAATACTTTTATGATTTATTTAAATTACTTATTGGTTTGTATTAATGCCAAGAGTTGAAAAATCTATCTCTGAAATAAGTGAATACATATTTGTAAGTAGTATGGATGAATATTATTTCTATCCTTTATATTTCTATTTACATATATATAAATTGTTATAAAAATTATTTTGCTTGTAAATAAAGAATTGCAATCTATTTTCATAAATATGTTTATATCCCTTAAGGTTTCTCAAAATACATTTAACTAATATAACACTCACACTTATTATTTTGCAACTGATTTCACAATCAACCATTAATAATTAATTTCTCTGTACTTTTTGTAGCTTTTAACTTTTAAATTAATAACTATATATATATATAATAATTTTAATCGTTTTTAATATGAATTTAATATTCTACTGGCCATGGGATCATTGTGTTATGAATCAGATATATTCTGTCACATTTTTAGAGCATCACACGGAAAACTGTTGGCTGGTAGTGAGATTCAAAAAAGATTGAAAAGTCACCTGCATTCCATGTTCTTTTTGTTCGTTGCTTACTCAAAAAACTGATTATTACGTTATGAACGATTTTAAATGACATATTCTTCAAGTTTAGAAACCAACTCTATAAGACCTACACGATGATTTTCGAGCACTATCTTTGACTTCTTTAAGTGTTCTTTCCCCATTTTCAATTTGAAAAATGAAAGATTGAAAGCAAAGCTTGAAAATTCAACAATACACGACACAAAATTAAGTCTAACTATATTCAAATCATAACTGTCACACAATGCAAGATTAAGTCCAGTTTATATGTCATAATTTGAGCCGATGAACAAAAAAACTATTATTATTTCGTATATATGTCAGTTTTATAATATTATCATCCAAATATAATTACTTTAATCTAAATTTAAGATTACTAAGAATTACTAAGAACTCTGTGGGTATTTTGTATCTTACAAACTAACAACTACTAGTTTTAGCCCAGTAATTGACTAATATAAACTAGACTAGTGTGTCGAGATTGTTCGCTCGATTTACTTCATTTTACTGGTTCCACTTATTATATTTTATAAGTTCTATCGTGTGATCACTACTTACACTTCAAAGAACTCTGCAAACTTAATACACTCTTCTCAAGCTCCATGTTGGGAGTTAAAAAAATTAAGGGTTAAAATTATTATAGTACGGGACATATTATATGACAAGCGTGGATTTAAAACGATATATATGTTTTCATATAATATTGCTAATTTCGTCATAATATTTACTAAAATTAATTTAATAAATTAATTTTTTTTTATATATATTTTGTTATGTTTTCGAAAAAGTAGCGAAAGAATTTTTAAGGTATAATTTAAGAGGTGATTAAATGAATTTATATGTAAAATTTGTTTTGTTGGCCAAAATCTAAGACAAGTTTCACACCATTTCATTAAATACTTGATTAATTTGGTAAACGGAAACAATTTCTCAATTTTAGAAACAAAAGAAACAGTTCCAAGTTCGTTTCTCACAGTTGGAGATATTAATGAGGTTATTGCAATGTTTTTTCATATCAACGGCTAAATGGTATAAATCTTATACATAATAATGTGTTAAGAAAATAATATAATAGCAAATCTGAAAATAAAAAAATCGTTACTTTATAATTTTTTCAAATGTATCCGAAAATTATTAACTGTCCATTGCGTATCTGAATTGTTTAGATACAATGCATCTCATGTATTTATAAAAGCGCATATATTAAAAATATTCGAGAATATAATTTGTTTCAACATATTAAAGTATGATTTTATATTCTTTGATTAGAACAATAAATTGAACAGTCATCCTTCAGGTATAAGATCTTATTCGTCTCTATATAAATTTCATATTGAGGTACTATTGATCTTTGAAAAGATCATAAATATAGGGATATTAAGACATTACATATTGAAGTCATATTGTAGTATGACTTTATAGACAATAAATTATGACTGTATAAAGTTATTTCGCTTAGAGGTGTGTAAGGACAGCTTTCTAAGGTTACTTCTAGGCATACCTTCGTGGTGTGAAGACGTCAGAACTTTAGTGAACTATTTACTTGATAATGTCAAAGTGATCACGCCGTGTTTCGTTTCCCGGTGGTCGTGACTTCAACGACCATAAATTGGCTACTGCACCTTATGTTAATAGAGGTGTACCATGTGTATGCAGTACGAATTAACGAAACGATTACTTTCTGCACAACTTTTACTTGCTATATAAACAAATATATGTATTTTATTTGTTATTGAGTTAGATTAATTGATTTTACAAGAAATTATTGAATCAATATTGTGATATTGTTTTTGCTTTAATATTGATTTATTATTTACAGTATAATACTATATGAGAACAATAATAACTTTCTTTAAGTGTTGAAAATTGAAATATGTTTGAGTCATAAAAATACTTTAATGAATGTCTCTATAGTAATTGATATTAAATTTAGAACTACTAGTCAAGCCTTCATATCTTGCGATATTTTTTAATTATTCGGGGTTAAATATTTAAATAGTCGTGTTGCTTTAAGTGCAGAAGAAGCGATGTAAAATTATATAACATACTAAAAAAATATGAATTGAAGGAAAAATAACATTACTATTAATTGCTCGTACCTCACATAATAGTTAACATCATTTACATATAAAATCCAATCTAAAAACACTATAATAAGAACTTTCTCATTGTATCTAAAAGTTTCTCCTAATGTAACTATAATGTGAAATACATAAATCTCATCTGCAGCTTAAACACTTGCCGTTTTTCTGTAGAGAATGTCATGAAATAATTAAAGTTGTAACCTTACAAATTACACGCTTTAAATTGAAAAATGTACGAAGAAAATTATTTTTGTAAAAAAGTCTTAATAATTACGGCTCACATGAAGAGGAGACATAAATTTATTTTTAATTGTGATGGTCACAGTGTTTTCTTGTGAAGGGCTATGAACTTGAAACATCGGCAGTCGCCGTGAGTCTGCGATTTGCACTTTGGCATATACACGTGGAAATACTCCGTTTAGGTGCACCATTCATGCATTTCTGAAATATATCTCCATCATTAGAAGTTTGAAAAAATTGTGTGGCAATTCATGTGTAGAAAGTATGAAAATTAATTAAGAATTTAGTTGTGTGTGAATGGCCCATCAGAGTAAGAAAGCATGATTTTTATGAATAATAGGAAATAGTAAATGAGAAAAAATTTATTTCCTCAATATTTTCCAAGTGTCATTATTCTCTGCATATCGTTCTAATAAAATACATGATTCCATTAAATCATAAGTTAAGATATTGCTATACATATATGAATATTGTTTGGGAAAAGACAAACGTATACATACAGCGAACTATAACATTTACCTTATAAACATTGTATACAATCGCATTTGTAAATTTCCACTAGAAATTATATATTTTAATTTAGTTGAAGGGACTGGACTCATAATAGTACTCTTTATGCATTTTTGTTTCTGTTATTCATGTGATAAATCTATGAGTTCAAATGAATTCTTAACCTGAATCGATGCAGCCAGTGAATTTGTTTTAAGTTATTTGCTTCTATGCCCAGCTTACTCTTGAAAGAAGATATCACGCTGTTTGCAAGTTAGACTTTGGTTTGAACTTTTAGTCTTTACTTGCCAAAAATATGAGAAATGCCTTTTTGTATTTAATAAAATGCAAAATTTCATCTTGTGGAGATTCTCCTAAATTTTGTAGTGGCACGTGAAATTCAGACTTGCGCTCCATTCAACATTCAACAATAAGAATTGCATTTCACTCTTGGCCTTTCCCACTTCTTTTGCGCCATTTAATTTGTAACGTTTTACGATCGCAAGATTGCATGCTGCGTTCTATTTAAGTGAATCTCATTACTTAAATATTTTCGTTATTATAAGCAATTGTGGATCACTGATTCAACCAACTGTGCTTCGCGCAGCTTAACTGTTTTCTTTGAAATTCCTCACAGTTCAATGGTTTGAGTTCTAATATCGTCTTATGTCGACTAAGAACTATATACAAAAACAAAGAATATAATAAATTTCTGTGTTTTTTAATTTCATACTAAGCACTTTTCACTATATTGCTGCCGTCATTGATTTTGTTCTCTTAATAGAAATGTATTTAGATTACTTAAATATATTTTAAAATTTCTATGCTGAAAATTTCCAAACTTCAATCACAATATGTCGGCACAAATTTGGTCATGAGAGTCTATGCTATCTGTGCCTTGTCAATAATAATATATCGGCTCAAATTTGGTCATGAGAGTCGATGCTATCCTTGCCTTGTCACTTAGGTAAAGCAGTGTTATTCAGTAATAAATGTCAACATTTGTGTCTTTTAAAAGCAAATTATTACAATTTCTGTGATACTTCGCATAACATGCATCTTTGACCAAGAGAGCCAATTTTGACGCGCCTATGACACTCTACATAGCATGGCCTTTACTATGTACTTGTGAATAAAAGCTATATCAATTTTTTCACAAGACCAATTCAGTTACTACATTCGTGTAACAGTTCATAGGCAGCAAGAAGCCCAGCCGATTACTAAATTAGAAAAGTATCTCATTTGTTACATAAACATTTACTGAAGAAAGCTAAGATTGGCTTTTTGTAGTGAAAACAATAACTGACAATATAAACATATTTGTGTATATTTTGCAACAAAAAAATAGATTCGGATACGCAAAGTTTTTACCTTACTTTAATAATAGGTAATACGAGTTTTATAAGTTAATCAACAAGACTGTTTTCTAATCTTATCCTTAGATATATTTATACTGTAATCTAATAGCATTACATATATCAATTTCATACTTAAAGAAATTTATTGATTTTCTTTCGAAACATATACCTTCCCTTAGACTTAAGTCCGGCTACAATTTTTGAAAAAAAAATATTATGTAAGGACCATTCTGTAGGGTCCTTACATAAGACCCCACATACATATCAAAAACTAATGCTAAACTATGACATGTCCCAACTAACAACAACACACACATTACCGATTATTTGGAATCACTATTGAATATTTGACTTAATCTTGTTTAAAATATATTCAATTTTAACTATCTGGATTCTTCAGTATGATAACTCTAAGACTAATTAAAATAAAATTAAGTTAAGCTAAGAAAAAAATTTGAATTAATTAAATTCATTGTATTTGTACTCTATGAAATGTACTGAAGTGTGCTACTGTTTAGTAAGGAAAGACTCAATTTGCTTATACAAGTTTGTCTAGAGAAATTTGTTCCACTTTTATGAAATAAAGGCCACAGTGACCAGTCGACATAGTAACTGGAAAATAAAAACGCTTATACATGAAATTCATATTTAAACCAATTTTTTTACCATTTACCTAGATAACTTTGCGATAAGCACTATTCTCCTTTAAAGGAAAACCTCCACTTCGGTCACGAATTTCAATTTCATATTAAATACACGGGAAGTGTATCTTTGCACTACAGTTTGGAAAACTCTAACCGCTTTTGCATTACTTAAACCACAAAATTATTTAAAAAAATATTATAAATGCAGATTTTATCAGTGGTACAACGTAAATTCTGTTACAAATTTCTTCGTACTTGTAAACATTTAGTGAACATTAAGTCACATTATCAAATACATAGGCCAAGAAAGGATGTTAACCATTTTCAGAAAATTCACGTTTCTGAAATTTGAGTATGTCCTTACGGTAAATGTCCATTTAACCATAATTAATAAACTAAATTTTAAAATTCTTTAATACTTTTTGATTTTTGATTGTTGCTCAAATTAAAGATTTATTTGCAAATAATATTATTTCATTAGTTACTCCACATTAGTTAGGCCCTATGCTCCACAAGGAGAAGAGAGGACAACAATAAGTAAGTAAGTAAGTTACTCCTCAAGTTTAACAAAATCTATTTAATGTTCTATACATATTCAGTGTGTTATTAGTATCCTGAATTTATAATTAATCGGTTGATGAAGTAATCGGTTGATCAATCTAGTGCAGTACTCTCTTTACCTTGTGGCTGAAGCTGAAATAACTACCACGAGAAAGATCTTCCTGCTGATTGCGGGAACACACTAATCAAAGGCAATAACTTATATATATTAAAAAATGTGTAGTTGATAGACCTTACTTCTGCCATAGTTGCATTGTTGTTTATAGGACATACTTTAAATAAACAAAAGAGGTTCTAAATAATTGATTATTTGGTGTGTTGTTTTCTTAATTAAGTTTCATCTTTGAATGTGAACAGCACAATTTTGGAACCAGATTTGTAATAAACTCAGACTGAGGTATTTGGTTTCTAAATTTAAATCACTTAATGAAAGACTATTAGTAATAGTTCAAAATGTGTATATGTTTCGACATATGATGAGGATGATAATATCGAGAACAGTTCTATGAGCAACTGAAATAACAATATAAACACTGTTCTCAGCATAATATAAAATCCATTTTAGTAGACTTTGGGCCTATTTCGGAAAAGTTTAGTATATAAATAAAAATTTTAAATATTGGTTGATGATGTGTTGGTTCTGTGGGGAAAAAAATATAATAGTTAGTGTAGTACGACATACTACCATCTCAAGACACATAAGACCGGATGAACGCGTGTTGTTTAAAGTATTAAATTTTAAATGGATTTTTTTGTGGTAGACGGAAGTTACGATTCCAATACTTTTGATATACGTACTATCCAGAATTAACACCAACTCGAATCAATAGAATGCAGTCAAAACTCTCACATGAAAAAGGAGCATGAGCAACGCAACGAAACCTGGACTTCGAAAAGCTGCTAAATCACACCAAACAATTAATGACTTTGTTACTTGATTCCATCTATAACTATTGTAGCTTTGTGATGTTCACTAGGTCCTTTAAAGTAGATATGATCACAGCTTAAAATCTATTACAAAAAATTAATATTTTTGGCACACAATCTTCGAATGATGTCAAAACAATTCAAATCCATGGCGAATAAGGAAATTATATAAAATCTCAATTTGTCACAGAAATAAAAATTCATTTTAATCACAAACTCATCATAATTTATGTGAATGACCAATAATATAAAAAAACTGTAGTAATAAAAAATGAAGCATAATTACACGGTATATTCAATAATTATATAAGCAAATATTTATGAGTTCATATAAATATGTCGATTTTATTTAAGTTTATTGGGTGTTGGTGCAACTTAGAGTTTGGTTTTATTATCCATAAACTTTTATGATTATGAATTTGCAATGATTATATTAAAGGTATATAAAAATTATTATTGTTTATTACTTATTATTTGCAAAAATGGTACTATTTCTAAACAATTCATAAAATTCAAGTACATACGAGATGGTGAAAGGAACGACTGGTGACTTGTTCACATGGAAATGCATGGCCTCTTTTTTCGAAGCATTAAGCAGTTCCATTGGCGTTCACGGTTATTTTCAATTAATGATATTTATCCATCGTTTAAAGTATTTAACATTAAACTATCTAAAGATAGAAT
>NC_051847.1:219313040-219328122 GCF_002237135.1 Teleopsis dalmanni
AATGCTATTAGTAATAAAATTTATTTTTATATCATTTTTCAGAACTTTGCACAATTCTGGCCAGATGAGGCAACTCCAATTGAAAGCGATTATTACCGTGTTAAATTTTTAAATAAAGCAAACAAAAGAGATTACGTGAGTCGAGACTTTGTCATACAATCGATACAAGACGATTATGAGCTTAACGTTAAAATGCTACATTGCCCCAGCTGGCCGGAAATGTCAAATCCAAATAGCATTTATGATTTCATTGTTGATGTACATGAGCGGTGTAACGATTACCGTAATGGACCAATTGTCGTTGTTGATCGGTCAGTTGCTTTACACTTATAATTGTCTTATTATAATAATTTAATTTTATTTCTATTTATTCTAGATATGGTGGTGCACAAGCATGTACCTTCTGTGCCATTTCATCGCTGTCCATCGAAATGGAATATTGCAACACGGCTAACATATATCAGTACGCCAAATTGTATCATAACAAACGACCTGGAGTTTGGACATCCAGCGAAGACTTGCGGCTTATATATAATATACTCTCGCATTTGCCGCGTAATTTGCAATTACTCAAACGCACTGCATTACGCACTGAATTCGAGGATGTAACAACAGCCACACCGGATTTATACAGTAAAATCTGTAGTAATGGTAATGTCACACAAAATAACTGTATTAGTAATCTTAGTAGTAGTATTAGTCAGAGTAATAATTTTAAACGATTTAGTAATAATAGTCAGAATAATAGTATTAATTTAAATAACTCTACAATAACACCAACAACATTACTCACCACAACTACATCAACTACAAATTCAACAATATCCCAATTACAAACACCAACAATAACCACAACCACTCCCACTTTATCCGTAACAGCCACAAATAATTTAAATTCTAATGTTAATTTTACTAACTTAACTACTAACGCTGCCTCAACGAATGAATCAACGACGCCAACTTCTAATACCACATCAACAATAACGACAACAACAACACATCCCAATGATGACGATGAACTCTGTGCAACAATAATTCCCAATCAACAACAAATATTAAATTTAATAAATCAACAAAATCAACTACAACAACAATATGTACAACGCTATATGGACGATGATGATATCGATGATGACAATGATATTGACAATGGGAATAACGACGATGGAACTACTGCACCACTATCACCAACACATGCAACATTGTACGGTTTACATATTGTCGATCAAAATCCAATTGATGCGCTGCACAAAATCCCCACAACGCCCACAACACCTACAATGCCATTGGGTGCCGGTGATGGATTAACCCCTTTGTTAACACCAACTAATCATCTAACACATACTAACAATGGTAATGGTCATGGACATGGACATGGACATGTACATGGGCATGGCCATATTCATGGACATGATAATGGTACTGGTAATACAACTAACAATCATAATAACCAACACACACCACTTGCAGCAGCTGTTACAGATGCTCAAAGTCTAGATATTGTAGGTTAGACTAACAAATAAATTATTTAGTTGTAGTTTTATATACATATGTATTTACTTTAAGATGTATTATTTATTATTTGTTTATATGAGAAATATTTTTATATGGATTATCTATATGAGAATTGATTACACATGCATGCATGCATAGATGCATAAATGCATGCATGTTCCAGTTGAAAGTGATCCTATTTAAAATAAAGTAGAAAAAATAAAAATCATTTTTAAGCACTCTACAAAATTGTTCAGCACTTTAAATCTCAATTATTGAGATATTCCATATAAATTTAAGTTACTTTTAAATTATTGTATTTATTTAAATGCTGTGTATAGTCTTTTATATTATGAAATATAATTAAGTTAATTTTTTACATATTATAAAATTGTCATTAGCCTAATTAGTTATTAAGCCAAATATTAATTAAATTACATTAAAAATTGTATACAAAACGATGAAACGATATATTACATATAAAAAAAACATAAAGAATATAAAAAATAAAACAGTTTTTTACTGCAAAATCAAATTTAAAACGCACGTGAATGTTTATGTTTTAACAAAGTAAACAATATTTAATGATATACACTTACTTTATTAAGGACAAAAAAGAATACTGCTCATTCCTTACTTATCCTTTGGTATCTATTCTCTTCGATGTGTTCTAGAAGAATAGTCATAAGAGAATAGTCATAGGCATAAGAGTTCTTGTTTTTTCTTTTCAAAGCAATGCAGAGATCTATAATTTTTCTAAATTTTTTCTGATATGATTTCATTATAAGATTTATTTAATACCCTTTAACTTTTTCATTCCTACCACCTTTTCTTGTCTTATTATTTCAATTTGTATGGGTCAAAATCTTCTGGCAACATTCTTCCGCTCTCCATCTCTTTTTATTTAATAGACTTATATATTTAATAATAAGTTTAAAATTTTCTTTCTTATTTAATTCCCTACAACCGCCTATATTTGAGTATTTACAGCTTCTTTTACTCACTTTCACTTTAACTAATTATTTACTTATTAATTAATTAATAATTAATATTAATTAATTAATAATTAATATTAATTAATTAATAATTAATATTAATTAATAATATTACTGGCGAATTATTGGAGATTCTATATCTTTAATTTGATTTTTTTTCAACCCAATCACACGTTTGTAACTCAAGATATGTTACGACAAGTTTCCGAAAAGAATGAAAAAATAATTAAGACCTCATATCTCGAAAGTCCATATATGAAAATAGTTTTAATATGATTTTTGAGTTCATCAAGCCAAAAAAAAATAAATAAAATATAGTGTCATTATATGCACTTAATTTTTTTTTTATTTTGTAAACTAGTATTGTCTTTCTGCTTGTCATTTTTCCACTTACCAGCTTTATGATTCTCTGTCCTTCTATATACTCTCATGGTTGGTTTTGTTTCAATGTTGAATCATTAATTGACTTTAAAAAATTTAATTGATATGTTGTCTAGATGACCTCAGCTATTCATAATCTTTCTCAAACTCTTTTTTTTCCTCTAAGTCTTTTCTAATTAACGCAGCAGTATTCCTTTGTCCTCAGTGTAGTTAAAGAGATAGCACCTTTACTCAGAAATAATTAATAGAAATAATATTAATAAAAACAGTTTGCATAAAAAAGCGTAAGATAAACTAGAACAAATACTAATTACCCATTAAAATAAACAACAAAAAAGAAACCTATTATTATTATTGAATATGAAAAAATCCAAAAAAAAAATATTAAATAAAAACTTAAATTATTGAATAAGCTCCAGCTTCTGTCTTCTTTTATTTATATAATTGTGTCCGTCCTTTTACTTTCCTATCAGTTTCTATTACTGCAGTAGGGTACGTGTATATTAGAGCAACACACCCAGTTTCCATTTGCACACAAAAAATCTCCTAAGTTTTAGAAATATTAGTCACAAAAATTCAAAATATAAAGAAAACTATGTAAAATTGTAAAATACTTTAACTTAATTAAAATATGCAAATATGTAGTTAAATTAAAGCTCTAAAGCTCTTAGATTCCTATTGCTCATCACTCTGTAAAGCACCTACGCACAACGCACCCTGTAAATACACATATGCACTTATAACAGCAAATATTCTAATTAGTTTGCTGCAAATTAATATATAATTTTGTAATATAATATATAAAAATATTATTATTATTGACATTATTAAATAATAAAAATATTAAATGATGAAATGATAACATAATAAAATGATAAAATATTTTAGTATTAAAAAGAAAAAAATGACTCATATAAGTTATTAAGGGCGTTCACTTTAACTTCCGTGTAAGCGACATAAGGCGCATTTATTGGTTGACAAAATGATTGCCTGCTTTTAGGGCTCATTATTTGATGAACTCATTATTTCCTTTCGTAGGCGGATTAACGTGAACGCAACTATTGAATAATTAACTTATAAGTACGTAATTGTAAGCGCAAGCAAAAGTATTATTAACTTATATGGAATTTAAACTAACGAAACAATTATGTGTAAGAATCCATTGTAAATGTTGAGATCAAATATTTAAAATAAATAAAAAAAAATTAATCAAATAATTGAGTGTGTGTTTAACAACTAAAGTTGAGATGTTTAGATGTGGACAATTGTGGGAAAAAGATATTTGTACAGTAACAAAAATTAAATTTATGAAAAAAATATATGGTATCTTTTTGAAATATTAACCACTAAATATTTCAAGAAAAAAGTTGATAAATTTATGTGAATTTTGCATTTTATTAAGCACATGCCAAGTACATATATACCAGCACTTAGTATTAGTTGCAGGGTGCCTTCAATACACCTTCGTAGCCCTTAAAATGAGAAAATTAAGTTTTAATTTTTATTTTTAAATTAATTTGATTTATTTATATTTTTTCTAAATGATATGTTGCACAAATCGGTTGCACATTCAGCACAGTAGAGGCACCCTGCAGAGTTTTATGAAGTTAGAAAATGTAATAATAGTGGATAAAACTAAACATATAAAAAAATTTAAAGACTGGTTTTTTGTAACTCTTCAAGATATTATAAGATATTTTACTTCTTTTGTGTTACTATTAGTTTTTCTTATAATAAACTATGATTAAAATTAAGTATTTATTATATAAACAGAAATAGCTCTTCAGTATTCAAATATATTATTTATTAATTAAGTAACAATTGTTTGATTTCGGATTATTTTAAAGACATTCTTCAGTGCTACAATTCTTTACTTATCTAAAGAATTTTTTAAACCTTAGTTAATGATATGTATTAAACAAATAAAAGAATATATAACAAAATACTTTAAAGAGTTTTGTAATTGATATTGTCAGTGATGATTATAAATTCTCTAACAATGGCAAATTATAAAGTAGCTATTATATATCTTTATGAAGAAGATAAAATCGTTATTGTTTATTTTATCATCATCAAAACTTTACTTGGATTTTTAAAGCATTAATTAGTAGATATATAATAGTTAAACTAAATGCCTTCCTCTTCAATAACTTCTTATCTCTGTATGCCAGTATCTAATATACAGATAATTTATCTGTCTCATTTTTTTCACAGACTGACTAATATTTACTGTTAAAATTAATTTCTTGTCAATTCTTCTCTTCTCAGTTTTCCATTGTAAGCAGTTTTCTCAGATATATAATCTGAAAAAAACTGTTTTCAATAGATGCAGTGGCATAATATGTTTAATATGTTTTACACTAAATGTAATTAATTTGTTTCAATATGAACTTCAAATTCGCTCTCACAAACCCATCTGTTGAGGAAACATTTTTATAACTAATGGCTAATATTATGGCTAGCAGGTTATCAGATTGGTCATCATAGCCTTAGCTACCATTTAAAAAAGATGGCTCTAACTGAAGAGACAGAATGTTATTTTATGCGAAAGCAACTGAGAATATCGGCCACATGCAGTACCACCCTATCCCTATCCCATCCTACCCTATCGTAGGTATTCGTATTTGAAATTCCCGTCATATCTCTCTTTCTAAATAGATCCATATTTGAACCATATTTGATAACTTTGATCTGGAAGAAAGCTCTTGTTTTCATCTGAAGTAAAGAAAAATATTGTAACGTTCGTCTGAACGGTTTAATATTTTCTGTTAAGTTACGATCAATCGTTGGCACAAAAAATCCAAATCGTTGGCTCTATACGAAGCCGAATTCTAATTCTGCAATCGAATAACTATGACTTCTAATAATAATAGTTTCCACATTAAAAATAAGTTCATTTGAATAATAAGATTACATAATGGGTTTATCTTAATAATACTAACTAATGGCCACTAATTCCGCTACAAGAGCAGTTTTAACAATATAAAATAATCCTGAACATACTTGTTTTCACAACCAAAACTTAAGATATACAACGGTTTTTTATACCTCCGTGTTTCAGAAACATTATCTATTTATAATAATTTTAATATATTTATTTAAATATATATTTAAATTATAAATGAATATTTATTTTTTTAGTATTTAATCGTTTGTTTGATTATTTGATAACATTTTCTTATAATTTAAATATCACAAAAATTATTTCATTTAATTATAATAATAAACAAATAGCATTAAAATAATAATATATTTTAACATAAACAAATAATTTGCATAACGAAGTAATATAGTATATTTAATATATTACATATAAATATTTTAATTAAAACTAAGTTAAATTAAATAGAAAAATACAAAAGTAATTAAGCAAAAACATATATTTTTTCCTCCACAAATAAACAGAACTGGGCTAGATTTAACTTAAAGATATACGTTAATGTATATGTTTATTGTATATTATTTTTAATTGCCTAATAAAAAATAAATTATTTACAAAAAAAAAATAAATTAAAAAAGCTCTTTTTATTTGTTGAATGTTAATGAGAAAAAATAATTTTGTTATCAAAAAAATTAAAATAATGATTTTATTATTGCGCAACTAATATTTTGGAACATATATATATGATACGTTTTTAGCTTCTTTTAAAATTTAATTATATAATATAATTAATTGTAGCTAAAAAATGTAATCAACATAAGTAGTAAAGCATTAAAATATTATAATTTCTAATATATAATTTCAGTTTAAATAATAAATTAATAAAACTATTACACATAGTTAATTTATAAAAATATGTAAGTATAATTATAAAAATAAAACTTGAGATATATAAGAGCAGCTAAGTAAAATAGATAATTTATAAGATCTCTTTGATGGTATGTTATAATGAAGAGCATATTTTATATGTGCAGAACTAACAAATGGAGTAAATGTAAAATTATTAAATAAAAATAATAAAATATTAAAAAAGTAAAGCAACATTCTTTTTCATTTTGATTATAAATAGGCATATATGGTATATAATTAGTTTTAGACTTTTTAATACTTATGTAAGTTATTTATTTTGATTTTAGAATGAACTTATAATTAGTTAACTAACTTTGTATCTAACAAAGAAATGTAAGTCTCTATGATGCCGTATCTTTTATCACCAAATTTGGATATTTTATATCAAGTGAAAATTCTATGTTCAAAATTCCAAAATGACTTTTAGGAAATGCATTTGGCAACCACTCGATTTTAAAACTTTTATGTTTCTAGATAAAAATAAAATATAAATAAATTTTTTGATTATGCTAAATTATGTAAAATATTTCAAAATAAACAAACTGACATTATCTTTGCATTCGAACCAGATGTGTGCCATATACAGAGAAACTTTAGGATATATGCGTTTATGTTTTTCATCAGAGTTGTTGTTAGTTGCACGTATATAAGGAATATATAAGCCATCATTTGTGCGTTCAAATATTCTCTCCAAAGTAATAGAAACCTAAAATGCAAATGTTTTAAATGTACTTTAAACTCAAATTTAATTTTTAAAATAAAAAGTCTAATAAGTTGAGATCTTTCAATATCACGCCAAAATCAAGATACTTAGTTTTAAAAAGTCTTTAAATCAAATCAGTTTAATAAATGTATTCAATTTCAATAAGCTGATATAAATTATTATTTGTTGGATGATGCGTCACACAATAACATAATTTAAAGCTGATAATATGCACGATATTGAAAACGATACTCAACTTATTAAACAATTTACATAATATATACAGATTATACAAACATTTTTGGTGTTAAATATTCTGCGCACTGTGGAAGCAGTAGTAAAGTACCATGTGTATTTTATAAGACCTTTATACTTTCCATTTTTTACTAGTGTCGTGAAATTCGGCATTCGGCGCTTAATACCCACACTAAATTGTTTACTAAAATGCGAAAATATTTCCTGTGGAATTTACAAAAAGGAACCTTTTATAAAAATAAACTATGAAATATGTAGATAACAAATCTTACCTCATGAACATGAAAGCTATGCTTGATATTAGGTTCATCGACAATTTCTACGCTATCGTTAATTATTTCTATGACATACTCAAGCCACGCTGAATAGGCAAGCGAAGGTTCCGCTGCTTCTTCACTTATATCTGTACCCACCCCAACTAATGGAGTTTGACTCTTTGGTGTGTTGACAATCAAAGCTCGTTTAGCTGGTATTGGTGGATATAAACGAGTCTTAACCTCTGTTACTAGTGATGATGCCTTAACTGGGTACTTTTTAACTACCGCTATTGTAGGTAATTCTATTGGTGGTAAAGTTGTTTCTATTGCAGATGGATCTGCTGTAATCAATGAAGTTGTGCTAGCAGTTGTTAAAGTTTTTGGTTTCAACAAAGACTTAGAAACAGTGTTACTACCAGACAAATCGTAGCTTATATTAGTAGATAGGCAAGTATCAGCTGAGCTATTTGTAATAGCTGTTGTTAGTGGTACTGTTGCACCTTGCAATACAGAAAATAAATTTGACTGATCAGCTACTAATGCTGGCAAGGATATATCATCACTGCATAGATCTATTTGATCAGTCAACTGAAATTGATCCATTAGTTCAATATTGCAATCACTAAGTTCCATATGAGTAGCAGTGTCAGGAAGCGTAGCAGATTCCTCTGCTAAGCATGCTGCAACTGTGGTAGCACTACTTATACTATTTATACTATTAAATTGCATGTCTTGATCCTTTTCGTTGGAATCACAACTGGATACTAAATTGGGATCGCCTGCGCAATTAACCGGGTCAATAATTTTACTTTGGCCAGAAGTGCTTGTTGCCGTAATTCCACTTATTGTATTATCAGTTATTTGCTGAAGAGATAACATATCTTCAGGCGTTATGTCAAGTATAACATCGCCCAGATCCGGTAGTGGCATCTACAAAGATAATACATTCAAATTATATTAATCAAACTTTTTGATCATTTTACCTCAAACTCTTCACCAAAAATGAAAATATCATCAGCTGAAGATTGCTCATTTTTATCCCCGAAATTTCCACCAATATTAATGCTTGGACCAAAAAATGCATCCTCCTGCATTGTATCGAGCAAGGGAAGTTCTAAGGTAGTAGGCATCCAAAATGGTTTGAGAGCACTTGTAAAGTTTTCATAAACAGTTTTGCCATTCGGTTTACTCAGGATGGCAGAGAGGACAAGTAAAATATGATCACAAATTTCTTCTTGCATAACCACTGAATTATCAGACTCAACAATAATTTTAAGTTTTTTACAAGCACAAACATGAGTACTAACATGTTTTTTAGCTGACAATTGCTTGCCAGTGGCTGTCACATGTAAATAGCCCATAGGAAAGATTCTCGATTTCAGACACTTTACGACAAAAGCGGTAGCACTAATGCGCTGGACAGATGGAATTTTTTGTTCACCAGCTTTATACAAATCCCATAGACGTTGTTTTTGCTCTGTAGTTATATTTAGATTCCAAACAACTTCTCTTGCAACCGTAAAAACTTCTGCTTTAGGTATCGACTTAGTAGGATCTACACTGCATGCTTTGACGTGATTGCAACTAACAAAACCCATTGTATCACTGGTGTCGTACTTACACGTATCTGCAAAACAAATGGTCTTTCGAGCCATGATCGTGGCATGTTGCGATTCCTTCGACAACGTTACTTCAGTTATATGGACGAAATTGCGAGGCTGTGCATCACGTTCTTTACAGCGTATGGAGTAATAAGTCGAAGCAACTTCTGTTACTGTATTGTCAATCAATTCCACGGGATCAAACGGCAATCTCATTGCTAATGTCTTTTGCCGTAATTTGCAATTCTTATTGTTACATATTTGCGCTCGTTGACCATTCATTTCTCCGCAACTTGAGCAGCGCTTAACACCACGCATTGAGGAACGGATTTTTAAGTTCGAACTTTTGCATAGTGACTTAGATGTTGTTGAACTCATGTTTTTGTTTTTAAAATCACTAACAGTTTTTTGCTATACATTGATTCCCTACTTCTTTATTGTGTTCATTTCTTTCGTAAACAAATATTTCTTGATAAAATATTTCGTTAAATATTTTAAAGAGACTCAAATCAGCTGCCACAGACAGGGTTGCATTTCTAAAGCATTGATTTTTTAATTCGCTGTGTGGATGAAACGAGAGCCAGACTTATTTTTTTGGATTTATTTTTATCAGTTACATAAATAATGAAGTTTTCAATTGGTAAATCTGGATTAAATTTCGATAAACTTTTAATTTATCAAATTTTATTTTAAAGTATTATAAATTTATCTCAAGTATTATACATTTCACTCGAGAATTACCAATCGAAAATGAAATTTGAACTTAAAGTAAATCTCAATTAAAACTCTTACTCCAGGCTCACCCCAAAGTTCAGCAAGGACGTAAGGACGTATTATAATTAAATGTAGCCATGCTAATTTGTTTACTCTAAGATATTAAAATTATCATTAGTGATCTTTAAATAATTAAATTTGACAACAATTTATGGATCGTTAAGGTTTTCAATACTATGTACGTTTTTAAATAAAACAATGAAACTTATAACATTCTGGTGGTTACTTTATTAAGTGCGCACAAAAGCTATAATATTTAGTTTCTTCAATGACTGCTGATTTTTAATACAACACCATTTTAAATGGCTATTAAATCTTTACCGTTAATGCATTTTTGCGAATTATTCTTTTACTGTAGAAAAATAATATGTAACGTAAGGCCTTTGCGGACGCTCGCAAAAACGGCAAAAAACAGCAAGTTGCTGGCCTATAGTGGCCGAAATGTACGCAAAACAACACTATTTTCATCGGCACATCGGCCAGTAAAAAAAAAGTGTTACTACATAATAAGCGAACTATTGTGAACCTTCATTGAAAATTAAACAAAAATTCAAACAAGTTTAAAATGTTTCACAAATTTAAAAAATTGTAGAACTATAATATTTTTTAAAAATATACAAAACTGTGTAAATATATACAAAAATTTATAGAATTACATGAAGAAAGTATAATTGAAAAACTCTATAAGTTTTTTAATTTAATAGTTGCATAAATACTCTAAACTGTTATTAATTTTGTTGTAAAACGAAATTTCAAAATATACTGCCTTTTTTAACATTTCTTTTAGTTCATTATTCATTTTAATATTCAATTTAATATATTAATTAATTTATATTAATTTTAATCATATAAAAATAATTATTTGTTTTTATGCAAAATATAGTTTGCTGCATTATTGCCACATATGTTAGCTTTGCTCTTTGCGAAAATATAAAATTGGACAGATTGCAACAGTGATCCAAACATCTCGCTTAGCGCCTAAAGTAGAGCATGATATAGACGATGCTACATAGATGCAGACGAAATATGCGTACTACCAAATAGCATACTTACTCCGCTGTTGTTATGAACGCTGTAGAAAATAAATCAAAATGAAGTATGCATACCTTGTTTCAAAATGTATAGCGCATCCTTGATCTACATATTTGATGTGCATACATGTAGCATCGTCTATATCATGCTTAAGCAACTTGCTGTTTTTTGCCAAATGAAAGCACCAAACATTGATCAACAAAGATTTAAAGACATTGCGATTTCTTCCATATGGCAACACTGAAATCTCATATCAGATGATTTGCTATTGTTGTTATCACACACAACAGACAATAAATTGGTTCAGAGTTATGGCTTTGTTTTTAATTATACCATTTTTGTGTTTTTTGGTGTCGTTTTCTTCGGAAATTGTTAAATTGGTAATTAATACTTCAACAAACACAATACAAAAATAAAAGGTTTTTGTCTTATAGTTGCAAATACCAAAGATATTATCAAAATGCAACGATTCGTCAGAGCTACGCGAGAAGATGCAATATGCACGTAAAGAGCTGGAAGATGCACGCAATAAAGAATACAGTGGTGAATATGCTAGAACTATCAAAATAATGCGTGCTGAACGAAAACTAACCGACGTAAAAAATGATATATCACAAAATATTCGCAGTGCTCAAATGAGTGGCACCAGAGTCGAACTTATTGGAGGATATGCTCTGAAAGGGGTACTTATGGTGGCATTAATTATAATTTCAAGTTGGTACAGATATGAAGCTGTAGTGAAATATAATTCGAAATTTAACCTTTCCCCATTGGAGAGTATATTAAGTTTTCCAACGAGTGTGCCTTTCTCCATTTCAGTACCTATGTGGGTATTTATATGCAAAATCTCTTGTGGACATATAGCAAGCCTAGTAAAATCAAACATAATTTCTACGCGTAAATAAATGTATAAGGACATAATTATAGTTTAAATTATTTTTTGTTTATTTTAAATATATTTTTCGTTTTTTTACCTAATTTCTTGCTTCGTATATTTTTTTATTTTCCAAGCAATCAAATTGAACTTGTGCTTCAATCCACCGTGCCACCTTGAATAGGAGTTCTTCGCCAAGAGAACGACTCATTAGTTGCAAACTAATTGGTAAACCATTGCTCGCCAATCTAATGGGTAAAGATATTGCTGGTATACCGGCCATGTTTGCTGGTTGTGTACAGAAATCCTGCACTGCACATTGATCGCGATTGGTTTGTTGTATAAAATCTTTATATAATGGAGCTTCGGTGAGTGTAGTTGGTGTCAACAAAATATCTACTTGATTAGCAATATCAACGGGCTGAAATACGTTTTTAAAATCTTCAGCAATAAGTCGTCTTACCCGCAATGCCTTCTCAAAATATTTTTCATAATTTCTTTTTAATAAAAAGTAGTTTCCAGTTAGTATTCGCGTTTTAACTACACTGTTGAAACCTTGTGCGCGTGTTTTTGCGTATAGTTGTTCTGTGCTGTGTTCATCTTCAGCGCGATGTCCATATTCAATACCGTCATATCTAGCCATATTACTAGCTACTTCACATTGGTTAAGTATTGAGTATACAAATATGCTAGCTGCTGTATGAGGTAAAGATACTTGACTTACCTTCGCTCCAGCAACCTCTAGTATATCTGCAATTTTTTTCCATGTATCTAATACTTCAACTGAAAGTCCAGGGCAGTGATATTCTTTAGGTACACCTATGCGTAAATTTCGAATGTCTATTTTTTCTATTGGTGGTACATGGATTTTGTGAAAAGGTTTCTTAATTGTTGTCGAGTCCTTTTCATCAGGACCAGCTATAACATTTAGCACTTCAACACAGTCCGTTATATTTCGGGTAAGTATACCCGGTACATCCATTGAGTTGACTAATGGAATCAGACCATTACGAGAAACAAGTCCATAAGTCGGTTTTAGACCAACTATACCACAATATGAAGCTGGATTACGTGTAGAACCACCAGTATCGGAACCAATTGCACTACAAAAAAAGATGTTTTATTTTATGGTGATATTTAGTAGGATTAGGATAGTTAATCAAAATAATTGTGACATATTCATCATCAGATCTTAACCACCGTTCATCTACTTTAGTCATAATTCTCGTCAGAATCTTATTGGTTGCAAGGGAAATAAAGCAATTAGATCTACTAATGAACGCCTTTATTAATTATGGTAACATGTACAATCTTAAAAAAGTGGTAATAATAGATAATATTAATTTTAGCTTAAATTTAAAAAATACTACGGTCTTAAATTTTTGCGTGCATTTTCTAAACAAATCAGATGTTAAATTTAAGTCTAATTTAAGTATTTTTATTTTATTATTGTACATAGAATAGTGTTTTCATCGAAATCATTTTATAAGTGCCAATACCTACAAAAATTCTAAATTTCAATATTTTTGCCAAGTTGGCAACACTTTGATTTGTTTACGCAATTCTGACATTTGTACAAGCTGTCAAATAGCTCGCTGAGAAAATTTTTTTAAGAAACTGCATAATTAAACGCAAATATTTATTAAAATGTCTGCGCTATTTCGTTTAACTAATCGCTCAATTTTGCAGCGTAGCATTGCCATAAATAACGCGTTTCGAACGATCAAAACCTCACAAAAAAAGGAAGACACAGTAACAACCATTGTGCCAACAACAAAAGAGGATTTTGCAAAACCCGATCCAAGAAACTGGGTAAGCTACGGATTTGATGCTAAAGACCAAACCGAAGATCGAAATGTGACGAAAGCAAGTTTCTTCTTCTCTGTGACACTTTGTCTTGTGTGGGGAACATTCGTTTGGTCGTATTTGCCTGATACACAAATGAGAGACTGGGCGCAACGTGAGGGCTATTTGGAACTTAGACGTCGCGAAGAGGCAGGTTTGGATTTGGTGAATCCAAATTACATTGATCCCAGCGTTATAAATCTACCAACAGACGAAGAACTAGGAGATACCGAAATCATAATTTAATTTAGTTCAATTGCAATACGAACATTTTTAAAGTAACATTGTTATGTAATAAAATATAAGCGAAATATTCGCTAAATAAAATTGTAAACAAGACTTGCGTTGCATTCTGTGTATGTTTATGAAAATAAATACAAAATTCGAAACAATATTACATATTAACAGTAATGGACTTATGTGGATAAATGAGGTTAGGGCCTTTATGTAAAAATGTTCAAATAGAATTAAAAACAAATCGATTTAAATGGAATTGCTACTTACGCGTAACATATGCCTGCAGCAACTGCAGAAGCAGATCCACCTGAACTTCCACCAGATATGCGCCAATTGTTTTCAGTCAGATCTTCGCTCCATACATTCTTTGTAGGGCCATAAACTGAATCTACCGTGCCTGAGCCCATAGCAAATTGATCCATATTTGTTTTACCAATAAGAACTGCTCCGGCTTTTGAGAGACGTTCATATACTGTAGCATTATATGGAGCTACAAAATCTTCAAGCATTCTGTGGAAAGTCTTGAGACATTTACTTTGATTTTTAGCGTATTTATTCAAATGAGTACGCACTTGGAAGCACATGTTGTTTTCACATTTTTGACACAAAAATTGTCTTTCACTGCAATTGTAATGCCATCGACCGAACTGAAAGATTTCTTTTCTTTATATCGGTAAGCCGATTCTTTTGCTTGGTGTAAAGCTAATTCCGGTGTTAGTCGTATAAAGGAATTCAGTACTTTTAGTTTAACTGCATCATCCAAAGCTATATCAGCCACAGTTTTCGGAGAAGTACTGCCATCAGCATAACTTGCCGACAACTGAAAGTGTATTTAGCCAAGTAT